>NC_082683.1:155207642-155517923 GCF_949987515.2 Delphinus delphis
CTTAAAGAACCATTTTGTTTGGGCTTGAATACAAGCTTCTTTTATGCTGCAGAGGGGAAGACAGGAGGGAATGAGATCAAGAGGTGAAGGGTGGTTGCAGAATTCTTGGCGCCGGCCAGACCTTGAAGGGGACATGTTAATTCTTTGATATTGCATGTGTTCAACAGAGGCCTGGTCATGATACTCCTGTAAGTCTTCAACAAGTGTTATTTCCTGTCCTAAGACAAATGTTCTTTCCTGTCCTGTAACTCCTTATCTCTATGTGGATACGTGATCAATAAGCAAAGGAGAATTATCTTTCTAATAATTAGGATACCTGTGAGCTAAGCAAAGGCATTTTACCTTTAAAGGTTAAGCATAGGAGGCAGAGTTTCTGGAAGGAAAGGGGCAATTATGTATACTTCAAGCTATAGGTCACAATCCTTTTATAATTAATGTGCCTGAGTGCAGAATTAGCAAGGTAATTAGCTATAGAGTGCAAAGATTAGAGCTTTAAAAAAATAGATTCAATATGGAATCAGATTAGTTCTTCCCTGTTACAAGAGGCAATTGCAAAATAATTATTTATAGAGTAAAAGTAACTTGTTTACAGATAGTGCAAACCAGTTTACATTGTCTACTATTGAGGGAAACAGCCAATCTTTGTAAATTCTGCTTTTGGATGAAAAAAAAAGCTAATTGCAGGGACTTCCCTGGTGGTGCAGTGGTTAAGGCTAGGTGTTCCCAATGCAGGGGGCCTGGGTTCAAACCCTGGTCGGGGAAACTAGATCCCACATACATGCCGCAACTAAGAGTTCACATGCCACAACTAAGGAGCCCGTCTGCTGCAACTAAGGAGCCTGCCTGTTGCAACTAAGGAGCCTGCCTGCCGCAACTAATACCTAGCACAACTGAAAAAAAAAGCTAATTGCAAAAGATCAAAAAGAAATAGTCCCCAAATACTTGGTTACCATTTGCTACTTTTCCGTCGATAGGGAAATGGAACAAGTTACATGTAATAAGCACCGTATAGGACAAAGGATGGCTCTGTCATCCTTGAAGAAAAATAAAATTCACATTAAAGGATACCTCTATGGACACGGAGATACATAAATGTGTTAAACGAGAAGGTTAGCGAAGTCTCTGATCATTCAATTCCAATGTGTGGTGGATTTTCACCACCAATAAGCAATTCTTGGGCACCACCCTAGTGTCCTATAATTCAACTCAGTTATGACACTATCTGCCTGGAGATAACATCAGATCCCATGGGTTATGGGCTCAGTTCTACAAGTCTGCCTCTCTCCCACTTCAGATGCCAATTCCAAGCCCAGGTTGTTAACTCTGCTTCTGACACAACTGGCTATAAGTCAGAGGTTCCCAAAACCAGCTTTCTGGTTCAATTAATTTGCTAGAATGGTTGACAGAACTCAGGAAAACATTTTACTTACTAGATTGCTGGTTTGTTATAAAAAGATATAACTCAGGAACAGCCTGATGGAAGAGACACCCAGGGCAAGCTAGGGGGAAAGGGTGGGGAGCTTCCATGCCTTCTCCGAGTGCATCACTCTCCAAATCTCCACATTTTCACCAACTCAGAAGCTCTCAGAACCCCATCCTTTTGGGTTTTTAATGGAGACTTCATTACAGAGGCTTGATTGATTAAATAATGATGGGCCACTTGTGATTGATTCAAGCTCCAGCCTCTCTCCCCTCCTCAGAGGTCAGGGGTGGGACTGAAAGTTTTAACCCTCCAATCACTTGGTTGGTTCTCTTGACAATTAGCCCCCATCTGTCAATGTGATTCAAAAGTCACTTCATTAATATAACAAAAAATATCTTTGTCACTCTCATCTCTTAGGAAATTCTAAGGATTTTAGGGGCTCTGGGCCAGGAATGAGGTTGAAGACCAAATATATATTTCTTATTATAAATCACCACATTTATAGAAAAGAGAGCAAACATTTGTAAATCGTTACTTGGGGGGAGGGGGAGGGACTAAAGGTAGAGGATAAAGAAAGGGGTACTTTCCCTCTGTCTTCCATTTCCTCAAAATACTTGAATTTTCTGTAGTGTTAAGTATTTATATATTATTTATGTGATAAAATTAAGGCAACATTTTTTTTAATCTTTTTAACAGAATTCAGCAGTTAATAAAAAAATTATACTTGCTTTTCAGATTTGATGCAAGGATGCACTCATTCACTCAATCATTCATTTAAGTCCCTAATTATTAAGCTCATAAGGTGCCAGGCATAAGGGCCTCAGCAATGAACAAGCTGGATCTACTCCCTAATGTGAGAGAGCCCAAATTCTAATGGGGAAAGACACAGGATAAACAGCTAAGCTACAGCTCAGTTGGGGTAAAGGTGCTCTAACCTAGGTGTACCTGAGGAGCCTTGCTTACACAGAATGGCCAGGTAAGACTTTGAGGATGTGAAATTTAAGCTGAGGCCTGAAGGCAGTCATCTGTGCTTGAAGAGCCATCTAGGAAAAGGAAAGAACTTAGCGTGTTCTAGAAAGAAGAAACTTCCCAATTCTGCATAACTAAGAACAAATAGATTCTGACCCAGGCACAGGCTGTGTGAATTCCTAGACATTAGAGCAGCAGGATAGGGGAAGTAGACCCTTCCTTTAAGCCCTAAAGACACTAACAAAGAAGTTTCTTAGTAGACCACAGGGCCATATTCAACTTCTCTTGGAGCAAGTCTGACCCTGGATACAGTACATTTGGAAAACAGAAAAGTTACTCAGGCTCTTTGAAAAATATACTTGAAATACCTTTTCTGGTTGACTCCATGAAATCCTGCTGTCCTTCCCCAGCCAATTACCAAACAGCCTTTCCATTCCATGTTACATGGTTTTCCTTTTCCTACTTTCCACTGGTAAGGGACTAGTAAGCCCTGCAGTTCTTCTCCATGCCAGAGCATCATTTTTCACCCCTGAGAGTCACACACAAATACCTGCAAGCATGACTCATGAAAGCAAAAGAGCCATGGCTTTCTGACAGAAGAATGTAGGATCTGTGAGGTAGGGTCATATTGTTTTTATTCTCTCTAAAGGTATTGGAAGCAGTCTGACCATCTGTTAGCTGTGATGCCACTTTGTGGTCTATTCCTAACTATATTATGTATGTTTGGCATATAGGGAGAAGGGAGAGAAGAGGCTGCCAGCATCTGAGCATCTGAGGCTGCTTTGTTTATATAGAACTCATATTAGGACATCTGCTCAGTGGAAGAGTCTGAGACTTTTGTACCTAGGGTTACTGGAGGCATGTTCAGTTAACATTTTCTCTAAGACCACAGTTCTATGCTAAGTCAACTTAGCGCACTTTGCTCATCAAGGACTAGAGTTGTTATGTTTTACTGTAAAACATGTTTTTTTTTAATATATTTTATTTATGTATTTGGTTGCAGCAGGTCTTAGTTGTGGCACGTGGTTTCCTTAGTTGCAGCAGCCAGGCTCCTTAGTTGTAGCATGTGAACTCTTAGTTGTGGCATGCATGTGGGATTTAGTTCCCTGACCAGGGATTGAACCCGGGCCCCCTGCATTGGGAGCATGGAGTCGTAACCACTGCACAACCAGGGAATTCCCTGGAAAGCATGGCTTTTGATGTCAAATATGCCTGGGCCTAAATCCCAGCACCTGAGGGATTCTGATATTCACCTTTCTGAGATTCTGTTGCCTGTTTTCAAAGGACTAAAATGAGAAAATACATGTCAAGTGATTAACACTGTGTCTATTAGTCAGATTTTGCTGTGATAATAATCCCCCAGTTTTAGTGGCTTACAACTCAAGCATTTATTTCTCAGAGTTTTGCAGGTAGGTTATGGTTGGGTTCTAGATGTCTTCTCATCTGGGGACCAAGGTTAAAGGAGCAGCTCCTTTATGGGATATGCTTTTCTCATGATGGAGGACAGGAGCAGAAGAGGGTTAGCAGAAACCTGGACTTGGTACTAGCATGTTGTCACTTCAGCCCAGTCCATTGTACAAAATAAGTCCCTATGTGGAGGGAGGGAAGGATGAATATTTGAGCAACAGTAACACAATCTATAAACTAAGCTGGGAACATGACAGGTACTCAACAAATGTTAGCCTCCATCCTTTTCCCAGTGCCTGTAAGGATTCAATAAATGAATGTGATAATGATAAGCTAACTCTGTAGCCAGCCCAAACTTTTGACATCAAGTTGGCTGGCCGCCCTCCACGCTGGCCCCAAATACCTTTGCCTTCATCAGTCTTATTGTCCAGAACTGTTCCACCATTTCCAGATCTAATCCTGTATTCCTCACTCTGACCACTTGTTTCACTCTCCCCTGCAGCACCTCACTTAAACTTGTGCCCTGACAACTGGTAGAGACCCCTCACTTTCCACCTTCTCCATAATCCCAACAGTCCTGGGACCACACAGGATCCTGCCACTCTAGGCTCTGTTTGCTGGGCACATCGTGATGATGTGACCCAGAATTTGGCATCAATCACCAACATCTTTGCCATTGAAACAGTGTGTCAAGCATAAACACTTAGCCCAAGCTACCCAAATAATTGAAAACATAGTCTATAGTCATATGGTCATATCACATAGTTATTTTTGGATGTAAGTCTGTACATTTTAATAAACTCTGGGTTTTAAATGACTTTTCAGTGATATAGCTATGGGTGGAAGGAGAGAGTTTGAGGTGGGCACAAGAACTAGTTGGCAACCCTAACTAAAAGAAATGAAAAATTTATACACAACTGAGGTTAAGAAGACTTTGAATATCACTTGCTTCAAGTCCCTTAGTTTACAAATGAGAAAACTGAGATGGACAGATAACTATTTGTAGCAAATTATGAGCAGAAACCAAGTTTCCTCATTTAGAGAAGAGCTAACACCTATCCTTCTCAAACTCTTCCAAAATATAGCAGAGGGAGGAACACCCCCAAATTCCTTCTACGAGGCCACCATCACCTTGATACCAAAACCAGACAAGGATGTCACAAAGAAAGAAAACTACAGGCCAATATCACTGATGAACATAGATGCAAAAATCCTCAACAAAATACTAGCAAACAGAATCCAACAGCACATTAAAAGGATCATAAACCATGATCAAGTGGGGTTTATTACAGGAATGAAAGGATTCTTCAATATATGCAAATCTATCAATGTGGTAAACCATATTAAAAAATTGAAGGAGAAAAACCATATGATCATCTCAATAGATGCAGAGAAATCTTTTGACCAAATTCAACACCCATTTATGATAAAAACCCTGCAGAAAGTAGGCATAGAGGGAACTTTCCTCAACATAATAAAGGCCATATATGACAAGCCCACAGCAAACATCATCCTCAATGGTGAAAAGCTGAAAGCATTTCCACTAAGATCAGAAACAAGACAAGGTTGCCCACTCTCACCACTCTTATTCAACATAGTTTTGGAAGTTTTAGCCACAGCAATCAGAGAAGAAAAAGAAATAAAAGGAATCCAAATCAGAAAAGAAGAAGTAAAGCTGTCAGTGTTTGCAGATGACATGATACTATACATAGAGAATCCTAAAGATGCTACCAGAAAACTACTAGAGCTAATCAATGAATTTGGTAAAGTAGCAGGATACAAAATTAATGCACAGAAATCTCTGGCATTCCTATATACTAATGATGAAAAATCTGAAAGTGAAATCAAGAAAACACTCCCATTTACCATTGCAACATAAAGAATAAAATATCTAGGAATAAACCTACCTAAGGAGACAAAAGACCTGTATGCAGAAAATTATAAGACACTGATGAAAGAAATTAAATGGTACAAACAGATGGAGAGGTATACTATGTTCTTGGATTGGAAGAATCAACATTGTGAAAATGACTCTACTACCCAAAGCAATCTATAGATTCAATGCAATCCCTATCAAACTACCACTGGCATTTTTCACAGAACTAGAACAAAAAATTTTGCAATTTGTATGGAAACACAAAAGACCCCGAATAGCCAAAGCAATCTTGAGAACGAAAAACAGAGCTGGAGGAATCAGACTCCCTGACTTCAGACTATACTACAAAGCTACAGTAATCAAGACAGTATGGTACTGGCACAAAAACAGAAAGATAGATCAATGGAACAGGATAGAAAGCCCACAGATAAACCCACGCACATATGGACACCTTATGTTTGATAAAGGTGGCAGGAATGTACAGTAGAGAAAGGATAGCCTCTTCAATAAGTGGTGCTGGGAAAACTGGACAGGTACATGTAAAAGTATGAGATTAGATCACTCCCTAACACCATACACAAAAATAAGCTCAAAATGGATTAAAGACCTAAATGTAAGGCCAGAAACTATCAAACTCTTAGAGGAAAACATAGGCAGAACACTCTGTGACATAAATCACAGCAAGATCCTTTCTGACCCACCTCCTAGAGTAATGGAAATAAAAACAAAAATAAACAAATGGGACCTAATGAAAATTAAAAGCTTTTGCACAGCAAAAGAAACCATAAACAAGACCAAAAGACAACCCTCAGAATGGGAGAAAATATTTGCAAATGAAGCAACTGACAAAGGATTAATCTCCAAAATTTACAAGCAGCTCATGCAGCTCAATAACAAAAAAACAAAAAACCCAATCCAAAAATGGGCAGAAGACCTAAATAGACATTTCTCCAAAGAAGATATACAGACTGCCAACAAACACATGAAAGAATGCTCAACATCATTAATCATTAGAGAAATGCAAATCAAAACTACAATGAGATATCATCTCACACCAGTCAGAATGGCCATCATCAAAAAATCCAGAAACAGTAAATGCTGGAGAGGGTGTGGAGAAAAGGGAACCCTCTTGCACTGCTGGTGGGAATGTGAATTGGTTCAGCCACTATGGAGAACAGTATGGAGGTTCCTTTAAAAACTACAAATAGAACTACCATATGACCCAGCAATCCCACTACTGGGCATATACCCTGAGAAATACAAAATTCAAAAGGATTCATGTACCAAAATGTTCATTGCAGCTCTATTTACAATAGCCTGGAGATGGAAACAACCTAAGTGCCCATCATCGGATGAATGGATAAAGAAGATGTGGCACATATATACAATGGAATATTACTCAGCCATAAAAAGAAACGAAATTGAGCTATTTGTAATGAGGTGGATAGACCTAGAGTCTGTCATACAGAGTGAAGTAAATCAGAAAGAAAAAGACAAATACTGTATGCTAACACATATATATGGAATTTAAGGAAAAAAATGTCATGAAGAACCTAGGGGTAAGGCAGGAATAAAGACGCAGACCTACTGGAGAACAGACTTGAGGATATGGGGAGGGGGAAGGGTGAGCTGTGACAGGGTGAGAGAGAGTCATGGACATATACACACTAACAAACGTAAGGTAGATAGCTAGTGGGAAGCAGCCGCATGGCACTGGGATATTGGCTCGGTGCTTTGTGACAGCCTGGAGGGGTGGGATAGGGAGGGTGGGAGGGAGGGAGATGGAAGAGGGAAGACATATGGGAACATATGTATATGTATAACTGATTCACTTTGTTATAAAGCAGAAACTAACACACCATTGTAAAGCAATTATACCCCAATAAAGATGTTAAAAAAAAAAAAAAAAGAAAGAAACCAAGTTTCCTGAATCCCAGGCCAGAGCTTTTCCTACTATATCAAAACAGAGTAGAAGAAACCAGCTGGCTACCAACAGTCCTAAACCCCAGAACCGGGATGAAAGAAGAGGGTAGTTGTGTTAATTTAGTCTTAGAGAGAGGAAAGATATGTTTAATGGAGCCCATGGCACGGAGGAGAACATCAGAAGCAGTGGGTAGATTGTTGGGGGTGTCAGCATTTGGGTTTCAGCTAGTTTGGCCTTCTATATATTGTCCTGCCTGTGAGCATTCACCATCTTGACAGGAGCTACGTTAGGTCATCAGGATGAGAGCCGCCTCCTGGGGAATTTCCTCTCCCTGATAATGATTATAAGGATGGTAAGGACAAAGTCCTTGAGGTAGGAGATAGATGAGCCCCAGGCTGAGCAACTGCAACAGGTCTCCTGCTGAGGCTCCAAGGTATGACACTAGCAGGAACATCAGGCCCTGACTAGGTAAAAGACAAAGTGACCACATTTTTCCTCATTCTTGTGGTCAAGAGGATTTCCCAGCCCACACATGCACAGGGAAGGTCCTCAGTCTAGGGAAGGGGTCAAAAGGAGGGAGGGGCTGCCAGTCCATAACATGTCCTGCCAACCTCCCAGAAACCTTCATGCTGGAATCTATTTTGGCTGAGAGATGCACATGCTCCCACCAGGAAGGACCCTAAGTCAGGCCAAATATGGGCACAAACAAGATGATTGGCTGGAGACAACCCAGAATACTGCCCCCATATAAGCAATCTATGCCACCCCTATTGCACGTAACTCAGAATTTGTCTGTGTGCTCTTCCGCACATACTTTCCTTCTGATAAATGCTTTGTTTGCTTCACAATCTCTGTCTCTTTGCTGAATTCTTTCTTCAAAGAAGATGAGGACCGAGGTCCTGCTTTCCAGCCATCTTGCCCCCCTCCCCTCAAAATCTGCCTGAGCCTAAATATTGAGGATGGTGCATTCCCTATACAGATAGCCAAGGGCTTTGGGAGTGTGTGATCCCCACAGTTCCCTTGTGAGGTAATGGATGTGTCATCAGGAATATCTAAGGGCCTTTCTTGTGAAAGGATGAATAATCTGGTACAGGCAATAAAAACTTGATTCCCAGACCCTTAGTCTAATTATCAAATTATTATGATTTCTAAAAAAAAGAATTACCAACACAGTTGGCTCTACATATCCATGGGTTTCACATCCACAGATGCAATCAACCGAGGATCAAAAATACTCGAAAAAAAATAATTCCAGAAAGTTCCAAAATGCAAAACTTGAATTTGTCACCTTGGCAACTATTTACATAGCATTTACATTTTATTTGGTAGCATAAGTAATCCAGAGATGCTTTAAAGTATACGAGAGGATGTGCTTGGGTTATATGCAAATACTGTGTCATTTTTTTGTAAGGGACTTTAGCCTCTGGGGATTTAGGTATCCACAGGGATCCTGGGTCTAATCCCTCGTGGATGTTGAGGGATGACTGTATATTTCATTATAATGAGATGTATGGATTATTTGACTGGAGTCATGAGTCATGGTGTCTAGAAGCCCTTCCATAAGAAGGGGGAAAAAAAGAAGAAAGGAAGGAAGGATAAAATGGAGTCAAGATGTTTCAACAATATTCTTAAGAGGTATATAGTTCAGCGTAGGGGTAAATATACCAAGTGCCATTTGCTGAGATCTGTGGATGCAAGTGTCAGTGCCTAGGTGAAAGAGGAGTCAGTCTTCACAGGTAGATGGTCATGGAAGAAAATTCTGACCTTCATTTGGTGTTGAATTCCAATTATGAAGAGTTAATGATCTGTAACACATTAGCCAACAATATACTTCTAGGAATTCTGTGAATGTTTTTTGCAAATAAAGAATATTTGTTTTAGATGTACAATTTCCTCAAGTTAGCTCTGTTGTAATTTTATACTTTACTTTTACAGTGGTGGGGCCCAGAGTAGGCTGCCCCAAAATATGCCTCAATGGTGTATTGATTATTTTGAATTAAAGTTGCTTAAGAACTTAAGGACTGTACACAGCCAGTGCAAGAGCAACACATGGACCCTCCTTTCTGTCTCCCCAAAAGCAGGAAATAAATTTCCCCTGTGAAAGAATACCCTTATCGCCAGAGATAGGGAATTGGTGCTGAGAAGCCTCTATAAACAAGCCTTGTTACATTTAACATTTACCACCACAAGCCCCAACTCTGTTTAGATTCTTCACTGATTGAGCACCCAAAACCTAAGTTTCTTTGTCCTGTCAATTCCTCACAAATGTATTGTTTCTTTGTCTAAAAAGTTTAAAAGCTGCCTGCTTTGGCCACTTCTTAGGTCCCATTTCTATAGATCTGTGTGTGCACAAATTAAAATTTGTTTACTTTTCTCCTGTTAAACTGTCTTGTGTCAATTTAATTATTAGTCCAGCCACAAGAACTCAGGAGGGGTAGGGGGGAAATTTTCCCCTCCCTGATGATGGCACGGTATTAGAAATGAGTAGGGAGTGGCAGAAGGTGGGAGCTATAGTCCCTCAGTCTGAGCACTTCTGAGCACTGACGGCATGGGAATTTTCAATGATTTACTGAGCACTTAACCCACACACTGTGCCAGGCAAGGAGGGTGCTCAGTGTACTTTGCCTTGTCCATATACTGGAAACCGCTTCGTAGCTGTTGTGAACAACATTTAATTGCCAGCATTACACCCATTTCACAGAAGTTAACTAAGAAGACTGAGAGCTTAAATGACTTCCTAAATCAGCAGCTGACCTGGGACAGAAAGCCAGAATCTTGGCTCTTTTGATGGTTTGAGTCTTGAAGAAAATATTTTCATTCCAGCTTGATCCAAATAACTTATCTGGAGTCTTGCTAGCAAGGAGACCTTGAAAGGACACCTGGTTAGTCTGAAGCAAAATAAAATGAAATAAAGCTTAAAATCCTTTTCAAGATTTTTTTATGTGAACCATAAAGCTAGCCTCCTCTGTAATTATGATCATTGCCTTTTTATTCTGCATGAGTCACATCTGGGCCCCCGAGGTCTCTGGCCTCTGCAGCAGCAGAAGTCCTTCCTCAGACACTTTGCATGTCCCACACTCAGTCTGTGGAGGTTTATAAAGGAAACGGGACATTCAAAGGCCCATTGGACAGGGCAGCCTTGAGGTTTTTTTAAATTGTGGTAAGATATATAACATGAAGTTTCCGATTTTAATCATAGCAAACAGAGGCATATTTGGGTAGTGTTTTTGAGCTGTGAATATTTTTTTCTAGTTAACAATGAGATGGCCTTGCACTTTGAGCCCAGCTGAGAGTCCCAGGACATTTTAAATCTCCAGGAAAATGAACAACATTTCAGTCAGTTTCTTTTGTCTTTTTCTGTCTTTTTTTTTTTTTAAGACCTAATTGGATTTATTAAATGATTCATGAATCGGGCAGCATCCCATCCAGCAAGTAGAAAAGTGCTCTTCAGCCAGTTTCTAATAACTCTCTTACTTACTGCCGAGAGACAGCTGCTTTAAGCAGGTCTTTTAATTTCTCTTATTATTATTTTATTTTTAATTGTGATAAAATACCACCTTAACCATTCTTAGGTATACAGTTAGGTGGTATTAAGTACATTCATATTGTTGTGCAACCATTGCCACTGTCCATCTCCAGAAATTTTTATCTTCCCAAACTAAAACTCTGTCCCCATTAAACACTGACTCCATAATATTCTGACACCAACTAGGATTATGCTCCCAATCACAGTGTGTGGGTCCTTTCCTCACCAAGTAATTCTGACACCAGCTGCATGTCCTACAATTCAACTCAATTCTTATACTATCTACCCAGAGATAGCATCAGATCCCACAGGTTAAGAGATCAGTCCCACAAGGCAGCCTCCAGCCCCCCACTTCAGATGCCAATAGCAAGTCTTCTTGTCACTTGTGCTTCTGACAGGTTGCCTATAAATCAGATGTTCCCAACTTCTAGAGGATGCTTCTATAATGGATTGATTTGAGGCATTTCAGAGAGGTTATGAGGGCTAGAAGGACCCTTGACTAGCTGTTCAACCTCTCTTTACCTTAATGCACTTCCAGTCTTCCCATCTCCCAGGAATTTTTGAGGTTCACACACATAGGATACTGGTGAAGAGCTAAGTGGTAACAAGTGTAAATTACCAATTTCAGCCATGACGGTGACTGATTAAGTGGGGTTTGAAAACTACAGTGAAGGGTGGCCAGCGGGAGGTGTGTTTCCTTGCTAGAGCAAAGTCCCTCAGCGTGAAGTGCAGTGCAGCACAACTGCCTCGTGTGCTTAAACTGGTAAGGTCCTGGACCACACTTCAGTGAGTCTGCAGGAAGGCTTCCTGCCCCCGCCCTGAGCCTCTCCTGGTGTGGTTGGCATGCTGTTTCCTGCTGGACACTGGGAGAGAAAGGCCCTATGACTTTACGCCCCTTACTGTGGTCTCCATTTAAGACTGGGTTCTTCTGTGTGCGTTTATCTTATGCTCCACTCCATCAAGTCAATAACTGCGGGTTAGAAGTCCACAAGGGTTTTATTTCAGAGCAAGTACTTCTGGCTAACATAATGTGCTTACTTGGGTGGTTGTCTATGGAAGTCAACATACTTGTAAAGTTTTTTGTTATTTGCTCTTTTATGTTATGTAAATGCTTGGCGTATTAATCTCTGGCTGAGCTGATGGCAAAATACATAACCTCCAAACTACATTATTTGGTGTGATTTGTTAATTAAACTAATATATTTTCCATGTATGCCCATTACATTACTATGTGATAAAGAATGTGAAATGTGTCATCAGAACAGAAAGCCTAAATTTGGTAGTCAGGGAAGGCTTCCTGAAGGAAATGACACCTAACCCTAAAGGATGGGTAGAAGTTATCCAGGTAAAGAGGGAAAGGAAGAGTGTTCTAGTCAGACGGAACAATAAGAAATGTTGGAAGAACTGAAATTCAGTTATTATGCAGGAGTACATGGTGAGGGTGGCAGGAAATGGGGAGAGGAAAAGCTGGAAAGATGGGCAGAGGCCTTGGTGTCAGGTTAAGATGATTAGACTTTATCTTAAGATAAGGGCATTAAACATTTTAAGGAGGTGTCCATGATCAGATTTTAGTTTTAGAAAGATTACTCTTTAATGTTAAAGGAGGAGTAAGATGATCAGCTTTTCTTTTTAGAAAGAGTCACTTGTCTATAAGGAGTTAAGGGAGGTCTAAAAGTATCTAAGGAGGGTACCATTGTAAGGTTTTTAGGACAGTGACAAGATGAGATATGCATTTGAAAAGAATCTCTCCTCTAGAAAGAGTTTTAAAAGGTATAAAGGGTTAATTCCCTGGCGACCGAGGGAGGGAACAGTGTCAAGGTGAGAGTCAAGACCTCCACCATGTCCTCCCTCTGCTTCATTTGCCAACGCTGCAGCCAGCCCCTGAAACTGAATCAGTCCATGGAGACCTCCCAAGAACCTGAAGCTTTGATGCTCATCCCAGCTCAGGGGGAGCCAGGAAAAACCCAGGAGGGAGACCCTCCTTCCAGGGAGGAGGCAGATTTTGAAAATCTACAGGAAGGTGCCTCGTACAGGACCCTTCCTGGCCTCCCTGGTGGCAGAACGTCCTGGGACAATCCTGACAGCTTCACCCTGCTTGGGAATTTGGGCTCCCTGAGAACTCTCAGTAACATCCAGAAGGCTGCAAGCGACATGTTTGACATCCTCTCTGGTGAAACAGATGTGGACCACCCCATGTGTGAGGACTGTACTGACAATCTTTTAGAGCAACTGGACGTCCAACTCACCATCACAGAATCTGAGATTCAGAGCTACAAACGCTGTTTGGAGACCAGGGAGTTGATAAGTGAGGAGAGGGAGTCGCTGCAGGAGAAGCTGAAGGGCCTGGAGCTGGAGGAAACGAGGCTGGTCCAGGAGCTGGAGGAGGTGGAAAAGAACCGAGAAAGAGCAGCAGCAGATCTCGAGGCAGCCCAGGCAGAGACTGAGATGCTGGACCAGCAAGAAAAGCAGTACCAGAAGGACTACAGTAAATTGAAATGGCAACAACTAGAACTACATGACGAGCTGAGTAGTGTGGAGAAGCGGCTATGGTACGCCCAGATCCAGTGGCACCAGCTGGAGAAAACCAGTATCTTTAATGCCACATTTGAGATCTGGCATGATGGCCCCTTAACTACCATCAATAACTTCAGATTGGGCTGCCTCCCCACTGCCCCTGTGTGCTGGAATGAGATTAACATAGCCTGGGGACAGACAGCCTTGCTGCTCTTTGCCCTGTCCAATACAATTGGACTGGAGTTTCAGAGGTACCGACTCATCCCCTGTGGAAACCATTCCTATCTGAAGTCTTTAACAGATGACTGCATTGAGCTGCCATTGTTCTCTAATGGGAAGCGGAATGTTTTCTTGCATAACAAATTTGACCAGGCTATGATGGCTTTCCTGGACTGCATGCAGCAGTTCAAGGAACTGGCTGAGAAAGGTGGGTCAGGTCTCTGTTTGCCCTACAAGATTCATGTGAAGAAAGGCCTGATGGAAGACCCCGGAAGCAGTGGTGGATTCTACTCCATCAGAACCCACTTGAACACAGAGGAGGAGTGGACAAAAGCACTCAAGCTTATGCTTATAAATTTTGAGTGTAGTCTCACTTGGGTCTCCTTAAGATATTGTCAAAAATAACTTTTTTTCTATGAGAGAGAGATTTTTTTTTTTTTGCTTTAAGATTTTATTTGTGAAATGTTATCAGATAAAATTTAAAACTGAAGAATATGTTTATAATTTAAAAAATGGATGGCCATACAGGCACTAATTTAAGATTATTGTCCAGAGCAAACCAAAAGACTTTGCTTTGTCCTCCCTCTCCCTTTCTTCCCAGACAAACATTCAAAATGACAAAGGTGAAATCATAGGTTGACAAGATTATTCCTCCTTAAGAAGGGATAAAGATTGCAGAGAGAACTGAGGGGTGGGTGGGGGGTGAGAGGATGAGGTAGTAAGGAGAGAGGTGGAGGTCTTTAATTTTTTATGAGGAAAGTACTTGGACCATTTTATGTAGTGGAACTTTGGAGTCAGGAAGTAAATGTTGAAAAAGATTATTACATTTCTGCTGTGATATACAGTGTAAACCCTTCCTCTTCATCCCAGAAAAACTTTCAATAAAGTTCAACACTTTCTTCAATGATTTAAAGTGAAAAGTGTGTCATTGGGCTGTGCCATTATGTTGAGACTAACCTGGAGGTGAGGGGCTGTGGTGGCCAGAGAGGACTGGTAACATTTCTGCTGATCAGTGGTCAGGTAAGGGTCACAAGGTGAGCCCTTACAGAGAGTTGAAGGTTGTAAAAGCCAGAGGACTTTTTAAAAATGCAAATTGTGGAACTTCCCTGACAGTCCAGTGGTTAAGACTCTGCCCTTCCACTGCAGGGGGCATGGGTTCCATCCCTGGTTGGGGAACTAAGATCCCACATGCCACTGCGCCGTGCAGTGAAGCCAAAAAATTAAAAAAAAAAAAAAATCAAATTGTGTTATGTCATTTACCTGCTTCTCCATTGCTCTCAGAATAAAGTCCCAAATTCTTACCATGGCTTTCAGCCTGGGTGATCTGTCCTGCCTGCCTCTCTAGGCTCACCTTATACTGCTCCCAGCTCCTTTCTGTTCCCAAACATGCTAAGTCCATTCTCCATCTGGTCTTTGCCCATGCTCTTCTCTGTGTGTTTTCTAACCAAACTACAAACTTCCTGAGAGCTACTTTAGCTTAGTAGTCCAGATGGTGCCTAGAACAGCCTCTCATACATACTCAGCATCTGTAAATGGAAGTCATTGCTGTGGAAAATGTGAACAGAAGTTGACTAATTTGTCACAGGCTCAGAGGTAATAGAAAACTCCTAGGAGATTGGTTAAATGAATTAAGGTCCAAGCATATAATGGAATACCATGTAGGTATTAAGATGTTACAGAAGAATATTTACATAATATTTAATGAAATTGCTTACCATATATTAAGTAAAAAGATTAGGTTATAAAACATGTAATATAAACTGAATATTTAAAAGTAGTTAGAGAAAAAATAACTCCAAGAATATATATTCCTTGAATATATGAAGTATTTCCATGAAAATTTTGTATTTAAAAAAAAAATCTTTCCACTTGAGATTAGGAAAGATACAGAATATTAGTTATCAGTATTTCTATTTAACATGTGTTGGTGATCCTAGCTAGTACAATAGATTAGAAGTAAAAGGTATAAAGATTAGAAGGGAAAAAATAAAATTTTTATTTGCACATGACATAACTGTGTAATGATATCCCAATAATCAACACATAAATGATTAGAATTAATAAGTGAATTAAGAAATTCACTGACTACAAAGTCAATTACAAAAACCAAATGTATTTCTATATATAAGTAACAATTAGAAAGAGAATTTTAAAATAGTTCAAACTGTTAAATTCCTAAGAATAATGTAACAAAAATCCTTTTGCACAGAAAACTATATTATCAATTGTTCTAGACCAGGGTTTTGCAAACTTTTTATGTAAAAGGCCAAATAGTGAATATTTTAAGATTTTTGGTCCATGTGGTCTCTGTCGCAATTACTAAATCGTAGAAACTATTCAGTTGTGCTGTTACAGCATAAAACCAGCCACAGAAAATGTGTAAATGAATGGGCATAGCTGTGTTGTAGTGAAACTATATTCATCAAAAAAGACAGCAAGGTGGATTTGGCCTGTGGGCCATAGTTTTCTGACCCCTGCTCTAGGCCATAGTCCATCAAGTCATGGACTATGTATATTGTGTTTGTAGTTATGTCCCCAACGGTTTGCACAATGCCTGCCACATAGTAGATCCTCAATGAATAATTGAATGAATAAATCACAGAATTATTCTGTTTCATTTTGTGACTATCTCCACTCCCCCTCTCCGTCTCCAAATTTCTCACATAGGTACATATTTTCCATTGAAGTCATTCGAGTGTCAGAAACTACTAGGCCAAGAGATTTTAGGCACCTGAAATAAAAGGTAAATCAGTTTTATTTATTCATTCATTCACTCACTCATTCATTCATTCATTCATTTTGTGTTAAGAACACTTAACATGAGGTTCAACCTCATTAGATTTTGAGTGTACAGTATAGTGTTGTGAAGTATAGGCCCAATGTTGTACTGCAGATCTCCAGAACTTAATCACCTTGCACAATTGAAACTATACGCACTGAATAGCAACTCTCCATTTCCCCTTTCCCTCAGTCCCCAACAACCACCATTCCACTCTGTTTCTATGTGTTTGACTATTTTAGATTTCTTTCCTTTTTTTAAATAAATTTATTTATTTATTTATTTTGGCTGCGTTGGGTCTTCATTGTTGCACGTGGGCTTTCTCTGGTTGCGGTGAGTGGGGGCTACTCTTCGTTGTGGTACGTGGGCTTCTCATTGCGGTGGCTTTTCTTGTTGCAGAGCATGGGCTCTAGGTGCAGGGGCTTCAGTAGTTGCAGCACAGTAGTTGCAGCACATGGGCTCAGTAGTTGTGGTTTGCGGGCTGTAGAGCACCGGCTCAATAGTTGTGGCACACGGGTTTAGTTGCTCCGCGGCATGTGGAATCTTCCCAGACCAGGGCTCGAACCTGTGTCCCCCGTGTTGGCAGGCAGAGTCTTAACCACTGCACCACCAGGGAATCCCAGTTTTAGATTTCTCATGAGTGGAACTGTGCAGCATTTGTCCTTCTGTTACTGTCTTAGGTAAATCACTTTTAGAGAAAAAGAAGTTCCAGGCTGTGAAAAGTAAAATATGGAAAAAGGTGTACCAGCATCACTTAAGACTTGTAAGAAATGAAAACTGTCAGGTCCATTCCAGACTTCCAAAGTCACAATCTTTTTAACAGAGGGAGCATTTGGAACAAAGAGAGAAAAGCATAGACAGGCCACCAGCCAGGAGCTGCAGGGCTGCAACTCAGTGTGTTTCAGTGGGAGTGTTGCTGTTGAGAAATAAGATGGAGACATAAGAAAGACCATGGTCTTGGAGGGTCATCAATACCACACCAATTTTGAATTTCTAGCCAGTACAGAGCCTTGAAAGCCCACCCCTACACACCTTGGCCACAGTAGAAAAATCACCAGAAGTCACAGACTTGCATTTTAGAAGTGTCACAGCAGAAGCAGTGTAGACTATAGTGAACAGAACACTCATTAAGTCAGCAAGTTGGAAGGTGCGGTGTCCCCATAAACACCAGCCCTAGAGAAATTCATGAAGGAAATAGCAGGTGATAGTTAGAAAATTAGGTGAATAAACAGAAGTAAGCAAGAGAAAAAAGAAAAATCTTCCAGAAAGTTATGAGAAGAGAGTGAAGAAAAATAGGAGATTTTTGTTGCTTTTGATAAGAGAACTTTCAGCGTGATGATGGCAAGATCCAGCCGGCAGTTGATGGAAGAGTGAAAGGGAAGTAAAGAAGTAGAGATAGTGGATGTGGACAATTCTTTTGAGACCTTTGACCAATGGGGAAGAATATAGATAAAGCAGAGGATTCTAAAACTGAGACAAATCTGACAATTTTTACAGTATAAAATTAAGGGTGTATGGGACTTGCTTGGTGGTCCAGTGGTTAAAAATCCACCTTTCAATGCAGGGGATGTGGGTTCGATCCCTGGTCAGGGAACTAAGATCCCACCTGCCACGGGGCTATTAAGTCCGCACTCTAGAGCCCACACGCCACAATGAAGAGCCCATGTGCTGCAACTAATACCCGATGCAGCCAAATAAATAAATAATATTTTTAAAAGTAAGAGTATAGTAGAGAAAGATTAAAAATACAGTGTGTGCATAAGGGTGGGGTAGGGGCTTATAAAAATTGACAATGTCAGAGGAGAAATAAACCTAATCATGAAGGAAGTTGAGAGGACTATTCAGAACAGGAGAAAGTACAGCTCTTGGAGACTAGGGAGAAAGTGGGAGGAGATGCAGATATGGATAATTTATAACAAAGCTGCAGGTTGTTGGCAAGAAGTAGTTCAGGCAACTTTGAGGAGGTACTGGGGAGAGGATGTGCACATGGTGGTGAGGGGAACTGGGAAGGAGAAGGAGAACAAGTTCTGAAGCCTGAAGTGAATGAGGGAGAGTAAAAGGGCACTGAATAGTGGAAGAAGTACAGGAAGTTTATCATGGAACAGGGTTACAGGGACCATAGAGAAAGGACTGCATTGAGATTCAAGATCAGAAGGAAGAATCTGAAGAAAAAGTATGTGAAAGGAGAGCTCTCAGAATGGGCTGGTATTTGGCCCGGGGTCAAGGATGACAGAGATGAGAGCCATGTCTGGATTGCCTGTTCTCATGTTTATGACCAGTGCAGGTGAAGGCTTCCAGTGGTTGTAGCAGTGTCCAGTTTTGCTCATATTTTCTTTATTCCATTGCTCTAACGGGAAGCTGCTGAGAAGAAAGTCTGGGACCCCTGAAGAGAAGTCTCACTAGAAAGTGAGGAGGATCACTTGGTTCCTGGACATTTATCACCCCAGAGGAAGGTCAACTCTTAGAATTGAAGCTTTGTAGAGAAGAACCAAAGACACTTATTGCCACTTGAGAGACAAAGCCTTTAAGTAGAGTTTTCTGAAAGCAGTTGGGAGGAGACTCATTGAATCCTGGATGGTTGCCTCCTGATGAAATCACAGTGACCCTCAGTGACCAGTAAATAGTTCTATCTGTGGCTACACAGGAGAATCTTGGGCCAGCTTCTAGACAATGGTCTTTGAGCAGATCTCTCTACAGGGAACTGTGTAGGAAGCTGAAAGTCAGTGGCATGGCTAGAAAGCCATGGCTACTCTGCAGTAGAGGGGAAGCAACCCTGGAGTAGAGTTCTCCTCAATCTGGGTCATCTTGGGAAGGATACAAACTCTGGAGAGCTGCACACTCAAGTATCCTTAGCTATAGACAAGAAGGTAGAAATCTGGCCTCCTAAGAATGTGGCAAACTGAAAAGTGCATGAACTATCTATAGGGGTTGAGGGCTTTGCAGCTTCAACCAATTCCATCCTGGAATCCTGGGTCCCTGCTTCAAGATTTTCCAACTTTTCAGGGGAACCTGAGTATCTAGATTTTTATAAGACATTTCTTTGTTTCTAAATCACAGTATCTAATCAAAATATTTGAAAACATTTTGAGTCAAATAAAACAGTTATGGGGGCCACATTTGGCCCTTTGGCCAATTTGAAACCTCTGGCTTATTTCACATGGTTTCTCTGAGAACTAAATGAGATAAAGTTTATGAAAGAGTTTTATCAATGCAAAAATCCTGTAAAAGAAATGTTATTTGTTCTTAAGTAAATGAATTGGAGTGAGGAGGAGAGACATCTATGCATTCTTGCAAGTGAGGAATTTGATCTTTAGTAATGTTTGGACTTCAATCTGCAACTTGAAATAAGTAAGACACAGCACAACTTCAAGATCTCATTGAAGATTTCTCTTAAAATAGAGGTTGGTAACAATCTTTTATTTTTCTTAAGATCTTTTTTCTAAAAAAAAATTATTTATTTTGGCTGCGCTGAGTCTTAGTTGCGGCATGCGGAATCTTTTAGTTGCGGCATATGGGCTCATGCAGGCTTATAGGCTCATAGTTGAAGCATGCGGGCTTCTTAGTTGCAGTATGTGAACTCTTAGTTGTGACATGCGTGTGGGATCTAGTTCCCTAACCAGGGATCAAAGCTGGGCCTCCTGCATTGGGAGCGTGGAGTCCTACTCACTGGACTACTAGGGAAGTCCGGTATCAATCTTCATTGGGCATCAGGTAGAGAGGGCCAAGTTGATCATATTTCTGACTTCTTTTCTATTATTTTATAAATTGAGACCATTCTATATGCACTGATTCACAAATCTTTATCACTCTTTTTTGAATGTCATTTTATATCTACATAACCCCAATATCATAGCCATATTAATAAAATTATCATTTATACCTTGGTTTCACCTAAAACTCGAGGAAGAAACTAATTTTACCAATTGTCTCAAAAATGTCTTTCAGCAGTGGTTTTGTTCAATTTAGGTTACCTATTGGAGAAGGAGTGAAGTGGAAGGGATAGAGATGGATGTAAGACTTTTCTGAGCATATTTTTCACAGAATTTTAACTTTTAAATAATGTTTTATATATTCAAAAACATTTTATTTTGTTTTATTTTATTTATTTATTTTGGTTGTGCTGGGTCTTTGTTGAGGCAGGCGGGCTACTTAGTTGTGGCTCATGGGCTCCTTAGTTGCGGCTTGTGAGCTCCATAGTTGTGGCATGTGAACTCTTAGCTGTGGCATGCATGTGGGATCTAATTCCCTGACCAGGGATCAAACGTTCATACCCTGCATTGGAAGGCAGATTCTTTTTTTTTTTTCTAATTTATTTTTGGCTACATTGGGTCTTCATTGCTGCTTGTGGGCTTTCTCTAGTTGCAGTGAGGGGGGGATACTCTTCGTTGCGAAGCCTTCATTGCAGGCTTCTCATTGTGGTGGCTTCTCGTTGCGGAGCACAGGCTCTAGGAAAACTGGCTTCAGTAGTTGTGGCTCGTGGGCTATACAGCGCAGGCTCAGTAGTTGTGGTGCATGGGCTTAGTTGCTCTGCGTCATGGGGGATCTTTCCGAACCAGGGCTCGAACCCGTGTCCCCTGCATTGGCAGGTGGATTCTTAACCACTGCATCACCAGGGAAGCCTGGAAGGCAGATTCTTAACCACTGTGCCACAAGGGAAGTGTCTCAAAAAACTTTTTTTTTTAACATCTTTATTGCACTATAATTGCTTTACAATGGTGTGTTAGTTTCTGCTTTATAACAAAGTGAATCAGTTATACATATACATATGTCCCCATATCTCCTCCCTCTTGCATCTCCCTTCCTCCCACCCTCCCTATCACACCCCTCTAGGTGGTCACAAAGCACCGAGCTGATCTCCCTGTGCTAAGTGGTTGCTTCCCACTAGCTATCTATTTTACGCTTGGTAGTGTATATATGTCCATGCCACTCTCTCACTTTGTCACAGTTTACCCTGCCCCCTCCCCATATCCTCAAGTCCATTCTCTAGTAGGTCTGTGTCTTTATTCCCATCTTGCCCATAGGCTCTTCATGACATTTTTTTTTCTTAGATTCAATATATATGTGTTAGCATACGGTATTTGTTTTCCTCTTTCTGACTTACTTCACTCTGTATGACAGACTCTAGGTCCATCCACCTCACTACAAAAAACTCAATTTCCTTTTTTTAAAATGTCTGAGTAATATTCCATTATATATATGTGCCCCATCTTCTTTATCCATTCATCTGTTGATGGACACTTAGGTTTCTTCCATGTTCTGGCTATTGTAAATAGAGCTGCAAAGAACATTTTGGTACATGACTCATTTTGAATTACGGTTTTCTCAGGGTATATGCCCAGTAGTGGGATGGCTGGGTCGTATGGTAGTTCTATTTTTAGTTTTTAAAGGAACCTCCATACTGTTCACCATAGTGGCTGTATCAATTTACATTCTGACCAACAGTGCAAGAGGGTTCCCTTTTCTCCACACCCTCTCCAGCATTTATTGTTTGTGCAGATATTTGGATGATGGCCATTTTGACAAGTGTGAGATGATATCTCATTGTAGTTTTGATTTGCATTTCTCTAATGACTAATGATGTTGAGCATTCTTTCATGTATTTGTTGGCAATCTGTATATCTTCTTTGGAGAAATGTCTATTTAGGTCTTCTGCCCATTTTTGGATTGGGTTGTTTGTTTTTTTGATATTGAGCTGCATGAGCTGCTTGTAAATTCTGGAGATTAATCCTTTGTCAGTGGCTTCATTTGCAAATATTTTCTCCCATTCTAAGGGTTGTCTTATGGTCTTGTTTATGGTCTGCTTTACTGTGCAAACTCTTTTAAGTTTCATTAGGTCCCATTTGTTTACTTTTGTTTTTCTTTCCATTTCTCTAGGATGTGGGTCAAAAATAATCTTGCTGTGATTTATGTCATAGAGTGTTCTGCCTATGTTTTCCTCTAAGAGTTTGATAGTGTCTGGCCTTATATTTAGGTCTTTAATCCATTTAGACTTTGATTTTGTGTATGGTGTTAGGGAGTGTTCTAATTTCATACTTTGACATGTACCTGTCCAGTTTTCCCAGCACCACTTATTGAAGAGGCTGTCTTTTCTCTACTGTATATTCTTGCCTCCTTTATCAAAGATAAGGTGACCATATGTGCATGGGTTTATCTCTGGGCTTTCTATACTGTTCCATTGATCTATATTTCTGCTTTTGTGCCAGTACCATACTGTCTTGATTACTGTAGCTTTGTAGTATAGTCTGAAGTCAGGGAGTCTGATTCCTCCAGCTCTGTTTTTCGTTCTCAAGACTGCTTTGGCTACTCGGGGTCTTTTGCATTTCCATACAAATTGTGAAATTTTTTGTTCTAGTTCTGTGAAAAATGCCAGATTTCACTGAATCTGTAGATTGCTTTGAGTACTATAGTCATTTTCACAATGTTGATTCTTCCAATCCAAGAACATGGTATATCTCTCCATCTATTTGTATCATCTTTAATTTCTTTCATCAGTGTCTTATGATTTTCTGCATACAGTTCTTTTGTCTCCTTCGGTAGGTTTATTCCTAGATATTTTATTCTTTTGTTACAATGGTAAATGGGAGTGTTTACTTAATTTCACTTTCAGATTTTTCATCATTAGTGTATAGGAATGCTAGAGATTTCTGTGCATTAATTTTGTATCCTGCTACTTTACCAAATTCCTTGATTAGCTCTAGTAGTTTTCTGGTAGCATCTTTAGGATTCTCTATGTATAGTATCATGTCATCTGCAAACACTGACAGCTTAACTTCTTCTTTTCCAATTTGTATTCCATTTATTTCTTTTTCTTCTCTGATTGCTCTGGCTAAAACTTCCAAAACTATGTTGAATAAGAGTGGTGAGAGTGGGCAACCTTGTCTTTTTCCTGATCTTAGTGAAAATGGTTTCAGTTTTTCACCATTGAGGACAATGTTGTCTGTGTGTTTGTCATATATGGCCTTTATTATGTTGAGGTAGCTTCCCTCTATGCCTACTTTCTAGAGGGTTTTTATCATAAATGTGTGTTGAATTTTTTTTTTTTTTTTTTTTGCGGTACGTGGGCCTCTCACTGTTGTGGCCTCTTCCATTGTGGAGCACAGGCTCCAGAAGCACAGGCTCAGCGGCCATGGCTCATGAGCCAGCCGCTCCGTGGCATGTGGGATCTTCCTGGACTGGGGCACGAACTCGTGTCCCTTGCATCGGCAGGCGGACTCTCAACCACTGTGCCACCTGGGAAGCCCGGGTGTTAAATTTTGTCGAAAGCTCTCTCTGCATCGATTGAGATGATCATATGGTTTTTCTCCTTCAATTTGTTAATATGGTGTATCACATTGATTGATTTGCATATATTGAAGAATCCTAACATTTCTGGGATAAACCCCACTTGATTGTGGTGTATGATCCCTTTAATGTGCTGTTGGATTCTGTTTGCTAGTATTTTGTTGAGGATTTTTGCATCTATGTTCATCAGTGATATTGGCCTGTAGTTTTCTTTCTTTGTGACATCTTTGTCTGGTTTTGGTATCAGGGTGATGTTGGCCTCGTAGAATGAGCTTGGGAGTGTTCCTCTTTCTGCTATATTTTGGAAGAATTTGAGAAGGATAGGTGTTAGCTCTTCTGTAAATGTTTGATAGAATTCGCCTGTGAAGCCGTCTGGTCCTGGGCTTTTGTTTGCTGGAAGATTTTTAATCACAGTTTCAATTTCAGTGCTTGTGATTGGTCTGTTCATATTTTCTATTTCTTCCTGGTTCAGTCTAGGAAGGTTGTGCCTTTCTAAGAATTTGTCCATTTCTTCCAGGTTGTCCATTTTATTGGCATAGAGTTGCTTGCAGTAATCTCTCATGATCCTTTGTATTTCTGAAGTGTCAGTTGTTACTTCTCCTTTTTCATGTCTAATTCTATTGATTTGAGTCTTCTCTCTTTTATTCTTGATGAGTCTGGCTAATGGTTTATCAATTTTGTTTATCTTCTCAAAGAACCAGCTTTTAGTTTTATTGATCTTTGCTATCATTTCCTTCATTTCTTTTTCATTTATTTTTGATCTGATCTTTATGATTTCTTTCCTTCTGCTAATTTTGGGGTATTTTTGTTCATCTTTCTCCAATTGCTTTAGGTGTAAGTTAGGTTGTTTATTTGACATGTTTCTTGTGTCTTAAGGTAGGATTGTATTGCTATAAAATTCCCTCTTAGAACTGCTTTTCCTGCATCCCATAGGTTTTGGGTCATCGTGTTTTCATTGTCAGTTGTTTCTAGGTATTTTTTGATTTCCTCTTTGATTTCTTCAGTGATCTCTTGGTTATTAAGTATTGTATTTTTTAGCCTCCATGTGCTTGTATTTTTTACAGATTTATTCCTGTAATTGATATCTAGTCTCATAGCGCTGTGTTCGGAAAAGATACTTGGTATGATCTCAGTTTTCTTAAATTTACCAAGGTTTGATTTGTGACCCAAGATATGATCTATCCTGGAGAATGTTCCATGAGCACTTGAGAAAAATGTGTATTCTGTTGTTTTTGGATGGAGTGTCCTATAAATATCAATTAAGTCCATCTTGTTTAATGTATCATTTAAAGCTTGTGTTTCCTTATTTATTTTCATTTTGGATGATCTGTCCATGGGTGAAAGTGGGGTGTTTAAGTCCCCTACTATGAATGTGTTACTGTCGATTTCCCCTTTTATGGCTGTTAGTATTTGCCTTATGTATTGAGGTGCTCCTATGTTGGGTGCATAAATATTTACAATTGTTATATCTTCTTCTTGGATCGATCCCTTGATCATTATGTAGTGTCTTTCTTTGTCTCTTGTAATAGTATTTGTTTTAAAGTCTATTTTGTCTGATATGAGAATTGCTACTCCAGCTTTCTTTTGATTTCCATTTGCATGGAATACCTTTTTCCATCCCCTCACTTTCAGTCTGTATGTGTCCCTAGGTCTGAAGTGGGACTCTTGTAGACATCATATATAAGGGTCTTGTTTTTGTATCCATTCAGCCAGTCTACATCTTTTGGTTGGAGCATTTAATCCATTTACATTTAAGGTAATTATCGATATGTATGTTCCTATTCCCATTTTCTTAATTATTTTGTTATTGTAGGTCTTTTTGTTTTCTTGTGTTTCCTGCCTAGAGAAGTTCCTTTAGCATTTGCTGTAAAGCTGGTTTTGTGGTGCTGAATTCTCTTAACTTTTGCTTGTCTGTAAAGATTTTAATTTCCCCATCAAATCTGAATGAGATCCTTGCTGGGTAGTGTAATCTTGGTTGTAGGTTTTTCCCCTTCATCACTTTAAATATGTCCTGCCAGTCCCTTCTGGCTTGCAGTTTCTGCTGAAAGATCAGCTGTTAACCTTATGGGGATTCCCTTGTATGTTATTTGTTGTTTTTCCCTTGTTGCTTTTAATATTTT
Source organism: Delphinus delphis (assembly GCF_949987515.2). Classification (NCBI taxonomy): domain Eukaryota; kingdom Metazoa; phylum Chordata; class Mammalia; order Artiodactyla; family Delphinidae; genus Delphinus; species Delphinus delphis. The sequence goes on from NC_082683.1 coordinate 155,233,681, forward strand.
TTCTTTGTATTTAATTTTTGATGGTTTGATTCATATGTGTCTTGGCATGTTTCTCCTTGGATTTATCCTGTATGGGACTCTCTGTTCTTCCTGGACTTGATTAACTATTTCCTTTCCCATATTAGGGAAGTTTTCAACTATAATCTCTTCAAATATTTTCCCAGTCCCTTTCTTTTTCTCTTCTTCTTCTGGGACCCCTATAATTCGAATGTTGGTGCGTTTAATGTTGTCCCAGAAGTCTCTGAGACTGTCCTCAGTTCTTTTCATTCTTTTTTCTTTATTCTGCTCTGCAGTAGTTATTTCCACTATTTTATCTTCCAGGTCACTAATCTGTTCTTCTGCCTCAGTTATTCTGCCATTGATCCCTTCTAGAGAATTTTTAATTTCATTTATTGTGGTGGTCAACATTGTTTTTTGCTCTTAGTTCTTCTAGGTCCTTGTTAAATGTTTCTTTTATTTTCTCTATTCTATTTCCAAGGTTTTAGATCATCTTTACTATCATTATTCTGAGTTCTTTTTCAGTTAGACTGCCTATTTCCTCTTCATTTTTTAGGTCTGGTGGGTTTTTACCTTGCTCCTTCATCTGCTGTGTTTTTCTGTCTTCTCATTTTGCTTAACTTACTGTGTTTGGGGTCTCCTTTTCGCAGGCTGCATGTTCATAGTTCCCATTGTTTTTGATGTCTGTCCCCACTGGCTAAGGTTTGTTCAGTGGGTTGTGTAGGCTTCCTGGTGGAGGGTACTAGTGCCTGTGTTCTGGTGGATGAGGCTGGATCTTGCCTTTCTGGTGGGCAGGTCCACATCTGGTGTTGTGTTTTGGGGTGTCTGTGGCCTTATTATGATTTTAGGCGGCCTGTCTGCTAATGGATTGGCCTGTGTTCCTGTCTTGCTAGTTGTTTGTCATAGGGTGTCCAGCACTGTAGCTTGCTGGTCATTGAGTTAAGGTGGGTCTTGGCATCGAGATGGAGATCTCTGGGAGATTTTCGCCATTTGATATTACGTGGAGTTGGGAGGTCTCTTGTGGACCACTGTCCTGAAGTTGGCTCTCCCACCTCAGAGGCACAGCCCTGACACCTGGCTGGAGCACCAAGAGCCTTTCATCCACATGGCTCACAATAAAAGGAAGAAAAAATAGAAAGAAAGAAGATAAATAAAATAAAATAAAAAAGGTATTAAAATAAAAAATAATTATTAAGAAAAAAATTTTAAAAAGAAAAAAAACCGCATGGACAGAACCGTAGGACAAATGGTAACAGCAAAGCTATACAGACAAAATTACACACAGAAGCATACTCATACACACTCACAAAAAGAGAAAAAGAGGGGGAAAAAATGTATCTTTGCTCCCAAAGTCCACCTGCTCAATTTGGGATGATTCCTTGTCTATTCAGGTATTCCACCAATGCAGGGTACATCAAGTTGATTGTAGAGATTTAATTTGCTGCTCCTGAGCCTGCTGGGAGAGATTTCCCTTTCTCTTCTTTGTTCGCACAGCTCCCGGGGTTCAGCTTTGGATTTGGACACGCCTGTGCGTGTAGGTCGCCTGAGGACATCTGTTCTTCGCTCAGACAGGACAGGGTTAAAGGAGCAGCTAATTTGGGGGCTCTGGCTCACTCAGGCCGGGGGAAGGGAGGGGTACGGAGTGCGGGGCGAGCCTGCGGCGGCAGAGGCCGGCATGACGTTGCAGCAGCCTGAGGCGCGCCGTGTGTTCTCCCTGGGAAGTTGTCCCTGGATCACGGGACCCTGGCAGTGGCGGGCTGCAGAGGCTCCCCGGAAGCGGGGTGTGGATAGTGACCTGTGCTCACACACAGGCTTCTTGGTGGCGGCAGCAGCAACTTTAGCGTCTCATGCCCGTCTCTGGGGTCCGCGCTGTTAGCCGCGGATCGCGCCCGTCTCTGGAGCTCCTATAAGCAGCGTTCTTAATGCCCTCTCCTCGCGCACCAGGAAACAAAGAGGGAAGAAAAAGTCTCTTGCCTCTTCGGCAGGTCCAGACCTTTTCCCGGATTCCCTCCTGGCTAGCCGTGGTGCACTAACTCCCTGTAGGCTGTGTTCACGCCGCCAACCCCAGTCCTCTCCCTGCGCTCCGACCGAAGCCTGAGCCTCAGCTCTCAGCCCCGCCCGGCCCAGCGGGTGAGCAGCCAAGCCCCTCGGGCTGGTGAGTGCTGATCGGCACCGAACCTCTGTGCGGCAATCTCTCCGCTTTCCCTCCGCACCCCTGTTGCGCTCTCCTCCGTGGCTCCGAAGCTCCCCCCCCTCAAAAAACTTTTAAATACATCAAAGAGAAATAAAAATGAAGTGTAAAACTGGAAACAAATAATATACCAAATTTAACATACTCACTTAGAGAAAGGGATTATTTTATGTACTTTTGAAAATAGTAATCTGACTGTATATATACTTTAAGGACAAAAAGTACAATATTGAAATATTAAATATTGCCTGGTAGTTCTATCAGTAGTAGTAATACTGATTTATAATTTTAAATTCATTTATGTATATTGTAAGATAAAGCTATCAACATTTGAATTGGAAATATTAGTATGAATTCTTGTGTGTATTTTTTTTTTAGCTGTGTTTACTGAAAGGACCTAGAAGCAACGACAATCCAGTAACCATAAATACCTCCAGTAACTAGATCTTAATTTCTAAATACCTTTCCCCACTAAAATTAAACTTCTTAGAGGAATGGTTAATTCCAGATCTGAGGGGGAAAATAGTACAAGTAAACTTGACATTTTGTTTTTCCATAAATTAAGGAAGCTATTAAAGACTAACGGGGCATTTCAGAAGAATATAGTAGCCCACTTCAAGGAGTTCCACTGACCAAATTTGGGACAATTTGAGCATCAAGAAGGAAACTAATTATAATTTCTTGTAAAGCATTGAATAAGCAAAGATCCACGAATTCTTAGTGATACTAGAAAAGGACGTGGAAAAACACTCATTTGTCATGATTTGACGTGACTAATATGGCTAATTCTTACCTTAAAATTCATCATTGAAGGGGAAAAGGATGAAATACACCTTCCTTTTTTAGGAGGAACTGCCATTCATCCCCTAGACCATAAGGAAACATTCTTTATAGAAAAATGCCATCCAATACATGTAGAAGGAACAATAGAATTAGAAGAATAACCATTTTGCAATCCGTGATGAAATAATCATCTCAGGTAAGGACAGTCAAAAGATGCTGAGGAGGATTTGGGGAGGAGGATATTTGCACACTACCAAAATATCATCCCACAGACTAATTGGCTAATGAACATACCTTTATAATGGAGAGGTTTGCTGTCCACACTTTAACCAGTTATCAAATTTAACATTTCTAATGGTGAGATGAGCTAACATTATGTATCCCCTGATAAGATGCATTATCCTCGTTGCATCACCTCTAAAGTATTATTGCTCAAAAAGTTTAATTTAAATCTTGCCAAGTGGACTTCCCTGGTGGCGCAGTGGTTGGGAGTCCGCCTACCCATGCAGGGGACACAGGTTCGATCCCTGGTCCGGGAAGATCCCATATGCCACAGAGCAACTAAGTCCATGTGCTGCAACTACTGAAGCCCGTATGCCTAGAGTCCGTGCTTCACAACAAGAGAAGCCACCGAAATGAGAAGTCTGTGCACCACAACAAAGAGTAGCCCCTGCTCGCCACAACTAGAGAAAAGCCCGTGTGCAGCTACAAAAACCCAACACAGCCAAAAATAAATACATTTTAAAAAATAAATCTTACCAAGCCCTCGGACCTATTTACCAGTTTACTGGAACAAGTTAAATGCCATCACAAAGAAATAATCAGATTTGTCTAGAAATGTGGCTACAAGACCAGTGGCCTAGGTTTCAAAAAGTTGATATTTTTTAAAAAGCAGGAGGTACGTATTAGATTAAAAGAGAAAAATGAGACGTAACAACCAAATATAATGTGAATCCTGAGAAGAAAAAAAACAGCCCCTGACGGCTGTTGGCTGAGCCGGCCTGACTCTAACAGCTGGGTCATGGGGTTCTCCTGGTGAACATAAACGCTTCACAGAGCACCAAAGTCCCTTCACTCTGTGACTTTGATGGATGGAGCACGACAAGAACAAGACTACTCTGAGGTCCTGCCTAACAGACAAAACAAGAACATTTTCCAAACCACAAAAGGGCCAAACGTTCCTCTTTCCTGCTGTGTTCTTCCTGCTTCCAGATAAAAATCCAGAAAATCCTAGAATTGTCCTTGTTTTTGACCAGTCCAAGCAAAATCCCCAGGCCCCACACCCTTCCACGTGGCAGCTCTTTCTTTCCTTGCACAGAATCAATCAATCCAGATTTGTTCACATATGTTCCTAGTCTTTGGCTGGAGGGCATCACCACTTTGATTAGAGCCTGGCTTGAAAAAAGCAAAAGAAAACTCTAAGAGACATATTGGGAAGAATTATTGAAATTAGATCATATAGTATTTGTCTTTCTCTGTATTATTTGTATTATTATTTGCCTTTCTCTGTATTATTCTTTAACTTTTGAAAAGAAATAGTACAATAGTCAGATATATACAAAACTTTTTTTTTTAATTTGAAAAATGTCATTATCAGAAGTTAAAAAAAATCCCAGCTCCCCAGCTTTACTACTTATAAACTAAGTAAATAGAAACTAGGTATTCTTTTTAAACTTTCATCTTATCTTCTATAACATGGAAATAATGGAAGTAATTTAATATAATTGGGGGGATTCAGTGACAATATTTTAAGTTATCAGTAAAGTATTTGGCACATTTTATTATCATTTATTGTTATAATTATGAAGATGTTATAAACACCTTTGTACATAAAAGTGTGTGTACTTATATGACATACGAGTATTTCCACATCATAAATTTCTGAACAGGGACTTTCTGGGTTAAATGAATATGAATATTTTCTAAATTAAAAAATTTATTTACCAAATATTGCTCTACAATGATTGCCCATAGACCCACCCTGACACCCGTGGAACCTAGAGCAGACGCACAAGTGGAGTATGCACAAATACTTAAAATAAACCAAGCTACAAACTGTTTAATGACATACTTTATATCCTCCTGCCTTGACAAATACACCTTCATTATCACCTGAAAGGCTAGCTTCAACTTTAGAATTCTCAGACACCTTGAAGTTCCAGGATGTTTGAGATGATGTGTGGGTCCACAGCCCATGAACCATCTCCCCTCTTCTTCCCAACCCTGGCTCCTTTCCACAAGGCAGAGCCTTTCATGCTTCCCTGTGAATACCTCAGCTTCAGGCTTTATCCATAGCTCTGCAAGCAGCCATACTTTGGTGGCCCTTTCAGGCCAAAGGTATTAGCAGCACAATCCGACCTTAGGAAAATAGACCAAGGAGAGAGGTCTGTGTAGTTTATGATATAGGCACTGGGCCACTTGCGCAGAGAAGTGAAGGGTCCTAAATACTTGGAGTATGATCTTGAAGGGGAGGGGTAGGGGCTCCAGGTGGGTCTGTTGTCTCAACCGCATAGAATCTTACTCCAGTGTGGAGGTATGCAGCAGATGAAGGCCAGAATGGGGTTCTATAAAGTACAGAGAGGCCCCTCTTTGCTCATGTTTAAGGGAGTACTGATTTTATTTTATTTTATTTATTTATTTATTTATTTATTTTTGGCTGCGTTGGGTCTTCGTTGCTGCGCGTGGGCTTTTCTCTAGTTGTGGCGAGTGGGGGCTACTCTTCGTTGTGGTGTGCAGGCTTCTTATTGCAGTGGCTTCTCTTGTTGTGGAGCATGGGCTCTAGGCGCACGGGCTTCAGTAGTTGTGGCATGTGGGCTTCAGAAGTTGTGGCTCGCGGGTTCTAGAGTGCAGCCTCAGTAGTTGTGGTGCATGGGCTTAGTTGCTCCGTGGCATGTGGGATCTTCCTGGACCAGGAATCAAACCCGTGTCCCCTGCATTGGCAGGCGGATTCTCAACCACTGCGCCACCAGGGAAGCCCCTGACTTTATAAATTTATATTCCCATTGAATTTGCCTATTCCATCACAACATAATAATGCTGGATAATACCCATTTTTGAAAATATTTACTAATTTATTACCTGAGAAAATCTCAATGTTGTTTCAACATGAATTCCTATAATTACTGTTAAACATTTTGGCGTTTGCATCCATTTGGGTTTCCTCCTTGGTGAACCAAGACCATTTTAGTTTTTAATATTTTCCTATTGAATTGCAAGACTTTCTGTATGTTAGGGAAATAAGCAGTTTGTCATAAGGGTTGCAAACTTTTCCCCTCTCCCCCTCCCCAGTTTTTCTTTAACTATATTTGTAATAGAGTTGGTCATCTAGAAGTTCTTAGTTTCAACTTTTATGTAGTCAAGATTAATAGTCTTTTCTTTACGGTGTCTGGGTTTTGTGTCATGGTGAGAAAGATGGTCTCCATTCCAAGATTATGAAGTTATACACCCACACTTTATTTTCATCTAGCACAATACATTTTCATTGTTTTTACATTAAAATATTTGATGCATCTGGAATTTTTTTAATGTAAGATTTGATTTGGGTCTCATGTTCTCTTTTATTCCAAATGGCAAGCTCATTGTCTCAATTGCATTTATTAAATAATCCATCCTTTGGCACGGGTGGTCTGACTTGTCCCTGCTGTAATCATGTTTTATCTCCTTAACAACACTCTAAACTCAAGACAAGGACTGTCTTTCTTCTCTTGGGACCCCCATGTCTTTGGACAGGTCCTAAGCATTCAACAAATTCTCGGGATAAATTGGAGAGCTTGCTGTCATCTAGTGAGAAAATGGTTATTGCAAAGATTAAATGAAATAGTACCTGTAAAGTTATTAGGATAACATTGGTACATATTAAGGTACTACTACTATTCTTTTGTTTAGGTTAAAAAATTATGTCTAATATTATATTTAGACAATGGTATTAACAACATACTGAGAGAAGAATTTTTATCATTTTGGTCAAGAGACTCTTCATTTCTTACCAACTGCAATGCATGAGTCACTCCTTACCCTCCTATTCTCTATCATCCCCAAAGCACACAGTGGTTAGCAAGCAAATAGCTGTACGTGACAACTGACTTGGTGTTCCCAGCTGACCTCAGATTCTCTTTTGTTTTTTAATTCACATGGTTTACTATCAAGATCAGATATTATGGGGGAGGAAGGAGTAAAACACAATAGTAATGTGGTTTTCTGTTTTGTTTTGTTTTTTTGCTTTTGTTGTAAATATAATAATGAAGAAAAAAGATTTTTCAAAGCCTGTGTTGAGTTCATATTTACCAATATGTAATTCTAGCTGTGTTAATTTCCCGAGGTCTATTTCCTGCTATGTCTTTGCTTTTTGGTCTCTAAGCCTTGCATATGAGATTTCTAACCAGGTACTGACACTTCACAAAGAGCCTACTTCCCATTTATTTCCCACCAAACTTCCTGAGGGCAGAGCTTCTCAAAGCAGACTGATAGAGTCACATGAGCCAAATTCTAGCTTCTAGACAGCCCTGGGCAGTATGAACACTGCCCCCCGCATTGAAGAAATGTCCTAATTATGGTGAATCTTTGTCCATTCTGCTTCAGCTCTAGTAAAACCAACTTAACAAACATGTTCTGAGCAAATACTTTGGCCCAGCATTGTCCTGAGTGGCTGAAGTGTCCTGAAAAGAGCACGAGTTTTGTAAGCAGACAGATCTAGTTTGGAAAGATGGGCCTACTGCTTTGGGCCCAGTGAAGTTACTTAATCTCTCAGTTTCCTGATCTATAAAACTTGACCATGTGATTTGGAACAATCCGCATGCAAATGGGTAAGGTCTGTCAACTGTAGCAGAGTAATCCACCCAAGCAGTATCTGGAACCCAGAAGTTCCAGAGAATAAAGACCACATGATGATGTCACTAATTACTAGCAATACTGCTACTCTGCACTGTGCTCTTTTCACCTGAACTCTGTACCTCTTTGGTTATCTGTAAAATGGGGATCACAATTGTACTTACCCAAAGGGTTACTGAGAGGATTAAATGAGATAATACAGAATAGAATTGCTCTGGCACATAGTAAGGAACTCTATTACCATTTCTTTTGTTTGTTTTATTTCTATTTTAGATAATGGGATTAACATGACTAAAATATTAAAAGAGAAATAGCTGTTAATTTACCTTTTGTTTCAGAGGCTCCTTTAAGAATGTAATAGCATGGAACAAGCAAGTCACAAATGAAAAAAGATTAATAATCAATATAATTAAACAGATATTTACTTACTCAAAACTACTTTGTATTTGAAGAAATAATTTGTATTTTAAGAAATACAAATTAAAACAAAGTTAAGTAACCATTTTCCACTTAACATAAGGGAAATATGATACTTAATATAAGTAAATTTAGTGATATTTACTGTTAGGATGTGTGAGAAAAGATGGTCTCACACATTTTTAAGCAGTATGAATTAGTGTAACATTTTAGGAGAATAATTTGGCAGTGTCTGTCCCAATTTGAATGAACTTTCTTATATACTAATTATCCTAATTCTAGGACACATGGAATATTTGTAACAAAGTGTGAAAATTAGATATTCACTCATCAAATACTTTCTGAGTGTCAACTCGACTAGGATCTCTTCTAGGCACAAAAGGAAAAACTGCTCTCAGGACTCAGAGCTAAGACGGAGAATAAGCACAGATAACACCGTAACTTCTGGTTGCTTTAAAAAGTTATAAAGAAAGTTATGAAGAAAAAGAAAGCAAGTTAAGGAAGTCGAGTATGGGGAGAGGGATGGTTGATTTTGATGGTGTAGAATGGTTTCTCTGAGGAAACTGAGAGCACAAGGGCACCATCCAGGGGAAGGTCTAGGGCAAGAGATCTCCAAAGGTCTGAGGCAGGAAATTGTTTGACACTTTAGAGAAACAGCATGAAGGACAATAACAACACAATTCAACATAAATGGACACATGGATAAATAAAGATAAACCAATTCTATAGTATACTGTGTAGTTGCTACAAAAAATGTCAAAAAGACGTCTAAGATATAGGAAAAATACATATTGAACAATATATGTATAGTAATTATATATAATATAATTGCATTGAAAATATAAATATGTACATATATTCGTTATATATATATTTTTGTTTGTTTGTTTGTTTGTTTTTTGCAATACACGGGCCTCTCACTGTTGTGGCCTCTCCCGTTGTGGAGCACAGGCTCTGGACGCGCAGGCTCAGCGGGCCCAGCCACTCCGCGGCATGTGGGATCTTCCCGGACCGGGGCACGAACCCGCGTCCCCTGCATCGGCAGGCGGACTCTCAACCACTGCGCCACCAGGGAAGCCCTGTTATATTTTTTAAAAATTAGAATCTGCTACTATGAACTTACGCTACATTACTAATTTTTAAAAATTATATGTGTATATATTTCAAATTCATTGCATAGTACAAACTCTTTCTCTAGTATATACAAAATATGCACAAATTTTGCATGCCCTTTTTGGAGCCTCCTATATTAGATTAAGAATTCCTGAGGCAGAGGTTAGGAAAAGGAGAAAAGAGAGTGAGACAAGTCATGTGATGTCAGCATTGTTTTTGAGCTGTTTGGAGGGCAAATCACAGTGTATATTTCGGAGTTAAATCTCTTGGGAAGACAGGGCTTCCTTCTTGGTGCAGTGGTTAAGAATCCGCCTGCCAATGCAAGGGACACGGGTTCAAGCCCTGGCCCAGGAAGAGCCCACATGCCGCGGAGCAACTAAGCCCATGCGCCACAACTACTGAGCCTGCACTCTAGAGTCCACAAGCCACAACTACTGAAGCCCATGTGCCAAAACTACTGAAGTCCACGCGCCTAGAGCCCGTGCTCCACAGCAAGAGAAGCCACCACAATGAGAACCCCGCTCACCGCAACAAAGGGTAGTCCCTGCTCTCAGCAACTAGAGAAAACCAGCATACAGCAGTGAAGACCCAATGCAGCCAAAAATTAAATAAAAGAATAAATAAATAAATTTATTTAAAAAAAAACCTCTCGGGAAGAATTCTTGAGGCTGCTAGCTCTGGAGCTTAATAATCATACAATTTGGCTTTTGCTCTGTATTCATTAGGCAACCTTCTGAATATGACTTAGCTTCTTGTGTGAATCAGTTTCCAGGGAAAGATTATGCTGATCACAGTGGTCACTTGACAGCTCTTCTTTTAAAAGATGTTCATTAGTATGGGGGTTTCTCACTGGTCTTCTGTGAGTTTAGTGGCATGAAATTGTCAATAAGAGATGGCCATGTACTTGTGCATGGACAAATATAGAGTCCAGGAACATAAAACTGAAGACCAGTTCAGGGATCAGGGTAACCCAACCCCTTCCCCTTGGGAGGAAGCAGCCAGAGGCGTACTGAGCATCTACAATATTGCTCCAACATTCACCCTTTCAGGCTGATGTGAACATTAGATCAAATACCACATGTAAAGTGCCAGGTGTGGGGCCTGGATAGACTATGGTGTTAATGTTGTCTGCTCCTCCTCGACTATACAGCACTCAAAGAGTTTATAATATTTTCTGAGAGAATGAATTATTTACTAGAAACTAGAGACTACACCACAATGCAAGGTTAGAAAAATATAAGAATTGACAAAATTTATAGTAGTTGAGGAAGTTACAAGGGGCCAATGGAATTTTCCGGATAAGTCAAATTCTAAACTTGACTTACCCTGGATTTGATTACATTTCCTTGATTAAAAATTCCAAAATTGTGGGATTTTCCAGGCTTCAGAACTGTGAGAAAAAGTTTCTATTATTTAAGCCACATAGTCTATGGTATTTTGTTAAAGCAGCCTTGAACAGACTAAGATACCTATTGTTGCTATCATCTCCTTCCCCTTCAGATTTCTAGGTTTGAGTTGCTGTCCAGGAATCTGCCATTTTAACCAGGTAATTCTGATGTGGGGGGGTGGGGGGTGGGGGTGGTCTTCAGAAGACACTTAAAGCACTGAGGGTGGTCCGTTCATACACTGCAAAATTGGTGTCATCCTTTATACCCATCCTGTATCTTTCCACCATGTGCACTCCCACCACTGGACAAACTCTCCTAATGATGCTGCTATTCTGGCTATCTCTCAGGAGGCTCTTACATAAAAAATATAACACTACCATCAATCGCTTTAAAAGGTTGGGGAAAAAAGTTATTTTAAGATCATAATATTTGTAACTTTCAGAAAAGCAAAGAATGTGATCGTTATAAGGGTTTAAAATACATTATAGAAAATTAAAAGAGAGTAATATGATTTAAATAAACAAATAAGGTCTTGCTAACATTTTAACACTGACTTTTTAAAATATATATATATATATAAGCAGACAAAGGGCATCTCCATCCCTCCTGTGAAAAGGAATAAAGCTCTGGTCACAGATGTTTCTAGGTTGTGTTTCCAAAACTAGCTACACCAAGTCTTTCTCTTCAGTAGGTGCCTGTCCAGACTACTTTTCCATTTAGCAAAGTAAACTTTTCTCACTGCCACCTCAAGTTTCTTCTTCTTATTAGTTCATTCATTCAAAAAAAAATATGAGGAAGCAAAGGTGAACAACCCAGAAATGGTACTGAAACCGTGTAACTCAGGTTGAGACTTGAACCCACATGGCCTGGACTCCAACCCAGCCAAAACACAGATTGGGACTTGAGCCCATGGTCTTTTAACTGAGATCACATACCTGGTATCAGGACTTAATGAAACTCAGGTTCTTGATGTCTCATCACAGAAAGAATTCAGTGAGAGACAAAGTGATTGGTAAGAAGAGGATTTATTTAGAGAGAAACACACCCCACAGACAGAGTGTGGGCCATCTCAGAAGGCAAGAGCAGCCCCAGGGTATGGGGTTGTCAGCTTTTACAGGCGTGGGTAATTTCATAGGCTAATGAGTGGGAGGAGTATTCCAGCTATTTTGGGGAGGGGGTGGGGATTTCCAAGAATTGAGCCACTGCCTACTTTTTGATCTTTATGGTCAGCCTTGGAACTGTCATGGTACCTGTGGGTGTGTCATTTATCTTGCTGATGTGTTACAGTGAGCGTATACTGAGACTCAAGGTCTAGTGGAAGTCGACTAGTCCACCATCTTAGACCTATTTGATTCTAATCAGTTTATGTCCTCAAGCTATGTCATTCTTTAAATGTTGTGCCCTGCCCCTTTCCCTCTTGTTTCAGTACATGCCTTCATGGATCTTCCATTCTGTTGGGAAGACAGATGAAGACCAAGATGATCTAAAATTGTGACGAGGTCAATAAAACAAATATAACAAATATGAGATGAGGCAGGATGGGAAGAATAGAATCTGTTTTGTAACTTTTACTATGGAATATTTCAAACATATACAGAAGTTGATAGAAGTATAATAAATACCCATCTAATACAGCTTCACCAGTCTCCAACACATGTCTGATCTTGTTCTGTCTCTAGCCCATTCATTTATTCCTCTCTTAAACCATTATCACACCTGAAGAAAAATAGTCTACTTTTTCTATTTTCAGTGATGGAACCTACTTTTCATAAATTGGTCTAAGAAGTCCTTACAAGCAGTAATGAGTGCAAAATCACAGACATGGGAAGAGATTGGCATGGCTTTGGCTAGAAGAGTTGATGGCCATAGGCAGGGTTCCCATATATGGGTATCTTTTGGCCTACACAGTGGTTTAAAACAAATTACAATTCTGTACCAGTATTTTTGCATGGAGTGATTACTTTTAAAACCTGGATTTCTGACTTCTTTTGAAAAATCTGAAAATGTGGCTATCAGGGACCCACATAGGGATTCTGTAATCATGGGGCCAAGAAGCATCTTCCTGTTGGAAAGAGTGCATGTGAATACACTGGTCTACCCCACCTCCCCCTTCATTCATCAACAAAACCTACCTGCCCCTGTAGGCATCAGAGTTTGTGACTCCTCTTTTGTAGCTGACAGGAAGTCAGGGGTCTGGAGCAGAGTGAACAAGGGGAAGAAACCATTTGAAGAGGTAAGTGGGGATCAGATCTTTCAGGACCGATAGGCCCTAAGAAAGAGATTAGGTGCGACATGATGGAAGAGTTTTAAGTAAGGGAGAAAATTTGCATTGTAAGGTCAATCTTTTGGTTATGTTGATGAGACTGAGGGCAAGCGTGAAAGGAGAATGGCTGGGAAGCTATGGCTAAACGCTAGGGAAGAAATGACAGTCTGGACTAGAGATTGGCAGAGGAACTGGGAAATTCAAGTTGTATTATGTAGGAAGAATCAATAGGACTTGTTGACATATTTGAGTTGGGGCTGGAAAAAGAGACAACTCAAGGGCTGAGAGTGACATTTGGTTTTCCGACTTGATGCAATGGCTGGGCAATGTGGCCATTTATGACAGGTGAGGACTGGCAGAAGGAGGCAGGGAGATAGTGTTCAGGAAGAATCCCAGAGCACAATTTTGGAATCCATGTGAACTGTCTGTGAAAATCAGAAGTGAAGCTGCCACATGGGCCTTTGGCTAGAAGAGTGTGAAGGTTGGCAAACAGGCATTCCTCTCATCTAGTCTTAGAAGAAGAAGCCAAGTCCTTTTTAAAAATCACCACCCTCTGCCCCACACTTTCCCACCCTCAACTTCAACCAGCCACTGCAGCAAATGCAAGAAACATTCAATGAAGATCTTCTTTCTATAAGGTAGTCTCTGATGAAGTCCAAAGATATGAGGATTCCCTACCCTTACAAAGATCACAGTTTGAGGAAAAATTCTAGGCTTTTAACCACGCATAGTTTAATTCTGAGCATGGGTACTCAGCTAACTCCATCACACTTAAGTCAAAGAAATGGTCTGGGAGGGTGGGTACTTGTGTTGGAGGTTGGAAGGGTGGGTGTGTGAGGAAGTGGTGGAGGAGGCAGGGGAGTTTGGCTCAGTGCCAGCAGACAGAATCCAAAGAGTACAAAAGAGGTAGGAAGACCATACATGGGAGTGGAGTCCACAAGTGACAGGGGAGGCTGCTCAAAGAAGGGCAGTCCAAGAACAGACCTTTGGTGGATGACCTCTGTAATGCCAGACACTTCATTCTCCCTCCCTTTTGGTGAGTTCCAGTGTCTTCCTGTTGATGATTGTTCAGCAATTAGTTTCCGGTGCTCTGGCAAGAGACAGTGAGCACACGTCCTTCTACTCTGCCATCTTGAACCAATCTCCCCATCACGAATATCTTGATGAAGGAGAAGTTTGTAAAACCTCTAAACTAGACCATTTTAAGCCTTCTTCCAACTTTAATATTATATAATTTTGAAATGCCTATGTATGGAAAGCTGGAAGAAACTGTCTCTTCCAGAATCACAGCTAATTATTTCTGTATTAAATTAAGATATAAATTAAAAGTAACACATGAGATTACTATCTTTTAAATTCTCATCGCTATTTTTTAAGTTCTGAAATTCCTATTTGAGAAAGAGAAAAGTGCATACTCTCACATCAAGGAGCTGGCCTGATACTTACAGATATACCACAGTGTCTTCCTGGTGAACATAACAATTTCATAGAGCAGCTACATCAGACAAGTCTACTCTGTGACTGTCATGATGGATCAAGACAAAAACAAGACCTCTCTGTAATCATGTCTGAACACAGGCAAAAACATGAGCATTGTCCAAGGTACAAAAACTATCCAAACCACAAAAATGACCAAACAGCTAGCCATACCTGACTAGTATGAGTCACTGCTTCTTCTTTACCAATCACAGCATTAGCCTTATTTCATTCTTCTTCTTTTATAGATAAGATTTATTAAGATACCTAATTATGGAATTTTCCTTGTTTCCTGACAGCATCCAATTCAGAGCAAAGCCGTTTTGTTTAAACACTCCCCAAATCACCAACACAAGACCAAATCCTATAACACCTTTCTATCACCTCTTACTGAGACCTGTGTTTTCCATAGGGTGCATTCCCCTTCACTCTAATGGGCAATAACCTAACTTGTTTAATGATAGCTGTGTTTCTATGGCTTTCAGCTGGAGAGCATTAAGGCAGTCACAGCTGAACTATTCTCCAGAGAATTAACCAAATGACCAATTTCAAGTGCTTTTTGTCTCTCATCAAGAAGCCCAGGGACTTCCTGAATCAGAATATAGTTCAGCTTCATATTTCTGCAATTGTAGAGCATTTAACTCAGATTCTTAGGGCTTGGAAATACCCAAGCAGTAGTTGTCCAATACATATCATAAGGCCTAAGAGACTTTAAAAACTTAAATCTGTGTGTTGTACATATGAAACTAATATAATGTGGTAAATCAACTATACCTCAGTGAAAAAATATTTTTTTAAAAAAGATTTAAGAGAAGCCTAAATGAATGAATCTGAATTGTCTGAAAACACCTCAGTCAGTTGGGAGTGAGGGTGGGGTTTGATAGGGCAGCAGTGTACAGTGTGGAGGAAAATGGACTCCAAAACTGTGCAGGAGGGGTTCCCACTTCCACTGACCACCATGAGAATAGAAGCCCCTGGAACTGTGTAACATGGTAATCCTGGATTAAAATGTTAGGTGAAGAGTAGCTAGAAATGTTAAAGAGTTTCATTTGACACAAAGATTAACCAAAGGGCATCTAAATTGTCAATCAGATCAGAATGCTTAACTGCTGAGAGTAATGAGATGAGGAATGCAAAAAAAAAATCTTAATAAAAGAAAACACAACCTCCAAATCCCTCATGCTGCCATGGCAACTGGAGCTCACAAATGGTGGAATTGTAAAGGCAGCTGGATTTGAGCACATGTAACTGTTGGGAGTTGGAGGGTGGGGAGGAGGATGAGGGCAAGATCCCACCATGAGGGAAATGGAAACTGGGCAAGGGAAAATGTACACTAATTCTGGTAACAAAAATAAAATTGGTCACAGCTGTTAGCTGTAAGAGAGGGAAAGGGGAATAAGTGGATTTTACTTTTGCATGATGTTTTTCATCAGAGATTGTTAAAACACACTTAACTCTCATTAATTCATTCCTTGAGCACTGCACTGAGGGTGCAGTCACCCATTTTATGGGCAATATGGTCAGCTCAGTGACTGATGATTAGGTGGAAAAGGAATAAAACATTCCATAGCAACTGGCTATGGTACTAAATATGAGTTTACAAACTCATTTGAATGCCCAAATTCCCCTTTACCAAAATTTCTCTAACTTTATTCAGTAAAGCTTAACATTAAAAGAATTTTTTTTATCTCAAAATGAGGCTAAATGAAATCCATTGTTGAATCTTGGTAAAGGGCATGGGAGAGTTCCTTGCGCAATTCTTGCAGTTTATCCATACATTTGAATTCTATCAAAACACAAAGCAACAACAAAATAATTAGAGCAGCTGTGTCTGGTGCTTTTCTGAGGGCAGGACTTTCTAGCTGTTGTGTCCATTGTCATGGCCCAGTGCTAAGTGTAAGGCTTTGCCCACATTAGGTGCTCAATCAGTGCTTGTTGACTGAATGGGCATTCAGTGAATGGTAGCAACTGTTACTAAGTGCAGTTTGCCAATGCATTCTCACTAAAGTACCAACTAAGCAGCTCCAACAAGTCAAGTATCATAGGGATATTCTCTGATGACTTCCTTGGTCACTAATATTCTTTCATTCATTCCACACATATTTTCCAAGTGATTCTAGGGTGCTGGGAACTGTGCCAGATGCTGGGTATTCAGAGCTGATGAATTTCCAGCACATGTACTCATTGAATTTATAGACTGGCGGAGGAGACGGACATGAAACAAAAAATTCACAAAAGGGAATTGGCCTACAATGGTGACAAGGATTATAAGAGGAGGATACAAAGTGCTCAGAGGGCCTGGGGTAGGGAAAAAGAAGAGAATAGAAAGAATGAGCCATGTGTAATGATCAAAGAAGAAAGTGGTATAACATCAACCTGGAGAACTGTATGGAGATAGGTGTGGGGGAGGAAAAATGAATTTCCCTCTACCCTTCTGAGTTCATGGCTGAGATCCCTGTAATAAAAGACAAATTAACAAACAAAAACAATTATTAACATGAATACATGGGAGATACCTAGGAACAATTAATAACTCAAAGAGGTGGCTTAGAATTCAAGATTAAATACCATCTTAAGAGGAAGGGGAGGGGAGAGGACTGTAGACCTCTTAAGGGAAAGTAAATGAATTTTAGAAAGGTGACTGGTCCCTTAGAAGAATAGATGGGAGGTATGATAGTTTGTTATAGAGTTTGTCTGGGTGTGGCGTTGATGTCTAGTCTCTGCTCCTGTGATAAGAGTCAATCTTCCCTTGGTGATGAAACTCCCAGGGAGGAGATTTATGACAGTTGAGCTCCTTTCAGAGGATCTGTCTTTAGGCAGGTAAGTGGAGTTGAGAGAAAGCCCCTGCCTGCATTTGCTGTTTTTCAAGTGCCTACAGCTCAAAATAATCAATATGCCAAAGTGGTGTATTTTGAGGTAACATATTCTATCCTTCACTGACCACTTCAGACCTTGTAGACAAATTATGGACTTGAGTTTTACTGTGAGAGCAGCAGGAAGCATGAAGGATGCCAGTCTTAGAAGGGAACTGACTGGACTCACACCTTCTAAAAATCTCTCAAGCTATTGTCAAAGTCTGAAGTTCTTTCCACTGAGTCTCACTGCCATACACTATGGAGGGACCAAGATGGAATTTTTAAAACCTAACAGAAAATAAAGGTAGCTTATCTTTATACAGCCAAGTGAGGATTCTTATGCACTGAAGCTCAGCAGGCCAACTGGCTAATGATAGTAGTTTATACTTATTTAGTGCTTAATCTTCCTCAAACATTATTTGAAACTCATTACACACAATAACTCATTAAATTTTCATTAAGTCTATGAGGTAGTTATCTCCATTTTTACGGATGAGGGTTTTGAGACTTAGAGAATTTTAAGTAACTTTACCAAAGTCCCAGAGTAAGCGGGGAAACTTTAATCATATCCCAGCAGGCTGGCTTCCAAACCAGGGGTGATGATATTGAAGGGATCAGGTTATGCCACCCCAAAATATGTCATAAGGCTTATTGCTATAAGGATTATTTTGAGCTGAAGGCAATTGAGAATCGATAGATGCAGGAAGAGTTCTCTGCTTTCCCTTATATACCTAAAAGCATACCATAAATTTCCCTATGTGAAGGTGCTCCCCTGTACCAGGAAGAGTAGAGCAACTCCTCACCAGAGGTGGAGAGAGGAGGTTGCCTAAACAGTCCTTACTAAAATAAAACTTCTCTTCCATTAGTTTCTTCATATACAATTGACCCTTGAACAAATGCAAGGGTTAGGGGTGCCAACCCTTTGCAAAGTGGAAAATCCACGTATAACTTATAAATGAGCCTCTATATCTTCAGTTCCACATGCCTGAATTCAACCAGCCAAAGATTCTACCAACCGTGGATCATATAGTAGCGTAATATTTACTACTGAAAAAAATCTGGAGAGGACAGACAGCAAAAGCAAGAACTACAATTCTGCAGCTTGTGGAAGGAAAACCACATTCACAGAAAGATAGACAAAATGAAAAGGCAGAGGACTTTGTACCACATGAAGAAACAAGATAAAACTCCAGAAAAACAACTAAATTAAGTGGAGACAAGTAACCTTCCAGAAAAAGAATTCAAAATAATGATAGTGAAGATGATCCAGGACCTTGGAAAAAGAATGAGGCAAAGATCGAGAAGATGCAAGAAATGTTTAACAAAGAACTAGAAGAATTAAAGAACAAACACCTAGAAGAATTAAAGAACAAACAAACAGGTGAACAATACAATAACTGAAATGAAAAATACATTAGAAGGAATAAATAGAATATCTGAGGCAGAAGAACGGATAAGTGACCTGGAAGACAGAATGGTGGAATTCACTGCTGCAGAACAGAATAAAGAAAAAAGAATGAAAAGAAATGAAGACAGCCTAACAGACCTCTGGGACAATATTAAACACAACAACATTCACATTATAGGGGTCCCAGAAGGAGAAGAGAGAGAAAGGACTTGAGAAAATATTTGAAGAGATTATAGTGGAAAATTTCCCTAACATGGAAAAAGAAATAGGCATCCAAGTCTAGGAAGTGCAGAGAGTCGCAGGCAGGATAAACCCAAGGAGAAACATACTGAGACATATAGTAATCAAACAGACAAAAATTAAAGACAAAGAAAAATTATTGAAAGCAGCAAGGGAAAAATGACAAATAATATACAAGGAAACTCCCATAAGGTTAACAGCTGATTTCTCAGCAGAAACTCTACAAGCCAGAAGGGAGCAGCATGATATATTTAAAGTGATGAAAGGGAAGAACCTACAACCAAGATTACTCTACCCAGCAAGAATCTCATTCAGATTCAACAAAAAAAATCAAAAACTTTTCAGACAAGCAAAAGCTAAGAGAATTCAGCACCACCAAACCAGCCCTACAACAAATGCTAAAGGAACTTCTCTAAGCGGGAAACACAAGAGAAGAAAAGGACCTACAAAAACAAACCCATAACAGTTAAGAAGATGGTAATAGGGACATACATATGGATAATTACCTTAAACATGAATGGATTAAATGCTCCAACCAAAAGACACAGGCTCACAGAATGGATACAAAAACAAGACCCATATATATGCTGTCTACAAGAGTACCACTGCAGACCTAGGGACACATACAGACTGAGAGTGAGGGGGAGGGGATGGAAAAAGATATTCCATGCAAATGGAAATCAAAAGAAAGGTGGAGTAGCAATACTCATATCAGATAAAATAGACTTCAAAATAAAGAATGTTACAAGAGACAAGGAATGAGACTACATAATGCTCAAGGGATCAATCCAAGAAGAAGATAAAACAATTATAAATATATATGCACCCAACATAAGATCACCTCAATACATAAGGCAACTGCTAACACCTATAAAAGAGGAAATTGACAGTAACACAACAATAGTGGAAGACTTTAACACCTCACTTACACCAATGGACAGATCATCCAAAATGAAAATAAATAAGGAAACATAAGCTTTAAATGACACAATAGACCAGATAGACTTAATTGATATTTATAGGACATTCCATCCAAAAACAGCAGATTACACTTTCTTCTCAAGTGCACATGGAACATTCTCCAGGATAGATAATATCTTGGGTCACAAATCAAGCCTCAGTAAATTTAAGGAAATTGAAATCATATCAAACATCTTTTCTGACCACAATACTATGAGATTAGGAAATATTTACAGGCAAAAAAACTGTAAAAGACACAAAACATGGAGGCTAAACCATATGTTACTAAATAACCAAGAGATCACTGAAGAAATCAAAGAGGAAATCAAAAAATACCTAGAGACAAATGACAATGAAAACAAGCTGATCCGAAACCTATGGGATGTAGCAAAAGCAGTTCTAAGAGTGAAATTTATAGCTTTACAAGCCTACTTCAAGAAACAAGAAAAATCTCAAATAAACAATCTAACATTACACCTAAAGGAACTACAGAAAGAACAAACAAAACCAAAAGTTAGCAGAAGGAAAGAAATCATAAAGACCAGAGTAGAAATAAATGAAATAGAAACAAAGAAAGCAATACCAAAGATCAATACAACTAAAAGCTGGTTCTTTGAGAAGATAGACAAAATTGATAAACCTTTAGCCAGACTCATCAAGAAAAAGAGAGAGAGGACTCAAATCAATAAAATTAGAAATGAAAAAGGAGAAGTTACAATGGATAACACAGAAATACAAAGCATCCTAAGAGACTACTACAAGCAACTCTATGCCAATAAAATGGACAACCTGGAAGAAATGGAGAAATTCTTAGAAAGGTATAACCTTCCAAGACTGAACCAGGAAGAAATAGAAAATATGAACACACCAATCACAAGGAATGAAATTGAAACTGTGATTAAAAATCTTCCAACAAACAAAAGTCCAGGACCACATGGCTTCACAGGTGAATTCTCTCAAACATTTAAAGAAGAGCTAACACCCATCCTTCTCAAACTCTTCCAAACAATTACAGAGGAAGGAAAACTCCCAAACTCATTCTATGAGTCCACCATCACCCTGATACCAAAACCAGACAAAGATACTACAGGAAAAAGAAATTACAGACCAATATCACTGATAAATATAGATGCAAAAATCCTCAACAAAATACTAGCAAACAGAATCCAGCAGCACATTAAAAGGATCATACACCATGATCAAGTGGGATTTATCCCAGGGATGCAAGGATTCTTCAATATACGCAAATCAATCAATGTGATACACCATATTAACAAATTGAAGAATAAAAACCGTATGATTGTCTCAATAGATGCAGAAAAAGCTTTTGACAAAATTCAATACCCATTTATGATAAAAACTCTCCAGAAAGTGGGCATAGAGGGAACCTACCTCAACATAATAAAGGTCATATATGACAAACACACGGCAAACATCATTCTCAATGGTGAAAAACGGAAAGCATTTTCTCTAAGATCAGGAACAAGACACAGATGTCCACTCTCGCCACTATTATTCAACATAGTTTTGGAAGTCCTAGCCATGGCAATCAGAGGAGAAAAAGAAATCCAAATTGGAAAAGAAGAAGTAAATCTGTCACTGTTTGAAGATGACATGGTACTATACATAGAGAACACTAAAGATGCCTCCAGAATACTACTAGAGCTAATCAATGAATCTGGAAAAGTTGCAGGATACAAAATTAATGCACAGAAATCTCTTGCATTCTTATGCACTAACAATGAAAGATCAGAAAGAGAAATTAAGGAAACAATCCCATTCACCATTGCAACAAAAAGAATAAAATAGCTAGGAATAAACCTGCCTAAGGATGTAAAAGACCTGTACTCAGAAGACTATAAGACACTAATGAAAGAAATCAAAGATGTCTCAAACAGATGGAGAGATATACCATGTTCTTGGATTGGAAGAATCAACATTGTGAAAATGACTATACTACCCAAAGCAATCTACAGATTCAGTGCAATCCCTATCAAATTACCAGTGGAATTTTTTACAGAACTAGAACAAAAAATCTTAAAATTTGTGCGAAGACACAAAAGACCCTGAATAGCCAGAGCAGTCTTGGGGGAAAAAAACGGAGCTGGAGGAATCAGACTCCCTGACTTCAGACTCTACTACAAAGCTACAGTAACCAAGACAATATGGTACTGGCACAAAAACAGAAATATAGATCAATGGAACAGGATAGAAAGCCCAGAGATAAATCCAAGCACCTATGGTCAATTAATCTAAGACAAAGGAGGCAAGGATATACAATGGTGAAAAGACAGTCTCTTCAGTAAGTTGTGCTGGGGAAACTGGACAGCTACATGTAAAAGAATGAAATTAAAACACTCCCTAACACCATACACAAAAACAAACTCAAAATGGATTAGAGACCTAAATGTAAGACTGGACACTATAAAACTCTTAGAGGAAAACATAGGAAGAACACTCTTTGACATAAATCACAGCAAGATCTTTTTTGATCCACCTCCTAGAGTAATGGAAATAAAAACAAAAATAAACAAATGGGACCTAATCAAACTTAAAATCTTTTGTAAAGCAAAGGAAACTACAAAGAAGATGAAAAGGTAACCCTCAAAATGGGAGAAAATATTTGCAAACAAATCAATGGACAAAGGATTAGTGTCCAAAATATATAAATAGCTCATGCAGCTCAATATTAAAAAAACAAACAACCTAAACAAAAAATGGGCAGAAGACCTAAATAGACATTTCTCCAAAGGAGACATACAGGTGACCAAAAACACACAAAACCCTGCTCAACATCACTAATTATTAGAGAAATGCAAATCCAAACTTCAATGAGGAATCACCTCACACCAGTTAGAGTGGGCATCATCAGAAAATCTACAAACAACAAATGCTGGAGAGGGTGTGGAGAAAAGGGAACCCTCTTGCACTCTTGGTGGGAATGTAAATTGATATAGCCACTATGGAGAACAGTATGGAGGTTCCTCAAAAAACTAAAAACAGAATTACCATATGACCCAGCAATCCCACTACTGGGCATATACCCAGAGAAAACCATAATTCAAAAAGACACATGCACCCCAATGTTCATTGCAGCACTATTTACAATAACCAGGTCATAGAAGTAACCTAAATGCCCATCGACAGGCGAATGGATAAAGAAGATGTGGTACATATATACAATGGAATATTATTCAGCCATAAAAGGGAACAAAATTGGGTCATTTGTAGAGACGTGGATGGATCTGGAGACTGTCATACAGAGTGAAGTAAGTCAGAAAGAGAAAAACAATTATTGTATATTAACGCATATATGTGGAACCTAGAAAAATGGTACAGATGGACCGGTTTTCAGGGCAGAAATAGAGACACAGATGCAGAGAACAAACATGGACACCAAGGGGGGAAAGTGACAGGAATGTTGGTGGTGATGGGATGAATTGGGAGATTGAGATTGACATATATACACTAATATGTATAAAATGGATAACTAATAAGAACCTTCTGTATAAAAAAATAAATTCAAAAAAGAAAAAGAAAAAATTATGCATGTTGGTGAACCTGAGCAGTTGAAATCAATGTTGTTCAATGGTCAACTGTATTTCCTAGCTACTTCATGGTTTATCATTCCTTGAAGCCCAAACCCTTTTCCTTTGTTAAAATGATGTATAAACTCCAGAATCTAACCATTTCTTTGAGTTTCACTTCTCCTCTGTGAGCTCATCCTGCACATAAATATGAATGAAAGCTGCATGCCTTTTCTCTTGTTAATCTGTCTTTTGTTAGTTTAATTTGCAGGCTTCCAGGGATTGAACCTAAGAGTGGAAAAAGTTTTTCCTCCTTTATAGTAGTAATGGGAGTCTAGATC
The DNA here is from genome assembly GCF_949987515.2 of Delphinus delphis. Lineage (NCBI taxonomy): Eukaryota > Metazoa > Chordata > Mammalia > Artiodactyla > Delphinidae > Delphinus > Delphinus delphis. Next base: position 155,257,467 of record NC_082683.1, read on the forward strand.
ACAGAGGGACTGAGCATGTCACATAACTATGTGGTGCTCCAAAATTCAGTTACACAGGTCCCTGGATTCCAAACCACCATGAAAGCACTTTGGTGACAGAAAAGAACCACAAAGTAAAACATACATCAATCACATTTTAAAAACAAATAACTCCCCCAAACCCACTTGGATTCTGTTTTCACATAATCTGGTGAAGAAGGTTTCTGCAGAGATCAAGGGAAGTTCAGTCCCTGGTCCCATACACCCCCAGACCTCATACTCATCCAGGGCCTACTCCCTAACTCTCCACGCTGTTGGGGCTAGGGTTCCAGGACCTCAGTGACAGGACTCAAGTCCCATACCAGGTTTAAGAGATCTCTTCCCAGGCACTCCTAGGAACCTCAGGCTCTCCCAGAATCGGCATCTTACTCTGCTCTCATCTTGCTGCTTGGCCTGGATATGAATTCTTTTTGTCTTGTCTCCCTCTTGCCCCAAGCCACTCTGGTGGACTTCTGCCCAGACTTTCTGGACCACAGTCAGAGCTGATCCAGCATGTGGATGACAGCTGTAAGTCATCACACAACAGTGACTGTCAGCAGGGCTGAAACTCTCAGCCCTTGAATAAAATGAGACAGCGGCCTTTCTAGCGATCTAGACCAGTGTTTCTCAAACTGTGTGTTGACCAGACCTACAGCAACAAATCCCTCAGGAGCCTGTTAGAAGTATTTAGGCCCCTCCCTCAATTTTCTGAATTGGAAATTGTCAGGGTGAGGCAGTTTAATCTTGTTTAATGAGCCCTCCAAGCATGGTTGATGAGGGCCGAAAGCAGAGTCACTAATCAGCCAGGTTCAGCAAACTGTGGCCCATGGCCAAATTCAGGCTTCCACCTGTTTTTCTACTATTCACAAGCTAAGAATGGTTCTTACATTTTCAAATGGTTGGGGAAAAAAACTAAAAAAGAATGATATTTCAAGATATGTGAAACATTATTTTAAATTGAAATTTTGGTGTTCATAACTAAAGTTTTATTGGAACATAGCCATGCCCATTCATATACATATTGAGCTATAATGGCAGAACTGTGACAGAGACCATAGGCCTAAAATATTTGCATCTGACCCTTTGAGAAAAATTTTGTTGACCCCCTGCTCTAGGCAAAGCTGTTTTGGAATCCACAATGTTTGGCAAGGTGTGGCAACTGTCAGCTGAACCCCCAAACACAGGCTAGTTACACAGAGTGGAAGCAGTCATCCCGGACTTTGCTGCATAGAATCTATTTCTGTGCCATGCGGTTAAATTAGTTTATGTCTCTAAAAAATGCTAAAAATGGCACTAGGATTTGGAAAAGTTTCCAAAGACCCATCCAGTCCCATATCCAAATAAATAAATCTGTTTTCTTGCAGCCCAAAACTTCTGCTTTCATGGCTGGAAATTTTGCCAGATATGCCCAGCTGGTATTTACTATGTGTCTGCAGGACAACTATTGGGCAGGGAGCTTTATTTTCTTGGGCTAATTAGGAGTGTCCATGGAAGAAGACTAGTGAGCGCAGGAATTCTGAGAGTCTGAGGAATGTTAAGCTTGGCTTGAGCTGGAACTCAACTATACTTGGTTTAGAGTGAATTGAAAATCCACATACAAAAGCACCATTCACTGAAACAGGCTGTGTGCACAGGGCACAGGCACACATGAAGACACTTCATAAAACATAAATAAAATCTGTAGCTTCTGGTGTAAAGAGTCCCAAGAAACGAGGCTAGGCAGGTAGTTAGATCATTGAGAAACTTGTGTAGCACACCGTGGAAGCTAGGATTTATCCAATATGTAACTGGGCATAATGGGAGTGTTTTAAGAATGAGGATGTCTGTTTCTTTAATGCTAGGTTGTATTAAACTCCAGGTATACAAAACAATGTTCTTGCTGTAAGGAAATGTCTAGTAGGAGAAACATATATGTAAACAAAAAATGTTAATACTTAAATTTAAAATTTTTAACTTAATGTTAGGATTTTTAAAGTTTGTGAATCCAAGAGCAAGACACCTCCAATTTGGACATGCAGGTTCCCAAGCTCCCCCAACTTCACTGTGGATTTAGTAGGTCTGAGTGGTCCACATGGGATGACTATGATGTAGGATTCCAGGCCAACTACCAGGGAAACCTGCCCCCAAAGGAGGGCACTTCAGAGAGAAGGGTCAGCAGTAACAAGGCTTTGGGCAGGAGATGTGCGTCTGTTCAGGGAAAGTCAAGTTGTTCAATTTCATTGGAATTTAAGACCCCTGCAGGTGATGACAGGGGGGATGTTTGTGATGGAGACTGAGTTCTCGAGTCTGACCAAGTAGTGTTCAATTCCCGGCTTTCTTCTTGTTTGCCAGGTGACCTTTCTTAATCTTTCACCTCTCAATTTCCTCATTGCCAAAATGGGGATCATGATTGCTCCTACTTCATAGGATTATTGTGAGGTTTAAATAAAACCTTTCATGGAGATAATGTAGCACAAAGCTTGGCTCATTGCTTTCAGTAAATGTTTGCTACTTGGATTTTAAATCATTATTGTATATGAGTCCAAAACATTTAAGCCAAAAACAAATTCTAACTACATTAACCTTGGTGGTTGCCAGAGGTGGGATGTGGGAGGTGGGTGAAATGGGTGAAGGTGGCCAAAAGGTACAAACTTTCAGTTACAAGATAAATAAGTTCAGGGATGTAATATAGAGCATGGTGACTATAGTTAACAATACTGTAGAGTATATTTGAAAGGTTCCAAGAAACTATAGCTTAAAAATTCTCACCACAAGAAAAAGTCATGATTATGTGAGGTGATGAATGTTAACTAAATTTACTGTGGTAATTATTTCACAACATATACATTTATTAAATCAGTAGGTTGTACACCTTAAACTAATACAATGTTATATCTTAATTATTTCTCAATAAAATTGGAAAAAAAAAATCAAACAGGCCAAGTGCTTCCCTCTCTCCTGGTCAGGTATGACCACACCCATCAGAGTCCTTTCTTAGTGCACACCTGGTACATACATTTATCACTACATTTTCTAAATTATTTTTCTTTACTTAAGTCATCATCATCACTTAGCACATTGACTGTGATGTGGTCAGTATTGAAATCAAGGTTTACTCCCTTTCTTAAACATTAATAGAAAATGTTTCCCAGACTTCAACAGTGGCTGTGCAGAGGCCAGCGTAGGAGATGTGAGATCACTAGGAAAGATTTCCACCTGCTGCAGAGGCAGAAACAACCATCTTGGGATAAGAAAGCACTGCTCATAATTACATTTCACATTAAAAGTTGATTTCAGATTTCATTTCATTTTGTTTTGTTTCAGGTATTTCTTAGATATCTTACTTTTCAATAAGACTACAGACAAGCTAATTTGATCAGGGAGGGAATGAGATAGTTTTCTTAAAGGATTCTGGTTCTCAATCTGGTTTCCTCTTAAATTTAATGTTTTGTTAACCATGCCAAGGATCACACAGTAAAAGATACCCTCAATCCTTTGCCCTTGAGGACTGCAACCTCTATTTAAAAAGTAAAACAGTGTCAACAAAAAATTAATCAGTCGATCTAAGAAAGAAATGGAAAAATTTTATGCCAGCCAAATTTGAGGATTATAACCCAGGAAGAGCATTTCAGAGAGCTCTGAGAACTGTTCTGCCCATTAGAAGTCAAGGCACAGTGATATAAGTTTTTTGAGACAGAGGGCTGTACATTAAACAACGTATTATTAACAGTTTACACAATCCAGATCTAAGCAGTCCCTTGAAAGATCAAGAAGGAATGTTATTTTTTAAGGAGTTGTCTTGTTCGTGCTGGGAAGATGTTGCTCTTTATGGCTGAGCAGGTGATTCTGCCAATGAGGGAGTTTGGTTGATGCATATTACAGATACACAGTGCACAGTGGGGAGCAGAGAGGAGGCCAAAGGGCAGAGAAATTTTTTAAAATAAATTTATTTATTTTTGGCTGAGTTGGGTCTTTGTTGCTGTGGTGGGTTTTCTCTAGTTGCGGTGAGCAGGGGCTACTCTTCGTTGCAGCGCACAGGCTTCTCATTGAGGTGGCTTCTCTTGTTGAGGACCACAGGCTCTAGGCACATGGGCTTCAGTAGTTGCAGCACACAGGCTCAGTAGTTGTGGCTCACAGGCTCTAGAGCACAGGCTCAGTAGTTGTGGTACACAGGCTTAGTTGCTCCGCCGCATGTGGGATCTTCCCAGACCAGTGATCAAACCATGTCCCCTGCATTAGCAGGCGGATTCTCAACCACTGTGCCACCAGAGAAGCCGAGAAATTTTTTTAAGTTTAAATTTTCCTTGTCTTGCCATAAAATATGAACTTTATTTCACACCAGAAATGAAGAAGGAAATGAAATGAAAAAGGAAAAGGAAACAGAAAAAATTGGGATTGCCGTCAAACTAGAAAAAAATATTCCATAGGGAGTGGAATAAGATACCACTCATGATCGTCACTCTGGGGTCCACAACCCCCGCCTGCTTCCTGGGCTTCCTGATAACACCTACCCACAGAGACATTGGTCTATAGTCCTTTCCCTACTCCTCTGAGAGATGGGCAGGTTGAAAGCATCCCCAACCAAGCTCGAGGGCAGTTTCTGCCTGACTCCTGGAGGTTTTACTGAGAACTTCAGTTTTTCTCAACTGGCTTCCTACTTTCTGTGGAGACTGATACTTTTTCCTGCCTTCTACCACTTAGTCCATTAATCCAAGTTGAGTTGAAGTCCAGGCTGGCTCACAGCCCTCTGAATGGCTGGTCTATCAAGTCCAAGATTCCCTAGTACTTGTAATCAAGTTACCTGATATGGTCTAAGGAGTCAAAAGTTACATGGGCAGTTTTAGCTCTGTGTCAAACACCTACTGGTTATTAAGAAAAAAAAAAAGGATGCCAAATTGTCTGAAACTAAGTCAAACTAAATCAATTTTTCTCTGAGTCAGGTAAGATGACAAAAAGTATTTTAAATGGCCCTGATACGTGGGGAACGCTCCCAAATTATACCCTAGATCATTTAGTCCCTTCAGCTGCTCATCTCTCCCAACTGAAATAAGTGACGCACTCAAGGTTTTCATCACTGCTGGGTGCAGGTGATGCCAAAATCTTGGCTGTCTGTACACTAATGCTGAAATGAGATACGGAGACAGAGTTTTGGAGGAGAAAGAAAAGGTGGCTTTATTCTTTGCCAGGCAGAGAGGGGAACACAGCAGGCTAGCACCTCAAGAACTGTGCCCCCCTCTCTGGGGCATAGGGAGAGGACTATAGTCGGGACTCGTGGTCCGGGGTATGCATAAAGATCAAGGCAGTAACAGTCTTGCATTCTTCTTTCTTCCGCAAAGTTTCAAAACAGCCACAACACTGAGTCTGGTTGTCTCTAAGGTTGCTGACAAGATTGGGGGTGTGTGCAGGGTCTCAGGTGATCAGTCTCCTAATCTTGATGAGCTTCTCTGGTCCCTTTAATGTTGCCTCAGGTGGTTTCAAGAGTCTGCTCCAATCCTGATTAGCAACTGTTGAATCTACCCTTTGGAACTCAGGGAAGGTCATGGAAGCTTGAGTCTTGCCTACAAGGAATGGGAGATAAAAAGGCCTCCATGCCCGGAAGCCCCACAGGGCCCTGCATGGTTTCACAGGGAGAGATCCCAGCTCTGGCCAGTTGGGGCTTCTCTGTGGCTCTGAAGGTTGGACTGGTACAGGGATCTCAGTGACTCAGCTGAATGACAGGGGGCATCCATATTAAGAGATGTCCACAACTCTGATTTGGGGGAAGTTGTAGTTTTTCAAAGGTTGAGGGTAAAGTCATAAGATTTTAACCTCAAAACCATTTAAGGAATGATAGCCCAACCTTGAATCAAGACTTAAAGGGGGCCTTGAGAACTGCAGCTGGAAACAGAGTCAATCTAAGTGACTCTGTAGCTAAAGGCAAATATCCATAGAGTACTTTGAAGTCAGTCATCCCTTCCTTCCCCACCCCCCATAGAATAAAGTCACTAAAAGGCCTTTGTCTCAGGCCAAACTCAGAAAAGCTCTCTTCACAACTGTGCCAAAAAATCTCTTCACATTTGTACCCTAAAACTTGGCTTATCTTAGAAGGGATTTGGAGTTTCCAAACTCTGGAGTTTTCAAGACACCCAATTCTAATATAATTAATTCTGAAGAATAACGGGAGGGGCAGCTCTGCTCTCTTTTCCACCCCCACCCACTCCCACCCTCTTACATGCAGAGCAACACCAGCTCTTCACCCCTCACTCACCTGGTTAATTTCTTCAGGTTTCAATCTGAAATCACCTTTTCTGAGAGGTCTTCAGAAATCTGAGTCTATCTATATACAATCACTAAAACTTGTAGTTATTCATTAGTTTTGCCTTTTATTTGATCTGATTTTCACGAATTAAATATTTGTTTTTTTGTTAGTCATTTGTCTGAAGGTGCTTTGGACACCAAAGTCCTGGTCTGTTATGACGTCTTCATTGTTTTCCATTGTCTTCACTTCTGTTTTTGTATTTCAACAACCTCCTTGCTATCTTCAAACGAATAGGAATCTTTGAAAAAGTAAATGCAAAGAAGTTGAGGATGTGTTCACTGTCTTAATAATGACTTATTCATTCATTAATTCATTTGTTAATGACACTTAGAGGGAACCATGACACTTAAATTCACAAGATATTATCCATTTTGTTTTATGATTGGGTCTGGTCATTTTCAATGACTGGAAATCTTTTGTTCCCCATCCAGAGCACCCCTTCCAAGGTATCATGGAAGCTGCATCAATTCAAGGAAGATTCTTGCCCACTGACCCCCAGTCCCACTCAGATTCTTGTTTCTTGGTGACCCAGAAATCTATACTGTTGATTTTCAAATGTTAATCTGATTTTGGTCCCTGAAAAGCCATTCTAATACCATAGCTTAGTGTATGAGAGGCATGGTGGTGGATGAGCTATCTGAACTAGGTTCTCGGGGATGAATATTACTCGTGCAGTGCTTGTTTTTTGGTAAAAGGCATCATATAAAGGTAAAATAATATCAACATCTTGGACTTGTTTTATTTCTGCTTCTAGAAATTCTCCCTCTCCTGACTTCCTTGGCCACATTGTAGTCTGTGGTCCTCACTCCCCAACACTGCTCCCAGAATTCACCAGGGCCACTTGTACCTTTATGATAGCTCCAGTTGCCATGACAACACCAGGAGCTGGGAGGACTCTGCTTTACTTTATGATGCTTTGCTGTTTTCAAGGTCTCTGCAGTTTTTTTCTGTGGACTGGTCTGTATTCATGTCAAGGAGATGCATTTAATAGTCTATCTACTTTTTCCTCAACATTTATATCTGATCGCCCCTTTATCTAGAGCTAGACTTTTCAGAACTTCCAGATACACCTATTAGGAACTTTAAAATTGGGGAGATTTATATTTATTAGCAACAAACCACTTGGCCATTTCTCAATCAATCAAAGTGGTGTTGGTGCCACCTGGTGGTATTTGTCAACTGTGACTTCAATGTCAATGGAGACCACTGGGGTTCTGAACTAGCTGGAGTCCAGAGTGTAAAGGAAGCAATTCCAGGTATGGTCCTGTTAGTTGGAAACTTGCTGCATCTGTGATTTCATCACTTGTGAGAATCTTATATAAGTGAGTTTAAATTTTGAAAAAGTCTGCTGATCTTTTTTTTTTAACATCTTTATTGGAGTATAATTGCTTTACAATGGTCTGTTAGTTTCTGTTTTATAACAAAGTGAACCAGCTATACCTATACATATATCCCCATATCTCCTCCCTCTTGGGTCTCCCTCCCACCCTCGCTATCCCACCCCTCCAGGTGGTCACAAAGTACCGAGCTGATTTCCATGTGCTATGGGGCCGCTTCCCACTAGCTATCTATTTTACATTTGGTAGTATATAAAAGTCCATGCCACTCTCTCAGTTCGTCCCAGCTTACCCTTCTCCCTCCCCGTGTCCTCAAGTCCATTCTCTACATCTGTGTCTCTATTCCTGCCCTGGCCTTGGTTCTTCAAAACCATTTTTTAAATTCCATATATATGTGTTAACATACGGTATTTGTTTTTCTCTTTCTGACTTACTTCACTCTGTATGACAGACTCTAGGTCCTTCCACCTCACTACAAATAACTAAATTTTGTTTCTTTTTATGGCTGAGTAATATTCCATTGTATATATTTGCCACATCTTCTTTATGCATTCATCTGTCGATGGACACTTAGATTGCTTCCATGTCCTGGCTATTGTAAATAGAGCTGCAATGAACATTGTGGTACATGACTCTTTGAATTATGGTTTTCTCAGGGTATATACCCAGTAGTGGGAGGGCTGGGACATATGGTAGTTCTATTTTTAGCTTTTTAGGGAACCTCCATACTGTTCTCCATAATGGCTGTATCAATTTACATTCCCACTAACAGTGCAAGATGGTTCCCTTTTCTCCACACCCTCTCCAGTATTTATTGTTTGTAGATTTTTTGATGATGGCCATTCTGACTGGTGTGAGGTGATACCACATTGTAGTTTTGATTTGCATTCTCTAATGATTAGTGATGTTGAGCATCCTTTCATGTGTTTGTTGACAACCTGTATATCTCCTTTGGAGAAATGTCTATTCAGGTCTTCTGCCCATTTTTGAATTGGGTTGGTTTTTCTTTGATATTGAGTTGTATGACCTGCTTGTAAATTTTGGAGATTAATCCTTTGTCAGTGGCTTCATTTGCAAATATTTTCTCCCATTCTGAGGGTTGTGTTTTGGTCTTGTTTATGGTCTCCTTTGCTGTGCAAACTCTTTTAAGTTTCATTAGGTCCCATTTGTTTATTTTTGCTTTTCTTTCCATTTCTCTAGGTTGTGAGTCAAAAAGGATCTTGCTGTGATTTATATCATAGAGTGTTCTGCTTATTTTTTCCTCTAAGAGTTTAATAGTGTCTGGCCTTACATTTAGGTCTTTAATCCATTTTGAGTTTATTTTTGTGTATGGTGTTAGGGAATGTTCTAATTTCATTCTTTTACATGTAGCTGTCCAGTTTTCCTAGAACCACTTATTGAAGAGGCTGTCTTTTCTCCATTGTATATTCTTGCCTCCTTTATCAAAAATAGGGTGACCATATGTGCATGGGTTTATCTCTGGGCTTTCTATTCTCTTCCATTGATCTGTATTTCTGTTTTTCTGCCAGTGCCATACTGTCTTGATTTACTGTAGCTTTGTAGTAGCGTCTGAAGTCAGGGATCCTGATTCCTCCAGCTCCGTTTTTCTTTCTCAAGATTGCTTTGGCTATTCATGGTCTTTTGTGTTTCCATACAAATTGTGAAACTTTTTTTCTAGTTCTGTGAAAAATGCCTTTGGTAGTTTGATAGGGATTGCATTGAATCTGTAGATTGCTTTGGGTAGTATAGTCATTTTCACAACGTTGATTCTTCCAATCCAAGAACATGGTATATCTCTCCATCTGTTTGTATCATCTTTAATTTCTTTCATCAGTGTCTTATAGTTTTCTGCATACAAGTCTTCTGTCTCCTTAGGTAGGTTTATTCCTAGGTATTTTATTCTTTTTGTTGCAATGGCAAATGGGAGTGTTTCCTTAATTTCTCTTTCAGATTTTTCGTCATTAATGTATAGGAATGCTAGAGAGTTCTGTGCATTAATTTTGTATCCTGCTACTTTACCAAATTCATTGATTAGCTCTAGTAATTTTCTGATAGCATCTTTTGGATTCTCTATGTATAGTATCATGTCATTTGCAAACACTGACAGCTTTACTTCTTTTCTGATTTGGATTCCTTTTATTTCTTTTTCTTCTCTGATTGCTCTGGCTAAAACTTCCAAAACTATGTTGAATAAGAGTGGTGAGAGTGGGCAACCTTGTCTTGTTCCTGATCTTAGTGAAAATGGTTTCAGTTTTTCACCATTGAGAACAATGTTGGCTGTGGGTTAGTCATATATGACCTCTATTATGTTGAGGTAGCTTCCCTCTATGCCTACTTTCTGGAAGGTTTTTATCATAAATTGGTGTTGAATCTTGTCAAAAGCTTTTTCTGCACCTATTGAGATGATCATATGGTTTTTATTCTTCAATTTGTTAATATGGTGTATCACATTGATTGATTTGCTTATATTGAAGAATCCTTGCATTCCTGGGATAAACCCCACTTGATCATGGTGTATGATCCTTTTAATGTGCTGTTGGATTCTCTTTCCTTCTATTTTGTTGAGGATTTTTGTATCTATGTTCATCAGTGATATTGGCCTTCAGTTTTCTTTCTTTGTGATATATTTTTCTGGTTTTGGTATCATGGTGATGGTGGCCTCATAGAATGAGTTTGGAAGTGTTCCTCCCTCTGCTATATTTTGGAAGAGTTTGAGAAGGGTAGGTGTTAGTTCTTCTATAAATATTTGATAGAATTCACCTGTGAAGCCATCTGGTCCTGGGCTTTTGTTTGTTGGAAGATTTTTAATCACAGTCTCAATCACAGTGCTTGTAATTGGTCTGTTTATATTTTCTATTTCTTCCTTGTTCAGTCTCAGAAGGTTGTGCTTTTCTAAGAATGTGTCTTTTTCTTCCAGGTCGTCCATTTTATTGGCATAAAGTTGCTTTTAGTAATCTCTCATGATCCTTTGTATTTCTGCAGTGTCATGTGTTACTTCTCCTTTTTCATTTCTAATTCTATTGATTTGAGTCTTCTCCCTTTTTTCTTGGTGAGTCTGGCTAATGGTTTATCAATTTTGTTTATCTTCTCAAAGAACCAGCTTTTAGTCTTATTGATCTTTGCTATCGTTTCCTGCATTTCTTTTTCATTTATTTCTGATCTGATCTTTATGATTCCTTTCCTTCTGCTAACTTTGGGGGATTTTTGTTCTTCTTTCTCTAATTGCTTTGGGTGTACTGTTAGGTTGTTCATTTGGGATGTTTCTTGGTTCTTGAGGTATGATTGTACAGCTATAAACTTCCCTCTTAGGGTTGCTTTTGCTGCATCCCATAAGTATTGGGTTGTCATGCTTTCATTGTCATTTGTTTCTAGGTATTTTTTGATTTCCTCTTTGATTTCTTCAGTGATCTCTTGGTTATTAAGTAGTCTGTTGTTTAGCCTCCATGTGTTTGTATTTTTTGCAGACTTTCCTGTAACTGATATCTAGTCTCATAGTTTTGTGTTCAGAAAAGATACTTGATATTATTTCAATTTTCTTAAATTTATCAAGTCTTGATTTGTGACCCAAGATATGATCTATCCTGGAGAATGTTCCATGAGCACTTGAGAAGAAAGTGTATGCTGTTGTTTTTGGATGGAATGTCCTATAAATATCAATGAAGTCCATCTTGTTTAATGTATCATTTAAAGGTTGTGTTTCCTTATTTATTTTCATTTTGGATGATCTGTCCATTGGTGAAAGTGGGGTGTTAAAGTCCCCTACTATGATTGTGTTACTGTCAATTTCCCCTTTTATGGCTGTTAGCATTTGCCTTATGTATCGAGGTGTTCCTGTGTTGGGTGCATAAAGATTTACAATTGTTATATCTTCGTCTGGATTGATCCTTTGATAATTATGTAGTGTCCTTCTTTGTCTCTTGTAATAGTCTTTATTTTAAAGTCTATTTTGTCTGATATGAGAATTGCTACTCCAGCTTTCTTTTGATTTCCATTTGCATGGAATATCTTTTTCCATCTCCTCACTTTCAGTCTATATGTGTCCCTAGGTCTGAAGTGGGTCTCTTGTAGACAGTCTGCTTATCTTTTGATGACAACCTCCTCAGAAAATCTTCACATTCTGAAGCACAAACCAGAGATTTTTCAGAAAAGGACACTGACACAGAGATTAAATAATTTCCCCGACCCACAGGGACAGAAACTTCTTTTGAACCCAGGTCTGTCTGATGACAAAAACCTTTCTCTTCCCAGGTCAGCACACTGTCCTTTAATACAGTACTGGGCCAAGGTATGTGCTCAAAAAGTTGAAACCAAGTAGACATTAAGGAAGCAGAGTTACTACACTTTACGAAGGAGTGGAAGGAGAAAGCTGCAATGTTGTTACACCCAAAATGTCTAGACCAGGGCTTCTCAAACTGTTATGTGCTTAGGAATCACCTGGGGGACCTTGATAAACTGAAGACTCTGATTCAGCAGTTCTGAGGAGGAGCCTGGGATTCTGCATTTTAAAGAAACTCCCAGGTGCGGTTGATGCTGCAGGTATACAGACCACACTGTTTCTAGGGTAGACTCTGTACCAATGGTTTTTCAGCCCCCCCAGGGGACATTTGGCAATGTCTGGAGTCATTCTTTTTTTTTTTTTTTTTTTTGCTGTACACCGGCCTCTCACTGTTGTGGCCTCTCCCGTTGAGGAGCACAGGCTCCGGACGCGCAGGCTCAGCGGCCATGGCTCACAGGCCCAGCCGCTCCCAAGGCATGTGGGATCTTCCCGGACCGGGGCACGAGCCCGTGTCCCCCGCATCAGCAGGCGGACTCTCAACCACTGCGCCACCAGGGAAGCCCTGGAGTCATTCTTGTTATCACTATTGGGGGTGGGGAGCAGTGCTACTGGCATCTAATAGGCACATGCCAGGAATGCTGCTAAACATCCTAAAATGTATATGGTAACCCTCACAACCAAGAATTATTTGCCCAAATGTCAATTGCACAGAGGTTGGGAAACGCTGCTCTAGGCATAGTCTTACATGACTCGAGCCTATCTGCTTGAGAAGCTAAAGTTCTCTAACCTAGAGAGAGTTTGCTGGAAAATAGGTGTGAATTGGTTCCTTTTGTTCATAAAAGAAAACTAAACACAGATATCTTCCACACATATTGTAGAAGCAAACAAAAGACGAGGGAGCATGGACGCAATGCTTGTGACAATGGAGCCATGATTAAGAACACCATCTGACCTATGAAGAACTCTGTATATGTGTCTATATTAAAATCCTCCTGTCAAGGAATTGTTAATAAAAAATCAGTGATTCCAGTATAATTGGAAATGCTTTTCTTCTTATCTCATGTAGGACCCAAACCACAACATAATATAATTATTTCTACTTTGATTTATCCCTCAGGATATCTTTTTAAAAATTCATTCATTCATTCATTCATTCATTCATGGCTGCTTTTGTTCTTTGTAGCTGCATGTAGGCTTTCTTTAGTTACAGTGAGCGGGGGCTACTCTTCCTTGCAGTGTGTGGGTTTCTCATAGTGGTGGCTTCTCTTGTTGCAGAGCATGGGCTCTAGGCACACGGGCTTCAGTGGTTGTGGCACATGGGCTCAGTAGTTGTGGCTCTCAGGCTCTATAGCACAGGCTTAGTAGTTGTGGTGTACGGGCTTAGTTGCTCCGCGGCAATGTGGGATCTTTCTGGACCAGGGCTTGAGCCTATGTCCCCTGCATTGGCAGGCAGATTCTTAATCACTGTGCCACCAGGAAAGTCCCATATCCCTCAGGATATATTATAAAATTATTACTGTAAACCTATAGTAAGAAGTCAGCAAACTTTTTCTGTAAAGGGTCAGAGAGTAAATATTTTAGGCTTTGCCTATGTCACAGCTACTCAACTCTGCCACTGAAGCACAAAAGCAGCTAGAGATAATAGTAAACAGATGGGTGTGACTGAGTTCCAATAACATTGTATTTACAAAATGGGCCCCAGGCCAGATGGCCCATGGCAGTAATTGCTGACCTCTGGTCTAGGCAGTCAAAGGAATCTAGGGTCCCTTGTTAGCTATGACACAAACAGCTTCACTTTTTATCTGGCCCTTTTTTCTGGTTGAGGAGAGGGTGACTAATGCATTGCAACAGGCACACACGCACAAAAAGTTTTCCCTGCCTGACCCAATCACTGTGAAAACTGCTGCTAGTCTACAGACAGCACAATCCAACAATCCAATCATTCTTTATCTCCCTCTGAAGTTGACACAAGGTTTTCTAGTTTATCACTGAGTATTAATTAACCACCTAAGATGTGTTTAGCATTACTGGAAGCCATAGAGAATCCAAAAAAGAAGTTACAGTCCATGTTAAGTTTTTTGTTTTTATTATGTTACCAAGTACAAGTTTGTGTGCCCAACACAGTGAGGTCATACAAACTGAAACATTACAGTGAGACCAAACAAACAAAAACATTGGCATTTGGAGCAGAGAAAGGTTTACTGCAAAGAGAAAGGGGGCTCGTGCTCAAATATCCTGAATTCCCTGATGGTTTGGGGGGGAAAGTTTTTATAGGCAAAATTTGGGGTGAAGGCTGCAGGGTGTGTGACTTTCTTCTGATTGGTTGGTGGTGAGATAAAGGTGCTCCAGGAATCTTGTACTCAGCCTCCACCTGGGTCTTTAGTTCCTGCAAAAGAACTCAAAGATATTGTTATGTATATTCCTTGAGGAGAAACTAGAACCCTGTCCCAAGGCTGAACTATTGTTTCTTGACTGCTCCTCCCTTGTCTCTGCATCCCCTCCCTTCCCTGATTAGCAACCGTTTGAATCTGCCCTTTGGAACTCAGGGAAGGACAAGGAGGCTGGATGAAGCCTATTTCCTACATACAAGAAATGGGACACAAAGGCTTTTGTGTTCAGGAGCCCCACAGGGTCCTACTTGATTTCAATAGACATAGACTCACAACCCCAGCAAATTCAAATTCCCATGGATAGATTATTCATTATAGGTACATATGACAATTGGTTAAGCATTTGGGAAAAAAAAAAACAGAACCTAGGTACTTTCTTCTGTTAACAGAATAAATTCCAGTTGGTTCAAATACTTAAACAAAATGAAACCATAGTGCTAGAAGTAAACACAGGATTTTTAAATTATTTTATATAGACTTAGAGTTGGGATAGTCTTTGTTACCCGCAAAACTGGGTTTGCTTCTTGGTAGCTGTCAAGCCAAAAGACACAACCAAGCCAAAGATGAAGAGAAGGAAGGATTTATTATTACTTGCAGCAAGTGAGGAGAGCACTGGCAATCTTTCCTGAAGCAGTGTCTCCCTGTACAGCAAAACTGGAGAAGCTTACATTTCTATTGAGACAACGAACCTCAAAAACGACAAAGGAAAAGACCACATAAAATAAAATGCATCTATACATGAGAAAGTCTGCCATAAATAAGATCAAAAGGAACTGGGTATTTTTAAGAAGTGGGTTTTTTTTTTTTGTTTTTCTTGTTTTGTTTTGCGGTACGCAGGCCTCTCACAGTTGTGGCTTCTCCCATTGCGGAGCACAGGCTCCGGACGCGCAGGCTCAGGGGCCATGGCTCACGGGCTCAGCCGCTCCGCAGCAGGTGGGATCTTCCCTGACCGGGGCACGAACCCGCGTCCCCTGCCTTGGCAGGCGGACTCTCAACCACTGCGCCACCAGGGAAGTGGAACTGGGTATTTTTAATACATATGGCATACAAAGAGTTAATTACTCAACCTGTGAACTTGTAAAAATCAATAGAAAATGATGAATGGCCTAAAGGAAAGGTGGTCATAATTTACAGAAGTAAAAATTGCTGATTCATTTTAAGTACCTGATTGGAGGTCAAGAAAAACCCAGACAAAAATCTATTGAAATTCATCATCTATGGACAGGTCAGTTTCAGCCTGGTTTTCTTGGATCACATGCTCTCCAGCTGCTCCTTCTGAGGATGCTCTCTCATGGAACCCATGGGGAGAGTGGCCACAGGGAACCACTACAGTCCACAGTTCCAGCTAAGTCCAACATTGAGTCATCCCAGCCCTGAGATCAGACAAGAGAATGAAGAAGCCTGCAGATGATTCTGACTTTCAGCTGTTCAAGTCACTCCAGTCTTTCAGTTTTTCCAGACTGAGTTCCCAGATACAGTGGAGCAGAGACAAGCTGTCAATTGACACTATGTGTGTGTCAACTCTGAAATGTTTACCCACAGATTCCATGAGCATAATAAAGTCACGATGGTTTTATACACTGAATTTTAGCTGATTATACAGCAGTAGGAAAGTGAACACTGCTGACCACAAACAGGGCAGCTGGAGCCATCCTGTTCTAGCCACAGGTTGATATAGGAGGGAAGCTACATCAGGAAGGATCTTGCAGACCAAACAGAACACAGCAGCTTACCCAGGGCAGGACAATCTTAGATAATGAGATTTCAAAAAGACCAAAGGCTGAGTCTAGGATGACCAGCACTGGGCACAGGTAGTTAGGTCAGACTGTATTCATTATTTATGCTGTTGCTGCTAAACCAGACACGACACCATTACTGTATTCATGGAACTCAGCTGCACTCCTTGGCTTACACCTGTCTCTGGTGTGGGCTAAGTGACAGTACCTGGGCTCTGCTGCTCAGGATCCAGTCAGTCCACATAGAAAGGGTAACTTCACCTGAGATGGGGAGTCAGCAGAGGGCTAGAATCCTTGATCTCAAATCCCAATAGTCTGTGTTATGTGAATTTGAAAAATGTTTTTGATCTTTTCTGGACTTCATTTTCCTCATCTGTAAAATGATGGTAACACTAATTAACCATATAGAGTTGTGATGAGGCACTAATTCATGTCGAGTGCTTAGAAAAATGTCTGCCATGTAGTGAACACTCACACGGGTTAAATAATTTTATATGGAGAAGACAGTCTCTTCAATAAGTGGCACTGGGAAAGTTGCAAAGCTACATGTAAAACAATGAAATTAGAACATTCTCTCATACCATATACAAAAATAAACTCAAAATGGATTAAAGACCTAAATATAAGACTAGAAATCATAAAACTCCTAGAGGTAAAACATAGGAAGAAAACTTTGACATAAATCACAGCAATATTTTTTTGGGCCTGTCTCCTAAAGCAAAGAAAATAAGAGCAAAAATAAGCAAATGGGCCCTAATTAAACTTAAAAGCTTTTGCACAGCAAAGGAAACCATCAACAAAATGAAAAGACAACCCATTAAAGGGGAGAAAATATCTGTAAATGATATGGATAAGGAATTAATATCCAAATAAACAGCTCCTACAATTCAACATCAAAAAACAAAGAGCCCAGGACTTCCCTGGTGGTGCAGTGGTTAAGAATCCGCCAGCCAATGCAGGTACACAGGTTCGAGTCCTGGTGCAGGAAGATCCCACATGCCACGGAGCAACTAAACCTGTGTGCCACAACTACTGAGCCTACGGTCTAAAGCCCGCAAGCCACAACTACTGAGCCCACATGCCACAACTCATGAAGCCCGCATGCCTAGTGCCCATGCTCCACAACAAGAGAAGCCACTGCAATAAGAAGCCTGCACATCACAACAAAGAGTAACCCCCTCTCGCCGCAACTAGAGAAAGCCTACATGCAGCAACGAACACCCAATGCAGCCAAAAATAAATAAATAAATAAACTAATTAATTAATTAATTTTTAAAAGACCCAAACAGCCCTATTTAAAAATGGGCAGAAGAACTATGAGACATTTTTCCAAAGAAGAAATGCAGATGGCCAACAGGCACATGGAAAAGATGCTCAACATTGTTAATCATCAGAGAAATGCAAATGAAAACCATGATAAGATATCACCACACACCTGTCAGAATGGGTATCATGAAAAAGAACACAAGTAACAAATGTTAGCAAGAATGTGGAGAAAAGGGAAACCAAGCCTTTTACACTGTTGGTGGGAATATATTCAATAAGTTGGTGCAGCCGCTGTGGAAAACAGTATAGAGGTTTCTCAAAAACCTAAAAATAGTACTACCATAAGACCCAACAGTTCCACTCTTGGGTATATATCCAAAAAAAAGAAAAACACTAACTTGAAAAGATACATGTACCCTAATGTTAATAGTAGCATTATTTACAATTGCCAAGGTATGGAAGCAAACTATAAGTCCATTCACAGATGAATGGATAAAGAAGATGTGGTGTATGGATATGAAATACTACTCAGCCATAAAAAAGAATGAAAATTTGCCATTTGTAGCAACATGGA
This sequence comes from Delphinus delphis, assembly GCF_949987515.2. NCBI lineage: Eukaryota > Metazoa > Chordata > Mammalia > Artiodactyla > Delphinidae > Delphinus > Delphinus delphis. The sequence continues at coordinate 155,275,341 of NC_082683.1, forward strand.
AGGACTTCCAGGAGGGCATTATGCTAAGTGAAATAAGTCAGACAGAGAAAGACAAATACTGTATGATATCACATGTGGAATCTAAAAAATACAACAAACTAGTGAATATAACAAAAAAGAAGCAGGTCACAGATACTGAGAAAAAACTAGTGGTTACCATTGAAGGGGGGGGCAGAGGATGGCAATATAGGGGTTGGGGAGTGAGTGGTACAAACTATTGGGTGTAAGATAGGCTCAAGGATGTATGGGAAATATAGTCAATATGTTGTAATAACTGTAAATGGAAAGTAAATTTTTCAATTGAATAAAATTTTTAAAAAGAGTTCTTAGCATTCATAATAAAATCAGTAGTGATGTAGTCAAACAGCCTAGGTCTGGGCCAAGGACTCTGGAGTGGTGAAACTCCATATGCTAAAGGCATTTTTGTACTTCAGTAATGAGCTGTCTTGAAGGAAGGCCAAGATGGATTCAACTGCTGCTGAAATAAGCTGGATAGTTCTTGTAACGTTCCTTGCTATATTTTTTACAGAAAGAGACCTATGATCAGAAAGGTTAAGGAATTTGCCCAAGGTTCCATAGCAATAAGAGGGGCAGTTGAGATTAAAACCCAGATTTGGTACAAGGTGGTATTACATTCCAGGATTTTCTGTCATTTTATCTTCTCCACATTAAAGGAGAGAAGGAAACACAGTTAGCCCCAAGATCTATCTCCCTTTAAGAGATAAGAAATGGAGACCCATAAAAGTTAACTGATTTGCCTGGGATCAAATGACTGGTAAGAGGCAAAACACAGCTATCCTATAGCTCCCAGAGTCCAAGGCTTGCCTCCAGATCATTTGCCCATCCAGGTAGACTTTCAGACTTCATGAGCAGGTTTACTTGATTGATTTCTCAGCAGAGTCATTCAACACTGGAGTCTCTGAATGAGCAGAGAGTGACATAAAGGAAGGTGATGACACATTCCCCACATTTGTTGGGTGAATGGTTTATAAGTTCTACGCCAATGATCAGGGATGGACATCAAGTGATTAAATGATGGCATCACTGAAGAGAGAAATGGCCTCATCCTCTCTCTCTCTCTCTGATGTCCTTTAAAATGTTTTGTGTGCAGGGGGGGAGGGGGGCGTGCCCTCGTGTGAGGTAATAAGGGGCAGGTATGTAGTGCACTTCTGTAGTCAAGCAGCTTTCAAGTCCATGATCTCATTTAAATCTTGATTACCTGCAGGAAGGAAGGTACACTTTGCAGATTCACATCCAGCCAGAATGCACTGAGGTGGGGGCCAACCCATACTGTCTAATTCCCAGGAGCGGGCCTAGCATCCAGGACCAGGCCAAGCTGGTTCCATGCCTGGCCCTTTCTTCTTCTTCTTTTTTTTTTTTTTTTTGGCCATGCTACCCGGAACGCAGGATCTTACTTCCCCAAACAGGGATCAAACTCATGCCCCCTGCGGTGGAAGTGCAGAGTCCTAACAACTGGACCACCTTCTAATCTTGGCCCTCCTTCTAATCTTGGATAAATCGCTTCACTTTACTAAATATGGGTTTCCTTTTTGCAAAATGATTCTTTTTACCTTAATTTAAATGGTTAGTTTTGCCTAACTCAGAGTGTGTATGTGAGACTTAAATGACCTGGCTTATACACAGCAGCTAGACCCACATCTGATGTTCAGTGTATGTATCCTCCTCTCACCTCTCCCCCCACCTCCCCAAAGCCCCCAGGATCCCAGCAAAGTTTACATGCATTCAGGTTTGAAGGCTGAAGGAAATGTCACTGGGTGGGGCCAGGGTAAAGTAAATCCTAGTTGCAGCATTTGGTCGATCATTCCTATGGCTGTGAGATGTTTCTTAACTGTCCTGAATTTGGCTGACTGAGCTGGCACATGGGATTATTGTCTCAGCCAGGTCTACCTCTTAACATAGAATGGTGGTGAAGGGGTTAATGGAATGAAGAACTTGGGGAAAAAAAATTGGTTATACTTATAGAATGTGTAATCACTCAGCAGAGGAATGGGTTAGATTGTTTTTCCTTGATTCAAAAGTTCCTTTTTTGAAGGGAGCAGGGTATTCATAGGTGCAGTGTGACCCCATCACATTCCTCTGGCCAAGGGGCAGGACCTAGTCAGCCAGAAGGTGACCAAAGCCACATAACGTCGATGCCATGTGAACTGTGGGGAAGGAGATAGGAACAGCACTGGAGAATATGGCTGGAGCAACAGTGCCCAGACTTGATCTGGAGTCCCAGCTACCGATATCTGAATAAACGGAAATGAACTTTGCTCATGATGTGAAGTGAGAACTATTACACTTCTTAGAACTTTATCTGCCCCTAAGACAAAACATGGGAAACACAAGCTGGCTGAGGTCATTTTGATTCCCCACACTCTCACCCCACTGAGCCCTTGCTCTGTCTTCTCAGACCCACATGTTGCACAGAGGGGTGGTGAAAGGACACTTCGAGTTCTGCTACTAGAGAGAGTGAGCTGGTAAAATTAGAGCTGACAGAGAGAGTGGGAGTATGCAGTTGGGAAGAGAGGATTTATTCCTTTCTGCCTATAAACATGCCTATGCCTTCCCCTTCTTAAAATAACAACCAGCCAGCCTTCCCTTGACTCTATCAGACATAGGATTGTCATGGAAAGAACAACTTTGGAAACAAACTTGGCTTCTAAATCTAAATCTTGTAAGTTACTTAACTTCTTTGAGCCTCATGTCATTCATCAGCAAAATAATATGCTTTTCACTCATCTCATAGAGTTGTGTGAAAATGAAATGTGGAAATGGATGTGATGTATGCATATGTATGGAACGACACAGTAGGAACTCAATAAATGAGTTCTCTTACACTAGCTCACTCTGCTCATACTTCCTGAACTGTTTTCAAGAGTCATTTGACTTCACTCTTTCCACTTAGCTCACTGCATCTCCACTCCTTAAACTACTGTAGTCTGGGGTCTGTCCCAACACTAAAGCATGCTCTTGGGAGGTCAGCAACAGCACATACAAGCACCTCTTAGTCCTTCTCTTATTTGATCTTTAATCCTTCAGAATTGTGAAATTGTTGTGTGTTTTCTCCTTCTGAAAACTCTCATCTTTTGGATTCCAGGACACTACTTTGTTGGGATTCTTCTCCCCTTTCTCCTCCCTTCTCCAGATACCTCTCTCTCATTTGCAGAACTAGTTTTCCTTAGGGCTCCGAAGGAAATAAATGGAATATCCATTTAGCCATAATACATTCACATTTATTTATGTGAATTAAAACCTTCACACAACTTTCCTGTATTTATTGATCTGTAGCAATCTCTATTGATTGCATGCAATCTTATGTAAAAACAGCATACTTGCTTTGAGTTTCCCCACCCCACCCCAAGACCACTATCCTTCCAAACCCATTGCTGTCTCTTGCAGGGCATAACCCATACTCTGTAGAAAGTTTAGAGCCACTAGTGTCCCTTCTCCTGCCCCTTGATCTTGGCATTTCCCCAGGTTAACCTCAGACATCTTCTTCCTCCATATACTGTCTTTCCTGGGATGACTTGAACCATTCCTGAGGAGTTTCCTAAGGTAACTCAGTTCTCCAATGTGATTAAAAATAAACCTGTCCCTTGGCAAATGTGTGTGTTTGGGGCTCAAGCAGAGATTAGGACAAATCTACGTTGCTCCTGTCCTGTCCTATTGTGGTTGTCATTCATCCTTCCTGGCTACAATCTCTGATTATAGTGGGAAGCAGGTTTGGCAAGTCATAACAACATGGAAGTGAAAAGTGTGCATCTAAAACAGGAGGCCGTGGGACTTTCCTGGTGGCACAGTGGATAAGACTCCAGCTCCCAATGCAGGGGGCCCGGGTTCGATCCCTGGTTGGGGAACTAGATCCCACATGCATGCCACAACTAAGAGTTCACATGCCACAACTAAGGAGGCTGCATGCCTCAATTAAGGAGCCCATGAGCCACAACTAAGGAACCCTGGAGCTGCAACTAAGGAGCCCACCTGCCTCAACTAAGCCCCGGTGCAACCAAATAAATAAATATATTTTTTAAATAAAATAAAATAAAATAAAATAGGAGGGCACTGCAGGCTGGAGGGCTGTGTAGAAAGAAGTCTTTATCAAGGTGTGCATTTCAGAGAGGATGGAGTTTCTCAAGGTTGCCATAGGATGCACCTGACTCCTCAAGGTAGAAAGCCTAAATTTAAACTTTATTTCATTCCATTTTATTTCTTGCTTTTATCATCAAGTGCCCTTTAAGATGTTACTTACCAGTAAGACTTGTTTATATGATCAGCATGGGATGAAAATATTTTATCAATATTTTGAGACCATCAATCAAAGGAATAAAAGATTCTGGTTCCCAGTCCCAAATTAGCCACTGAATTATGAAGTCACTTAAGCTCACAAATTGCCTGTGACATGGTGTTAATGCTGGCTGTTTTGCTGTCTTGTTCCAAGAGTAAAAGTAACTCACAATAGTTATTAAATGACTGAGGGCAAAACCTTGCCTCTTTGTACATCCCCAGTAGCTAGCACAATGCCTGGCCTATAGTTACGCTTCATAAAAGTTAAATGGATTGTTCTGCATGCAAACTGCTAACACAGAAAAGTGCCCAGTCATACAATGGTGTTGTCTGAAACCCTGCATGCAGGAAAGGCAAACTCATATCCAGAATATGTGTTGGTTACAGTCAGGTTGAATTGCAGCTCCTTCCAGCAATAAAATGGGGCCAGTGTTGTCTGTTGTCACTGAGTGGCTGGTGGTCTCCTTGAGGACTCTGTTATATCAGGGTATCAACATTGGTTTCTTCTGACGGGTGATTGGACATTTGCCAACACTGCAGTGGTAGCTAGACCTGGTGAGTTGGAGTTCATGCTGCTAGGCCCATGCATAGCCCAAGAAGCATCAGTTTATCAGGCATGTTTAACAGTCACTATATGCATCAAACATTGGGTATGAGTTCCTTTAAGGAAAGAACGCAGTGCCAAGTTGTTCTTTCCTCTAGCTTCTTCAAAAATCTATATCTAATGTAGAACAAGTCTCTTTATGTCTGTGCAAAAGTTTTCTATATATGTACTGGTAGAACAACACTGTGCTCAATGCACCTTGATGGTAGCTGATAGACTCTCCAGGTGACATGACTCACATATAACTCACTACAAGAATTAGACATTGTGGATAAGTCCCAATACCTTAAATAAAACTTACATGAAATCGCCTTTGAGGCAGATTTTAACAAACATTGCCATTAAGAGTATGAGTAATGCTTCAGTGTATGCTGCTGGAAAGGGCTTTTTCTTACATTCACAGATAGAAGTCTGAATGGAGCACAGTATCCAAATAGCTAATAGAATCACTAGTTTCTCAGGCTAGATTTAGAATTAACTACCAGTATTAAACTTTGGGCATCATTTTCTGGAGAATAAGAACATGGCGCCAGTATCTCTTTCATTCAGCTTCACAGAATATCTGTATTGCCTATATAGAAAATTGTCTCTAATTCAGATGCAAAGGTTTCAGTAATATGCACTTCTAGAAGAATGTTCTGAATGCATCATCAAAGGAGCTTTTAAAAACAATAGCACTACAGAACTCTTAACCAGTTCTCTAGAAGCATGAACCATAAGGTAAAGAAAACCATCACAAAACCATCTTTCAAGTAGGTTTTTGTAAATGTTGGTTAAAAATAGTATGGCAAACGCTTCCCCTAAGGCCTTCCCTCAAGTTCCGTAAGAGAAGTCTGAAGTGGGCACAGCTCCAGACAGCTACAAAAAGTACCAGTTTATTTGGACTATTTAAAAATGCATTATATGAATCAATATTCAGAATGAGTTCCTTTAAGGAAAGAACACTGCTCCAAGTTGTTCTTTCCTCTAGCTTCTTAAAACTAATCTATATCTAATATGGAACAAGTCTACGTGTCTCTGCAATGGTTTCCCATATATTCCCATAAGACAGAGAGTTTATTGCAGCTTGACATTAAACTAAACAGTAGTATTGCAGGGCTTTCAAACAATTCAGGGCCTGCTGCAGATATAAGGTGTAAGACTCATACAGGAAAGCAACATTACGTATAAAATTGCTTTCTAACAAACTGATACTTTTCCTATATGGAGAAAAAGTAACTGCATGCAGTCTGGAGAGCTTTCACTCCAGATATCCTTAGAAATCAAATACTGGAGCTTAAAAGTTCCTGTAGTATGTGATAGTATTACAGGTCTGTTCAACCAGTCACTTCATGCATTTGACGTCAAGTGTGTCTTCCACCCAGTGAAAAAACACTGTGCATAGAATTATTTGGCCTAGAAAATAAAAACATATATATATTCCCTAAAAGAGACATATGTGTACTCAGGTCCTCTGAAAGACTTTTCTTTCCATTCGCCTGGAGCCCAGTGAGCTAAGGTCAAATTCAAAACAGCGGTTAGAAAGTGTAAAGAGACAACTTTATGAAACGAATCACTACATGAAACACACAACCAGGAATAATTTCCCTTCCCTGAAAGAACACTCTCAGGAAAATATTTTGCTCTAGTTTTGTAGAAAGGTCTTCTGCTTAGTGCAGGAATCTCCTCACACTATGCGGGATGAAAGGGATTTTTTGCCATTCTCAGGTGGAACCCATACAGAGCAGACTTTCAAAGTAGCTCAGAGACAGAAGGAAGACTCCTCTGTTAAATAAGGCACTACCTGCATGGGTCATTGGGGGTAAGTTCAATATCTTGAAAGAATGCTGTGTGTAATATTTCTTTCATAGAGCTTGTGAAAGCTAACACATTTACAGTATGGGACACATCTTTCTATGCTGTTTGAAAGGTTTTCAAGCAAAGTCACGTCAAGAACACAGGGCTAGCACAGCTTTGCATTAAATGGGGAGGAGTAGTATTGCAAGTATCAATAACAACTCAGAACCTGATGCGGACTTTGCCTAATAAGTTCTCAGTAGAGAAAGAACACAATGTAGTCAATTTCTTTCACCTAGCTTGTAAAAATCACATACAGTCAGTATAAGGAAATAAGACTTTCATGCCTTATAAAAAGCTGTTGCTCCAATTTGCCTTTGGACACATATCTAAGGCAGATTTACCTTAACCTGTGAAAACACTAGCAATGAGGGATTTCAAAAAATGCAGTACCAACAGCCAACTGTGAGTATAAGTTCTATATAGAAAAATAACATTGTATATCAAATTTCACTCATCAACCTTCAAAGAACAAACACGTAAAATGTATGGGAAACGAGACTTTTTCCATGTGGTAGGATTGACTTTCTCTGCAGTTTGCCCTTACAACCCACAAATTAGCACAGCTTTCAAGGAACTTGAAGAAACAATGGTATTGCAGGTCTTTCTAACAAGTCAGGGCCTTGTGAAGATTTGGGATATATGCTCCTGTAAGGAAGCAACACCGTATAAAAATACTATCCTCTAACTTGTAAAATTCCATACAATTCTTATACTGGGAACAGGTACCTTAGCACATTCTGAAGAGTGCTCCCTCTAGATGGTCTCAGAACTATGAGCTTAATAAACCTTTAGTAATCGTGGATGAGAAAGTATTACAGGTTCTTTCAAAAAGTTACTCTGTGTTTTGGATATAGAGTGTGCCTTCTAGGCAAATAATTCTTCTTTCATTGTCTGTAGAATTCCTTTAGCCTAGAAAGTAACAAAAATATAATTCCCCTAAGGAGATACATGTGTAACCAGACCCCATGAACCGTCTTCTCTTTCAGTTCCCCTGGAGCACAGTCAGCTAAGATGAAACTCAAAGTAGCCTTTAGATTCCCTAAAAAAACAACTCTGTGAAAAATCACTAGGGGAATCACACACTGGGTCAAAATTCCCGTCTTGAAAAAATAGACTCAGAAAAAGTCTTTCCGGGAGCGCTCTTCCAAAGTCTTCCAGTTTCAGTTGGAACCCATATTAAGCAAACTTCAAGGTAGCCCAGAGAGAGCACAGGAAGATTTCTCTGTTAAATAAGGTACTAACTACATGAGCCACTGCAGTTACCATCATTATCCAGAAAGAAAGCTGCAAAAACCACTTCTTTTATTGCACTTGTAAAAAATTCATACATTAACAAAATGAAACACAGGACCTTTTACTCTGTCTGAAGTTCCTTCAGGCCAGGTCACATCTAGAACACACAGGGAAGTGCACCATCCATACGCTGGGGTGCAGTAGCACTGCAGGACTCACAAACACTTCAGGACTTGCTGTAACCTTTGGCTAGAAATCTCCATAGAGAAAGGACACTGCACATCAACCTCCTTTCAAGGAGGCTGACAAATCACATCCACTATGGTAATGGAAAGAACCCTTTCATGTCTTGTGAAGGGCTCTCACTACCCTTTACCCTTGGCAAACTCTTCTAAGGCAGCGTTCCTCTAACATAAGAAAACACTAGTGCTGCACGTATTTCACACAATGCAGAAAGAGGCCTAAGCCTTGGATGAAAGTTCTACATAGAGAAAGAAAACCATGCATTAAACTTCCCTACCTACCTTCAGGTAAACACACACATATACTGTATGGGAAATGAGCTTTTCTGTCTGGTCAGAAAGGTTGTTCTCCAGTTCACCCTGACAACCCACAGAGCATAGCACACATTTCAAGGGCTGAGGGGAATCAGTAGTACTGCAGGTCATTTTCACAAATCAGGGCATGCAAAGATTTGGTCTGAGTGCCCATAGGGATGAAACACTATATATAGCACTTCTTCCATGTAGCTCGTGAAAAATGATGACTACCTATAAGAACAACAAGTCGCTGCATGCTTTCTGGAGACCTTTCTCTCTAGATGTCCTTAGAACTCTTAGCCAAGCTGTAAAGTGTCCGTGGATGAGAAAGTATAAAGGTCCTTTCAACAAGTCACTCCATGGTTTGTACATAGAGTGTTTTTCCACGCAATGAATTGTTCTTTCCTGTGTGCAGCATTTCTTCAGCTGAGAAACTAACAAGAACAGACTTTCCCTAAAGGAGACACATGTAGTCAGACCCTATGAACGTCTTCTCTTTCCATTCCCCAGAGCACAGTGAGCTAAGATGAAACTCAAAGTAGCCTTTAGATTCCCTAAAAAAACAACTTTGTGAAGAAATCACTAGGGGAATCACACAATGGGTCAAACATCCCTTCTCTGAAAGAACACACAAAGAAAAATGACTTTTCCAGAGCACTCTTCCAAGGACTTCTAGTTACCATAGGAATCACTTTGTATGATGTGGGTCGAAAGGCATTCTTGCCTTTTTCAGTTGGAACCCATGTTGAGCAGACTTCAAGGTAGCTCAGAGAGAGCACAGGAAGATTCCTTTGTTAAATAAGGTACTAACTGCATGAGCCATTGCAGTTACCCTCACTATCCAGAAGGAACACTGCAAAAAACAGTTCTTTCATTGCACTTGTAAAGAACTGATACTTATCTAAAATGAAACACAGGACCTTCTAGGCCGTCCAAAACTCCTTTTGGCCAGGTTGCCTTTGGAACACAGAGGGAAGCACACCTTCCACACACTGGGCAGTGGTAGCACTGCAGGACTCACAAACACTTCAGATGTGCTCTAGCCTTTGGCTAGAACTCTCCACAGAGAATGGACACTGTACATCAACCTTCTTTCAAGGAGCTTGACAAAATCACATCCACTGTGGGAATGGAAACAAGCCTTTCCTGTCTTATGAAAGGTTCTCACTCCCCTTTGCCCTTGGCACACACTTTTAAGTCTGCTGTTCCATAACCTATGAAAACACTAGTGTTGCACATCTTTCACACAATGCAGAAAGAGCCGCAAGCCTTGGGTGAAAGTTCTACATAGAGATGGGGGCCGGAGTCAAGATGACGGAGTAGGCGCTCATGGAGTTCACATTTCCTCAAAACTAAGGCCCTTATCGGGCACTGCTGGGGGACCTGGGACACTTACGGTGACAGGAGGAAGCCCCACACAACAAAGTAGGATGTGGGGGTGAAGGAGGGTGGGAGGAAAAGTGGAAGCAGGATGGGATCATTGCCCCTGAGGCACAGCTCAGGGAAGGGATTGGTTCCCATGCTCAAAGGGGCTCACTCAAGGGGAGGGGTTCAGCAGGGATAGGGAGAGACCTTTGGGTGATTGGGGGATCAGAAGGGAATGCAGCCAGTGTCTCTCTCACCTACTCGGGCCCTGTGAGTCTGCTGGGGTACTCAGCCTGAACCTCTGTCCTCCAGGGCCCCCTCCTGCTGCACGGGTCCTGAACATAAGCTCTGCCCCTCACCCCCATTCACCCCTCACTCCCCACCACCAAGACATTTTCTTTTTTTGGTTCTTTTTTTTTTGCTCTCGTGTTTCTGTTTTGTTTTGTTGTTCTTGTTTCATTTTTATTTTTTCTAAAATATTTTCATTTTTCTAATTTCATATGTATTTTTTATTGTTCTACTCTTTTTGTTTGCTGCTTTTTTTTTTTTTTTTTTTTGCTGTGCCATATGGCTTGTGGCATCTCGGTTCCCAGGCCAGGGGTCAGGCCTGAGCTCCTGTGGTGGAAGTACAAATTCCAAGCTGCTGGAACAACAGAGAACCCAGACTTCAGGGAATATTAATTACTCTGAGATCTCCTGGAGGTCCTCATCTTGGCACCAAAACACAGCTCCACCCCACTGCCTGCAAACTCCAGTTCTGGATGCCTCAGGCCAAACACAAGCAAGACAAGAACACAGCCTCACTCATCAAAAAAAAAAAAAAAAAATGAGACGACAAAAAATATGTAATAGATAAAGAGGCAAGATAAAAACCTACAAGATCAAGTAAATGAAGAGGAAATAGGCAACCTATCTGAAAAAGAATTTAGAGTAATGATAGTAAAGATGATCCAAAATATCAGAAATAGAATGGAGGCACGGATCAAGAAAATACAAGAAATGTTTACCAAGGACCTAGGAGTACTAAAGAACAAACAAATAGTGATGAACAACACAATAACTGAAATGAAAAATACACTAGAAAGAATCAAGTGAAGAATAACTGAAGCAGAAGAATGAATATGTGAGCTAGAAGACAGAATGGTGGAAATAACTACCAAGGAACGGATTAAAGAAAAAAGAATGAAAAGAAATGAGGACAGTGTCAGAGACCTCTGGGACAACATGAAATGCACCAACATTTGCATTATAGGGGTCCCAGAAGAAGACGAGGAAGAGAAAGGGTCTGAGAAAATATTTGAAGAGATTATAGTTGAAAACTTCCCTAACATGGGAAATGAAATAGCCACCAAAGTCCAGGAAGTGCAGAAGGTCCCATACAGGATAAACCCAAGGAGAAACACACCAAGACACATAATAATCAAACTAACAAAAATTAAATTCAAAAAAATATTAAAAGCAGCAAGGGAAAGGCAACAAATAACATACAAGGGAACCCCCATAGGGTTATCAGCTGATTTTTCAGGAGAAACTCTGCAGGCCAGAAGGGAGTGGCATGATATATTTAAAGTGATGAAAGGGAAAAACCTACAACCAAGATTACTCTACCCAGCAAGGATCTCATTCAGATTCGATGGAGAAATTAAAACCTTTACAGATAAGCAAAAGCTAAGAGAATTCAACACCACCTAACCAGCTTTACAACAAATGACAAAGGAACTTCTCTAGGCAGGAAACACAAGGGAAGAAAAAGACTGACAAAAACAAACCCAAAACAATTAAGAAAATGGTAATAGGAACATAAATATCAATAATTACCTTGAATGTAAATGGGTTAAATGCTCCAACCAAAAGACACAGACTGGCTGAATGGATAAAAAAGCAAGAGCAAGACCCATATATATGCTGTCTACAAGAGACCCACTTCAGACCTAGGGACACATACGGACTGAAAGTGAGGAGATGGAAAAAGATATTCCATGTAAATTGAAATCAAAAGAAAGCTGGAGTAGCAATACTCATATCAGATAAAATAGACTTTAAAATAAAGACTGTTACAAGAGACAAGAAAGGACACTACATAATGATTAAGGGATCAATCCAAGAAGATATAACAATTGTAAATATATATGCACCCAACATAGGAGTACCTCAATACATAAGGCAAATACTAACAGCCATAAAAAAAGAAATTGACAGTAACACAATAGTAGTGGGGGATTTTAACACCCCACTTACACCAGTGGACAGATAGATCATCCAGGCAGAAAATAAATAAGGAACCACAAGCTTTAAATGACACAATAGACCAGACAGACTTAGTTGATATTTATAGAACATTCCACCTGAAAGTGGCAGAATACACTTTCTTCTCAAGTGTACACGGAATGTTCTCCAGGCTAGATCATATCTTGGGTCACAGATCAAGTCTCAGTAAATTTAAAAAAAACTGAAATCATATCAAGCATCTTTTCCGACCACAACACTATGAGATTAGAAATCAGTTACAGGAAAAAAACTATAAAAACCACAAACACATGGAGGCTAAACAATTTGCTACTAAATAACAAAGAGATAACTGAAGAAATCAAAGGGGAAATCAAAAAATACCTAGAGACAAATGACAATGAAAACAGAATGACCCAAAACTTATTGGATGCAGCAAAAGCAGTTCTAAGAGGGAAGTGTGCAGCAATTCAATCTCACCTCAAGAAACAAGAAAAATCTCAAATGAACAATCTAACTTTACATCTAAAGCAACTAGAAAAAGAAGAATAAAGAACCCCCAAAGTTAGTAGAAAGAAAGAAATCATAAAGATCAGAGCAGAAATAAATGAAATGGAAACAAAAAAACAATAGCAAAGATAAATAAAATGAAAAGTTAGTTCTTTGAGAAGATAAACAAAATTGATAAACCTTTAGCCAGACTCATCAAGAAAAACAGAGAGAGGACTCAAATCAATAAAATTAGAAATGAAGAAGGAGAAGTAACAACTGACACTGCAGAAATAAAAAGGATCATGAGAGATTACTACAAGCAACATATATGCAAATAAAATGGACAACATGGAAGAAATGGACAAATTCTTAGAAAAGCACAACCTTCTGAGACTGAACCAGGAAGAAATAGATAATATAAACAGACCAATCACAAGGAATGAAAGTGACACTGTAATTAAAAAATCTTCCAACAAACAAAAGTCCATGACCAGACGACTTCATAGACAAATTCTATCAAACATTTAGAGAAGAGCTAACACCTATCCTTCTCAAACTCTTCCAAAAACTTGCAGAGGGAGAAATACTCCCAAACTTGTTCTATGAGTCCACCATCACCCTGATACCAAAACCAGACAAAGATATCACAAAAACAAAAGCTACAGACCAATATCACTGATGAACATAGGTGCAAAAATCATCAACAAAATACTAGCAAAGAGAATCCAACAACACATTAAAAAGATCATACACCATGCTCAAGTAGGTTTATCCCAGGGATGCAAGGATTCTTCAACATACACAAATCAATCAATGTGATACACCATTTTAATAAACTAAAGAATAAAAACCATATGATCATCTCAATAGATGCAGAAAAAGCTTTTGACAAAATTCAACATCCATTTATGATCAAAACTCTCCAGAATGTGGGCACAGAGGGAAGCTACTTCAACATAATAAAGGCCATATATGACAAACCCACAGCCAACATCATTCTCAATGGTGAAAATCTAAAAGCATTTCCTCTAAGTTCAGGAACAAAATAACGATGTCCACCTCTCGCCACTATTATTCAACATAGTTTTGGAAGTCCTAGCCATGGCAATCAGAGAAGAAAAAGAAATAAAAGGAATACAAATTGGAAAAGAAGAAGTAAAAGTGTCACTGCTTGTAGATGACATAATACTATGCACAGAAAATCTTAAAGATGCCACCAGAAACCTACTAGAGCTAATCAGTAAATTTGGTAAAGTTGGAGTATGCAAAATTAATGCACAGAAAGCTCTTGCATTCCTATACACTAATATTGAAAGACCAGAAAGAGAAATTAATGAAACAATCCCATTTACCATTGCAATGAAAAGAATAAAATACCTAGGAATAAACCTACCTAAGGAGGCAAAAGACCTGTACTCAGAAAACTATAAAATACGGATGAAAGAAATCAAAGATGACACAAACAGATGGAGAGATATATCATGTTCTTGGATTGGAAGAATCAATATTGTGAAAAAGACTATAGTACCCAAAACAATCTACAGATTCAATGAAATCCCTATCAAATTATCCATGGCCTTTTCCACACAATTAGAACAAAAAATTTCACAATTTCTGTGGAAACACAAAAGACCTCAAACAGCCAAAGCAATCTTGAGAAAAATACTCTTTGACATAAATTACAGGAAGATCTTTTTTGATCCACCTCCTAGGGTAATGAAAATAAAAACAAAAATAAATAAATGGGACCTAATTAAACTTAAGAGCTTTTGCATAGCAAAAGAAACCATAAAGAAGACAAAAAGAAAACCCTCAGAATGGGAGAAAATAGTTGCAAATGAAGCACCTGACAAAGGATTAATCTCCAAAATATGCAAACAAGTTAGGCAGCTCAATACCGAAAACGCAAACAACCCAATCAAAAAATGGGCAGAAGGGGCTTCCCTGGTGGCGCAGTAGTTGAGAGTCTGCTGCTGATGCAGGGGACACGGGTTCATGCCCTGGTCCAGGAGGATCCCACATGCTGCAGAGCGGCTGGACCCGTGAGCCATGGCCGCTGAGCCTGTGCGTCCGGAGCCTGTGCTCCTCAATGGAGAGGCCACAACAGTGAGAGGCCCGCATACCGCAAAAAAAAAAAAAAATGGGCAGAAGACCTAATTAGACATTTCTTCAAAGAAAACATACAAATGGCCAAGAGGTACACGAAAAGATGTTCAACAACACTAATTATTAGAGAAATGCAAATCAACACCTCACACCAGTTAGAATGCCCCTCATCAATAAATCTACAAACAATAAATTCTGGAGAGGCCGTGGAGAAAAGGGAACCTTCTTACACTATTCCTGGGAACATAAACTGATATAGCCACTATGGAGAACATTTTGGAGGTTCCTGAAAAAACTAAAAATTGAACTACCATATGACCCAGCAATCCCACTACTGGACATACACCTTGAGAAGACCATAATTCAAAAGCACATGTACCCCAATGTTCACTGCAGCACTATTTACGTTAGCCAGGACATGGAAGCAACTTAAATTTCCATCGACAGATGAATGGGTAAAGAAGATGTGGTATATATATACAATGGGCTATTACTAGGCCTTAAAAAGGAATGAAATTGGGTCATTTGTAGAGTTGTGGATGGACCTAGAGTCTGTCATACAGAGTGAAGTAAGTCAGAAAGAGAAAAACAAATATTGTATATTAATGCATATACATGGAATCTAGAAAAATGGTACAGATGAACCTATTTGCAGGGCAGGGATAGATGTACAGAAGTAGAGAATGGATGGGTGGACACACAGGGGAAAGGGGAGGGTGAGATGAATTGGGAGATTAGGACTGACATATATATACTACCATGTGTGCAATAAATAGCTAGTGGGAACCGGCTGTATAGCACAGGAAGCTCAGCTCGTCGATGCTCTGTAATGACTTGGATGGTGGTGTGGGGGCATTGGAGGGAGGTCCCAGAGGGAGGGGATATATGTATACGTATAGCTAATTCACTTCGTTGTACAGCAGAAACTAACATAACATTGTAAAGCAATTATAATCCAATAAAAAGAAAAAGAAAGTTCTACATAGAGAAAGACACCATGTATTAAATTTCTCTACCTACATTTGAGGAAACACACACATTTACCGTATGGGAAATGAGCTTTTCCGTGTGGTCCAAATGGTTGTCCTCCATTTCACCCTGACAACTCACAGAGCTTAGCGTGTGTTTCAAGGGCTGAAGGGAAACAGTAGTACTGCAGGTCTTTCTCACAAATCAGGGCCTTGTAGAGATTTAAGGCATATATATATATATATATATATATATATATATATGATTTTTTTTAAGGTAAGAAGTAGATTTATTTAGAGAGAAACACACTCCACAGACAGAGTGTGGGCGATCTCAGAAGGCAAGAGGGTATAGGGTTGTCGGTTTTTATAGTGGTAAGTAATTTCATAGGCTAATGAGTGGGAGGAGTATTCCAGCTATTTCGAGAAGGGGTGGGGATTTCCAGGAATTGGGCCACCACCCACTTTTTGATCCTTATGGTCGGCCTTGGAACTGTCAGGGGGCCTGTGGGTGTGTCATTTAGCTTGCTGATTTGTATACTGAGGCTTAAGGTCCAGTGGAAGTGTTCACCATCTTGGGCGCATTTGGTTCTAGTCAGTGTATGTCATGTCTTGGGCTATGTCATTCTTTCAAAGATTGTGCCCTGCCCCCTTCCCTCCTGTTTTATCCCCCCTTCAGAGATTTTACTCCATATTCTTATGGGAAGAAGAAGTGCAATGGTCCATCTTCTGTAACTGCTTCAAGGCTGAGTAGGGGCGTCGACCCTGCCTGTCAGGGAGTAAAAATCTCTGGATGCCTGATCTAGGGGCCCCAGGGGCAGGACAGCTGCTTGTTTTAAGTCAGTATGGGCTCGCATAGCCATCATCTTGGTGTGGAACTATTGTATCTGCTTTCATAGCCTTTCTATGAATCTCCTTGATGATGAAGCACTTTTTGTAATAGCATCAGAGTACAAAAATATCTATAAATGACAAAAGAGATTTTAGATGCTATCCCTTCCAAGGTAGTCTCCCAACCAGGTGTTAGTGCCCACAAAGAAATGGAACAGAAGACATCCCCAATGGTGTTGACAACGAGCAGGAATTGGTCTAGCTTATCACTGTCCTTTCATGGTCACCAGGTGAAACTGTGCACCTCAGACTGGGACTCGAACCCAGCCAAAACCCACAGTCTTCCAATTGGCATCACACACCTGGCTTCAGGACTTAATGAAGCACAGGATCTTGATGTCTCATCACAGAAAGAATTCAATGAGAGACAAAGTGATAGGTAAGAAGTGGATTTATTTAGAGAGAAACACACTCCACAGAAAGAGTGTGGGCCATCTCAGAAGGCAAGAGTGGCCAACACTACATATTGTATAAAACTTCTTATATATATCCTGTGAAAAATTAATACCTTACGTATATGGGTAGGAGGTCACTGCATGCCATCTGGAGAGCTTTCCCTCTAGATGTCGTTAGAAATCTGAAGCTTCTGGGGCTTCATAGTGTTTGTGGATGAGAAAATATTACAAGTCCTTTCAACAAGCCACTCCATGCTTCGGACATCAATTGTTTCTTTTAAGCAATGAATTGTTCTTTCATTGTGTGAAGAATTTCTTTGGCCTAGAAAGTAACAAACACAGACTTTCCCTAGAGAAGACTCATGTGTAACCTGGCCCTATTAAATGCTTTTTTTTTTTTTTTCCATTCTCCTGGAATCTAGTGCACTAAGGTGAAACTCAAAGCAGCCTTCAGAAACCCAAAGGAGACAACTTTACGAAACAAATCAGTACAGGAATCACACACTGGGTCAAACTTCCCTTCATTGAAAGAACCCTCTCAGAAAAACGTCTTTCACTTGGTGCTCTACCAAGGCCTTCTGGTTACCGTCGGAATCTCTTCATACAATGTGGGTGGATAGGCTTTCTTGCTATTCTTAGTTAGAACCCATAATGAGCCGTCTTTCAAAGTAGCCCAGAGAGAAAGTATGAAGACTCGTTTGTTAAATAATTCCCTACCTACATGAGCCAATGGAGTTAAGCTCAGTATTCTGAAGGAAGCTGGGGAAACCATTTCTTTCATCAAACTTGTGAGAAGCTCATACATTTACTGTATGGGATACTAGCCTTTCTATGGTTTCTGAACAGCTTTCACACCAAGTCCACTCTAGAACACAGAGCATATTTCTGCTTTACATTAACTCGGGATGCGGGATGCGGGATGCGGTAGTATTGCAGATCTCATGAACAATTCAGGACTTGCTTGTGGCTTTGTATATAATTTCTGTATAGAGAAAGAACACTGTGTATCTTCTTTCTTTCATTTAGCTTGTAACACTTCCTTCTGTGTAAGGAAACAACCGTTCATTCCTTCTGAAGTGGTTTTCCTTAACCTGTTGAATACCGTAGTTTTCTAGTTCTTTCAATCAATGTAGAACCAGCAGCAGACTTGGATGTCAATACTACAGCATATACTATCTAGCTTTAGAAAACACATACATTTTCTGTTTGGAAACAAGTCTTTCCATGCAGTCTCAAGCACTTTCTCTGCAATTTGTCCTCAGAATTCATAGTTTAGCACAGATTTATTTCATTCTAGCAAGTGAAACCTTTGTTTCTCCCAATTGAGGCTTGTTTCCTATATGAACAATAGAGAAGTATCTAAGAAGTAATATGAAACATACCACTGGAATACTGTTTCTTTCTGATCAGATCTTGTAACTTCCGATGAGCTGTTTCACAGATTCGTTAATCTGGAAGTTCTACTGTCTATTTGGGAGCTTTTTCAGGTCATACTTCTATCTGTGAATGTAAGAAAAAGCCCTTTCCACTCGGCATATGCCGAAATATTTTTCGTAATCTTAATGGCAATATTTGTTAAAATCTGCATCAGGGCTTCCCTGGTGGCGCAGTGGTTGAGAGTCCGCCTGCCGATGCAAGGGACACGGGTTCGTGTCCCGGTCCGGGAAGATCCCACATGCCGCGGAGCGGCTGGTCCCGTGAGCCATGGTCGCTGAGCCTGCGCATCCGGAAAAAAATCTGCATCAAAGGCGATTTCATGAAAGTTTTATTTCAGGTATTGGTACTTATCCTCAACGTCTGATGCCTGTGGTGAGTTGTTTGTGAGTCCTGTCACCTAGACGTTGTTTCTATCAACTACCATCAAGTTGCGTTGAGCACAGTTTTCTAAGCAGTGCATATACGGGAATCCTTTGAGCAGACATGTAGAGACTTGTTTTATATTAAAGATTTTTAAAGAAGCTAGAGGAAAGAACAGCACTGTGTTCTTTTCCTATAGGAACTCATACCCAATGTTTGATGAATATGTGACTTGTTAAATAGATCTGATAAAATAGTGCTTCTTGTAGGTCTCTGGAACTGCACCCAAGTCAGACTTCTCTTAGGGAACATAAGGGAAGACCCTTTCTTTGAGCATATTAGAACTGTCTCCCATATTGTCCTTAATAAGGTTTGCAAAAAGCTACTTGAAAGACAGTTTCATGACAGTGTCCATTCCTGAAAGGTACTATTGGGCAAATGAAGTTACCTCACATCACTTTATGAGTCAATTCTTCAAATTTAGTAAATGACAAATCTCCACAATGACCAAATTTCCTGAATTTTTCAAAACATAATTTTAAAACTGTAGTTTTAACAGCGCTGATTCAAATGTTCAATTTTTAGTTACTGAAAATGAAATTCTGAATATCAACTAAGCTAATTAATACTCCTAAAAAGTGCTGTAAAACTGGTAAAAATTCTAAGCAAAAATTAGTATGAAATTTAACATTCCCAGGACATTTTCCAACCTAAAATTTGGCACTTCATATAATAATATTAATTCCAGACATCTCTTATTTCATTTGGAATTTTTAAAATGTTATTTCTACTTTTTTAGTACACATTTATTTATTTATTTATTTATTTTAATGACCTATAGTTAACTTACAATATTATATTAGTTTCAGGGATACAACATAGTTATTTGATATTTTTAGATTATACTTCATACTAAGTTATTATAAAATATTGATTATATTCCCTGTGCTGTACATTACATCCTTATAACTTATTTTATGCCTAGTAGTTCTCCCTCTTAATCCCCTTCACCTATTTTGCCCCTCCCCCAAACCCTCTCCCCTCCAGTAACCATTAGTTTGTTTTCTGAATCAGTGAGTCTGTTTCTGTTTATAATTGTTCATTTGTTTTATTTTTTTAGATTCCACATATACATGAAAACATACAGTACCTGTTTTTCTCTGTCTGACTTATTTCACTAAGCATTAGAACTTCCAAGCCCATCCATGTTGTCAAACATGGCAAATTTTTATTCTTTGTTATGGCTGAGTAGTATTCCTTTATATATATATATATACATATATATATATACCACATCTTCTTTATCCATTCATCTGTTGATAAAGTTGCTTCCATTATCTTGGTTATTGTAAATAATGCTACTTATGAACATTGGGGTGCATGCAAGTTTTCTGTGAATTAATCTTGTATTCTGCAAGTTTACTGAATTCGTTTATTAGTTCTAATAGTTTTTTGGTGCAGTCTTTAGAATTTTCTGTATATAGTATCATGTCATCTGCAAATAGTGACGGTTTTACTTTCTCCCTTCTAATTTGGATTCTTTTTTTTTTTTTTTGCAGTATGTGGGCCTCTCACTGTTGTGGCCTCTCCCGTTGCGGAGCACAGGCTCCGGACGCACAGGCTCAGTGGCCATGGCTCACGGGCCCAGCCGCTTCGCGACATGTGGGATCTTCCTGGACTGGGGCACGAACCTGTGTCCCCTGCATCAGCAGGCAGACTCTCAACCACTGCGTCACCAGGAAAGCCCTTTTATTCCTTTTTAGTGTCTGATTGCTGTGTCTTGGACATCCACGTGTTAAATAGAAGTGGCAAGAGTGGGCATCCTTGTCTTGTTTCTGATCTTAGAGGAAAAACTTTCAGCTTTTCACTGTTGAATATGTTGCTATCTGAGAACATAGACATTTTTAATGTATTTTTTTCCAATTTCTGAAACAGTTTGTTAGGGTTATTTTCTTTAATTTCCAGAAACACCAAGTTTAAAATAAAATAAAACAAAATAGTTTTAAATTAATGATGTCAAATGAAAATTTAACATATATTAACCATATAAAATATTTAAATATATTTTAATTTGATTTAATTTAAATGAATTAACTTTACATATTCCTTCAAAAGCATCCTAAAAAAATCAGAATTAAAATTTAATTACATTTGGGGGCTCCAATCAAGATGGTGGAGCAGAAGGATGTGGAACTCACCTCCTCCCACAAATACATCAAAAATGCATCTACAAATGGAACAATTTTCACAGAACATCTACTGAACACTAGCAGAAGACCTCAAACACCTGAGAGGACCAGAAATATCTCCATGTAACTGGGTAGGACAAAAGAAAAAAAAAAAAAAAGGAAGCAGGATGCGACCTCCACTCCTGGGAGGGAGCTGAAAAAGAGAAAACTTCCTTGCACCTTGGGAAGCTCCCTCACTGGTGGGGAGATCAGCCAGAACACAAAGGAAGCTTCAGAGCCTCAGAGGACAGCACAACTGGTTTGTGGCAGACAGAACAGAAAGAGAACTGCATAGACAGTCGTGCCACCACCCTGCATGTCCCAGCCTGAGACATGCATCCACTGGTATGGGTGGGGAGTGGGTGCTGAAACTCGGGGTTTAGAGGACAGACCCTTGGAGAGGACTGCTGTTGGCTGCATGTGGAGACATCCTGAAGCGGCTGGAGTGTGGTACAGTTGCAACCAGAGCTGTTTGTGGAAGAAGCCTGGGCCAATCATAGAAGCAAACACCATTGTTAAGTGGTATGGGAAGGGAGGGGTGGGACTGCCATTACAACCTCTTTATCCATGTACTGTCCCCCACATCCGTGGACTCCAGGAGAGTGCGCGCCAGCCACTGCCTCAGGGGCTCCCATCTAGGTGGGCTTCTGTGCCCCAGCTGCTGCCTCAGTGGGCTCCAGGAGCAGATGCCAGTGGGTTGCCCATGCATAGAGGCAGGGTTGAAACAACAGCTGAGCCCCAGGGGTGACTTAAGGCTGAAATCTCTCCCTGCAGCTGCACAAGCTGTGGATTCACACCTTCACCGGCTTTGTAAATTCAGTGCCTGCAGGACATCCAAGTGGATAACGGGTGCCCTTTGGCTGGGGCGGGTCTGACCTTAGCAGCTGTGGGCTTTGTGGGCATGTGCATGCAGGGCCTGGGACAGGCCAGGGTCTGAGCTGCTTCCATAGCTCCCACTGTGTGTCCGGGTGCACAACTACTGCAGTCCTGGGACCTGATTTCAATGTATCTCTGCTAGTGGCCTTGTGAAAACAATGTCCAACGGAGACCAGGGCTGATTGTTGGCATTCCCAAGGTTGAGATGGGGCCAAGGGAAGTGCCAACAACAGTATAATTTGTGAGCCCACACAATGGGTGACAGGTGACACACAGAGCACACTCACTGGTGAACAGCTCTGGCAGAGGAATAATCAGTGTCTCCTCTCCCAGTGGGAGCACTCCTATCCACCTACCTCACACCACAGCTCAGAAACTGATCTGGGGCTTCTACTCACAACTAAGGAAGAGACCCACCCCCTTACAGGGCAGTGACAATGACAGAGAAAAAGAGGATGTCCTGCTCAATAACCAGTGCAGGTTCTGGTCACCACAACACGGGTCACACATCCTGTCAAGGGGATAATATCCATATACATTGAGGAAAGAAGTAGCAGGCATCCACAGTAAAAACAGCCCTCACACCAAAATAATATTAAATCCACACAGGCTACACAGGGATACTCTCACATAAAAATAGCCCTTCAAGACCCCAGCAGATAATTGTTTCTCCTAAATTCATAGAGCAAGAGAAATATAAGTAACATGACGAAATGGAGGAACCACTCCCAATTAAAAAATCAAGAGAATTCCCCTGAAAGAACAAACAATGAAACAGACTTCTTCAATCTAGTAGACACCAAGTTCAAAAAGGAAATAATGAAAATTATTTTCATTAAATAATGAAAATGAGGGATGAGGGAATTAAGGACTATTGGTAGAAATGCAGATTACTATAAAAAGGAACTAGAAACTATAAAAAGGAACCAAGAAAAATTATAGAACTCATTCACCAAGACATAAGCGGAGCTAAAGCAATAGCAGAATGAATAAAGCAGAAAAACAAATAAGTGATCTGGAAGATAGAATAATGAAAATTACCCAATCAGAACAGCAGACAGAAAGCCAAATGAAAAAAAAAAGAAACAATATAAGAGACCTATGGGATAATATAAAGCATGCCAATCTATGCATAATAGAAGAGAGAGAAAAGGGGATTGAAAATGTATTTGAAGAAATTATGGCTGAAAACTTCCCAAACCTAAATAAGGAAACAGATAACCATGTACAGGAAGCATAGACAGTCCCAAACAAGATAAACCCAAACAGACCTACACCAAGACATATCAAATTAAAAATGGCAAAAGTTAAAGATAAAGAGAAGATTCTAAAGGCAGCAAGAGAAAAAACAAAGAGATAATTACAAGAAAATCCCTATAAGGCTATTAGATGATTTCTTTACAGAAATGATACAGGTCAGAAGGGAGTGGAAAGATATATTCAAAATCCGGAAAAGGGAAAAATCTGCAACCTAGGACACTCTACCTACCAAGATTATCATTTAGATGAAAGAGAGATATAAGAATTTTTCAGACAAGCAAAAACTAAAAGAGTACAGCAATACAAAACCTATTCTAAAGGAAATATTGAAAAGTCGTCTCTAAAAAGAAAAGGAGTAAGAATCTACAAGAAAGAGAAAATCATAATTGGAAAGTAAATCACTTAAATAAACCAGTACACAGAATTTTTTAAAAATCAAAAAATTCTGTGAAAACAGTGATAACCACAATGAACAGCAAAAGGATGAACATATCATAATAGCACTATTTACAATAGCCAAGACTTGGAAACAGCCTAAATGTCCATCAAAAGATGAATGGTTAAAGAAGGTGTGATATACATACACACACACACACACACACACACACACACACACACACACACACACACTGGAATATTATTCCACCGTAAAAAAAAAAATGAAATATTGTCATTTGCAGCAGCATGGATGGACCTAGAGACTATCATACTAAGCTAAGTAAGTCAGAAAGAGAAAGACAAATACCATATGATATCACTTATATGTGGAATCTAAAATATGACACAAATGAACCTATCTATGAAACAGAAACAGACTCACAGACATAGCAGAATTGTGGTTGCCAAGGAGGAGGGGAAAGGGGGAGGGAAGGACTGGGAGTTTGGGATTAGCAGATGCAAAGTAGTATATATAGGATGGCTAGACAACAAGATCCTACTGTATAGCACAGGGAGCTATATTCAATATCCTGTGATAAACCATAATGGAAAAGGATATGAAAAAGAATATATATGTATAACTGAGTCACTTTGCTATACAGTGGAAATTAACACAACATTGTAAATCAACTATACTTCAATAAAATAATATTTTAATTACATTTCAATTTCAACTAAGTTAATGTTAAATTTAAAATAATCAGAAAAAGTCCAGAAATTGCCAAAACTCTTCCGCTACTTATAAGATACTGATATTGATTTTGAACAAGAAACATGTGAAATAGCCCAGCATGGTCAGTTTACCCAAAGATTTTAATGAATCAGTAATTCAAAGAAGCAGAAAGGAAGGGATTATGATAAAGTCCATGAGTGGTAACTCAAATTTGAAAAACAATACCTATAAACATAAAGTTGTGAGAAACCAAAAATTAAATGAAAAACGTGAAACATGTAATACCTGCCCAAATATCAGCAAGTCAGAAATTAACATAAAAAAGAATTGAGAAACAAAAGAAACAGAAAAAAAATTCCATCTGAAGCAATGAACTTACAAAATGTAATACAAATTCTGGAAGAAATACCTATCCTTACATGTAACCAAAGTGAAAAATGTTAAAAACCTTTTAGGTAAATTGATATATTTAGTAAATTGACCTAGATGCTCTTCCTGGCCGCTTTATGGCCTGGGGTTATGATTTTAGGTTAAAAGCATTTCCTTTAGGTTAAAGCATTTCCTTTGTACAATTTGCCTCCTGGCTGCTCACCTAATATAGACACTCTATATGAGTGTAGTACTTTATGGGTTAAAAATCTCTTTTGCACACATTTTCTCAGTTGATCTGCACAGAATTTCTGTGAGGTGTTTTGTAATCCTGTTTTTCAATTAAACAAGCATCTCACAGAAGGTGAGTAATTTTCTCAGTTAACCAAATTATAGCCATGTTAGAAACAACACCCAAAGCTTACATTTCAGCCATAATAAAATATGTATTTGCTAGCATCTGTGATTTAACGCCTTATCATTTTATCAAACCCAGGAATTTCTATTCAGTTAGTAGCTGGGACTTTCCTGGGTTCCCCTATTGCTATCACAGCATTTAGAATGCTCTTTAATAGTAGTAAATATTTATTGAGCTACTAGTCTGTACCCGTTGCAGTGCTAAGTATTTCTGTTTGTGGCCCACACTCTAGTCTCAACAATGACCTGTTCAAAGGTGGATCCCAAATTTATGTCTCCAGCCCAGGCCTCGTTCATTTCCATCTGGTTGCCAAACACCTGCTTAAAGGTGGGATAGTTCCAGCTCTAGCAATGCAGTACTAGAATATCTGAATACTTATCTTCCTCCCACACTCTTTGAGTCTGTAAGCTCCAAGGAGAGCAGAGGTAGCACATTTTGACCTCTGAACCCTCCCTTTAGTCCTTAGTTTTGCATTTTACACACAGCAGTTACTCAGTGTTTATTGGTTTCAGTGTGTATTTTATCACTAGTGTCTAAGTCAAGCCAAAGAAGAAAAGGAAATTGGTAACTTTGGCCACTAGATGTCACACCACATTTAATGGTTAATAGAAAATTCCAAATTTTACTTAGGATGAAAGCAAACCTTGTGTTACTGTAGTCTCTAATCTCAAACAAAATATTGAATAGACTTTTCTTGATGTTAGCATTATCTTTTAATTACTCATTTATATGGGGAGGAGAGGATGTCTGGGGGTAATGTAAAAATAATTTGTAATCGACTTTGGAATGTCCCATGTAATATTTTCCCAGCCTTTTTTTCATTTTTTGTTGTGTCTTTTTAATATTAATTTGTACTTCTGAGTACTGTGTGCAATAAAATAGGTGGAAAAATGTAGGGAGTCAATCTGGGAATAACACTGTACTAAGCAAACTTCTGATAATGCCAACCTCAAGCTGAAACCTTTCAGTGCATTCCCATTGCTTCTAGAATGATCAGTATGCTGAATGCTGCCTAACTGGTCCTTTCTCTTCAGATACCTGCTGAGCTCATCCACCTCCTCTGACATCATGCCTCCTCTCTCTGCTCTAACTTCATCTGGCAGGTCTGGTTTCCTATTGCTGATGTACAAATCACTCCAACATGTCACAGATTAATGGTCTAAAACAACACACATTTATTCACTTACAGATCTAGAGGTCAGCACTCCAAAATGGGCCTCACGGGGCTAAAGTCAAAGTGTCAGCAGGTCTGCATTCCACTTGAAATCTCTAGGAGAGAATCTCTTTTCTTAACGTTTCCTGCTTCTAAAGGCTCCCTATGTCTATGGTACCATTTCCTCCCCTGACTCTACTGACCCTTCCCAAGTTAAGGCCCATGTGATTGCTTTGGGTCCACCCAGGTAATTCAGGGTCATCCCCTTAATTAAAAGTCAGCTAATTAGTATCCATAATTCTATCCAGACCCTCAATTCCCCCTTGCCATGTATCATAACAATAGTCAAAGTTTTAGGGGATTAACATGTGAATGTCTTAGGGGCCATTATTCTGCCAGCCATAGCCACCGAAGTTGAACACTCAATTTAAGCTTTTTCACCACTTCTTAAAGTTAATCAGATATATATGTACCTAATTAACAGTAAAAAGTGTGGGGCAACAGTTCTTAGTTGTGTCACATTCAAGTGATGGCAAGCTCAACCTTTTAAGGAAATATATATATTACATCATACATAATATATAGAAAATATATTAAATATTTTAAAATATTTATATATAATATATAATAAATATAATTATATATAAATATTAAATATTCATATGTAAAATAATACATATTATATAACATAAAATAATATAATATTTATACATATATAATATAATATAAATATAACATGTGAATATTTATATGTATAATATAATATATAAATAATATTATAATATATATTATATTAATTATTATATGTTAGTTATATAATATTATTATATATAATATATTAACATTACATTTTATATAATATATATAATGCATATTATATATAATATATTAATATAATTATAATATATAATATGAATTATATATATTAACAATATTAATATATAATTAATATATCCTATATATTACATATAATATATAGGATATAATAATATAAAATATAAAATATAATATTAGATATTATATGTAATATAATAATATAAAATATGTAATATATAATATAATATAACATAATAATATAAATAATGTATATAATATAAAGTATTATATAACATATATTATATATAACATTATATGTTACATATAATATAATTATTATATAGCATATTGTATATTATATATAATATATTATTAATGTTTATTACTATTATATATG
This sequence comes from Delphinus delphis, assembly GCF_949987515.2. Lineage (NCBI taxonomy): Eukaryota > Metazoa > Chordata > Mammalia > Artiodactyla > Delphinidae > Delphinus > Delphinus delphis. Next base: position 155,302,714 of record NC_082683.1, read on the forward strand.
TTAATATATAATAATATTTTAGTAATAATAATCAAATTATTATATATTCTTTATTACATATTATATAATATATTATATATTTAATATATTTAGTATTATAATATATATTATATATAATATACTTAGCCTATTATATTTATAAATATTTATGTTATATATAATATATACACTATATATAATGTATGTTTTTATATATTATATATAATATATTATATTATACATAATGTATGTTATATAATATATAATATAATATACTTAATATATTATGTATTATATATTATATATATAATATATAATACATATATAATATATAACAAAAATATATAATAAATATAATGTATATTATAATAAATATATTTATATTTATTATATATGTAATATATATAATTCATGTACATTATATAAATAATCTATTATATAAATTATATATAATGTATATAAATTAATATATTAATATCATAATATATATCATATGTTAATAATATATAATATAATCTACAATATGTAAAATATAATATAATATATATAAATATAATATAATATAATTATATATAATATAAAATATATTATATATTAATAATATATAATATATTATATATATATTACATTTATATAATCATATAAGATTAATATTATATATAATATATTAATATAGTAACATAATATAATTTGGTAATATTAATGTTATATAATTATTTTAATAAATATAATTAATATTATACACATAGATATATTAATATATTTTAACATATAATATATTATATACAAATATACAATATATTATAGATTGTAGTTATTATAATTATTATTTCATTATATATTATATTATTAATATAATATATTATTAATATAATAAAATATAATTATATTAATAATATAAGTACAATTTATTATATTTTATATTATATTATATATATAAAAATATATATGTACGTACCCCCCCATATTTATTTGTTGTTGTTAGAATAATGACACTCTTCCTTCCTGGTCACGAAACTGCAGATTCCCTTTCTGATCGTCATAGTATCTCCACCTTTTAGCACTCTGCTCAAATAACTTCCAAATATAAGGTTGACCAGTGGGATACATAATGGTTTTGACAGCATTTTCTAAAAAAATAAATTCATTTTATTCCCTTTGACTCCCTCGATCCTTATTTCTCAGTTTAATGAACTTCTAAAAATCTTTAAGTTCTTAGAAGCCTTCCTAAATCTCTGGCAGGTTCGTCACTCTCCTGCAGCATCACACATGTAAGTCAGGCTTGGCTGTGCACACTGGCTCCTCACTGTTATCTGTGTACGTTTGAGCAGTAACATAATCTTGTGAGACTTGCTTTTCTCATCCATCATGTGGGGAAAAGAACACATAATAATATTGTGATGAGGACCAAATGAGCTATTAATACTTAAATGGTGTAACAACATACCAGGCATATAACAAATACTGGTGTATGTCACTAAATGTAATATCCTTCCTCTGGGTAATCTTACTCTTCTTTTTATTCTCAGGCTCTAGAGTGTGAACATGTAAATAAGCTCTAGAAGTGTTGATTGCATTAAAGAAGTATCCCAAATTATAGAGCATCTAGGAATTTAAGAGTTAAGGGTGAAAACGTGGAGAAAGTTAAGAGGAGCTCCAAGCAAAGGGCTCTGGGCCCCAGATCAATGAATAACGGCACATCACAGAGCACTGTCAGTGAGGAGTTTGTTGCTCTTAGATAAGTGTGAGTCAGCCATCCTGCCTCAGAATACCCACATGCTCTCAATTAATAAAGAGCTTAAGTTTTTCTGATAGGGTTCTTTTTTTTTTTAATTTATTTATTTGTTTGTGCCGAGTCTTAGTTACGGTAGGTGGGCTTCTTAGTTGCAGCTTGTGGACTCCTTAGTTGTGGCTTGAGGGCTCCTTAGATGCAGCTGGAGGGCTCCTTAGTTGTGACTCACAAGCTCCTTAGTTGTGGCATGTGAACTCTTAGTTGCAGCATGCATGTGGGATATAGTTCCCTGACCAGGGATCAAACCTGGGCCCCCTGCATTGGGAGTGCCCAGTCTTAATGATTGTTCCAGCAGGAAGGGTCCTTAATGTCCATTTCTTAAGGTTAGAATTGTAGATGCTGTCAACTGCTTAAGCCCAGGCTTTCAGGAAATGCACAGTGTGCCTTTAATTTTAGGCTAAAGAAATCACCTTTCCATTGTGGGAGATAAGCACAGTTACTACTGAGGTGGCTTTTTGCCCAGAATATATGCACAGATCCTTTCTCTCTGGCCAACTTTCCCCAGGTAGTACCACATTTTCTACTGTGAACTAATAGATCAAATCCCACACAGTTCATTCTTTTCCTGTGAAGGGCAGGTACTCACCAATATTTCATTAGCTCTTTACTTCATTTTGTGGTTGGAGGAGTTGCAGGATGCTACTGATTACTTCAATGAAGATTACACCAATTTCACATATCACTTAATAGATGTTAAATAACTCTCTCATTTCATGTAGCAAAGACTTAAAAATAACTTCTCAGACTTTTTCTTTATAGGAGCAATAGATATTTAACATAAAACTTTAGAAATAACCTCTAAAACTAATATTCAGAAGTAACCAGTATTAGCATTTTCCCCCAACTTTGAGGTATAGTCGACAAATAACAACTCTATATATTTAAGACATACAATACAATGTTTTGATATATGCTTACATTGTGAAATGATTTCCACAATCAAGCTAATGACATATCCACAATCTCATATATTTACATTTTTTTGTGTGGTAAAAGTATTTAAGATCAACTCTCTTAGCAACTTTCAAGTATACAGCATAGTATATTAACTATAGTTACCATGATCTCTAGAACTTATTCATCCTGCATAAGTGAAACTTTGTACCCTTTGACAAAAATCTCCGCATTTATCCTACCCACCACCCCTGAAAACCACCATTTTACCCTCAGCTTTCATGAGTTCAACTTTTTTAGATCCTACATATAAGTAAGATCATGCAATATTTGTCATTCTGTGTTGGAGGATTTAATGCAGCATAATGTTCTGCAGGTTTACCCATGTTGTCTCAAATGGCAGGATTTCCTTCTTTTTTGATTGAAGAATATTGGAACACTATTTCATTGTATTTAAATATAGCACATTTTCTTTATTCATTTTGTACACTTGTACATTGAACATTTTAAAACATTGATGAAAAAATTAAAGAAGAAACAGATAAGTGAAAATACTTTACTTTTTCTTGAATTTGAAGAATTAATTTTGTTAAAATGTCCAAAGTGATCTGTAGATTCAATGCAATCCTTATCAGAATCCCAATGGAATTCTTTGCAGGAATAGAATATCCTAAAGCTATCACAAAACTATCACAGGCATTGGGCATCATCAGGCATCACACTTCCTGATTTTAAAATATACCACAAAACTACAGTAATCAAAACAATATGATCCTGTCATAAGGAGAGACATAGAGACCAATGGAACAGAATAAAGAGTCCATAAATAAATCTAAACATCTACAGTCAACTGATATTTTACAAGGGTGCCAAGAACATACAGTGGGGAAAAGATAGTCTCTTCAGCAAGTGGTGTTGGGAAAACTGAATATCCACATGCAGAAGGATGAAATTGAACCCTTATCTCCTACCATATACAAAAATATACTCAAAGCAAATTAAAGACTTAAAAGTAAGACTTGAAACTGTGAAACTACTAGAAAAAAAATAGGGGAAAACCTTCTTGACACTGGTCTGGGCAATGGTTTTTTGGATATAACACCAAAAGCACAGGAAACAAAAGCAAAAATAGGTAAGTGGGATTGCATCAAACTAAAAAGCCTCATACACAGCAAAGGAAATAATCAACAGGGTAAAAAGGCAACCTATGGAATGGGAAAAAAATTTGTAAAGTATAAGTCTGATAAAGAATTAATATCCAAAATATATAAGTAATTCCAACAACTCAATAGTTAAATAAATAAATAATGTACCTGATTAAAAATGAATAGGTATTACTCAAAAAAAGACATACAGTTGGCCAACAGGTACATGTAAAGAAGCTCAACATCACTAATCATCAGGGAAATTCAAATCAAAACCACAATGAGATAGCAAATCCTACTTGTTACGATGGCATTTATCAAAAAGAGAAAAGATAATAAGTGTTGATGAGGATCTGGAGGAAAGGGAACATTTTGTGCACTGTTGGTGGGAATGTAAATTGGTGCAGCCACTGTGGAAAACATTATGGAGATTCCTTAAAAAAAACTAAAAATAGAACTATGATATGATCCAGCAATCCTGCCTCTAGATATAGATTTTTTAAATAAAATTTGTATTTCAAAAAGATATCTGTACTCCCATGTTCATTGCAGCATTATTCACAATAGCCAAGATATGGAAACAACCATTATTAGCATTTTAGTGTGTAAATTTTGCCTTTGCATATAGAAGTCTATTTTCTTGTAACAAAACTAAGATCACAAGGCATATATTATATTTAATTTATTTTTTGATAATCATAATATTGTGAACATTATTCTATGTAGAAAATTTATTATTACATCTCTTTTACAGATGGCCTAGATATTCCACATTTCAATTGCTGCTCTATTTTTGGAGTGACTTTTAATTTATATATGTATATATTTTTCTTATTAGTCATCAATTTTATACACATCAGTGTATACATGTCAATCCCAATCTCCCAATTCATCAGACCACAACCGCCTCCCCCACTTGCCCCCCTTGGTGTCCATACTTTTCTTCTCTACTTCTGTGTCTCAATTTCTGCTCTGCAAACCAGTTTATCTGTACCATTTTCTAGGTTCCACATATATGAGTTAATATACGATATTTGTTTTTCTCTTTCTGACATACTTCACTCTATGACAGTTTCTACAAGTGACCCAACTTCGTTCCTTTTTATGGCTGAGTAATATCCCATTGTATATATGTACCACATCTTCTTTATCCATTGGTCTGTCGTTGGGCATTTAGATTGCTTCCATGACCGGCTATTGTAAATAGTGCTGCAATGAACATTGGGGTGCATGTGTCTTTTTGAATTATGGTTTTCTCTGGATATATGCCCAGTAGTGGGATTGCTGGGTCATATGGTAATTCTATTTTTAGCTCTTTGAGGAACTTCCATGCTGTTCTCTACAGTGGCTGTATCAATTTACATTCCCACCAACAGTGCACGAGGGTTCTCTTTTCTCCACACCCTCTCCAGGATTTGTTGTTTGTAGATTTTCTGATGATGCCCATTCTAACTGGTGTGAGGTGATACCTCATTATAGTTTTGATTTGCATTTTTCTAATAGTGATGTTGAGCAGCTTTCATGCGCTTCTTGGACATCAGTATGTCTTCTTTGGAGGAATGTCTATTTAGGTCTTCTGCCCATTTTTGGATTGGGTTGTTTGTTTTTTAATACTGAGCTGCATGAGCTGTTTATGTATTTTGGAGATTAATCCTTTGTCCAATGATTCATTTGCAAATATTTTCTCCCATTTTGAGGATCGTCTTTTCATCTTGTTTATGGTTTCCTTTGCTGTGAAAAAGCTTCTAAGTTTCATTAGGTCCCATTTGTTTCTTTTGTTTTTATTACCATTACTCTAGGAGGTGGATCAAAAAAGATCTTCCTGTGATTTATGTCAAAGAATGTTCTTCCTATGTTTTCCTCTAAGACTTTTATAGTATGTCGTCTTACATTTAGGCCTCTAATCCATTTTTAGTTTATTTTTGTGTATGGTGTTAGGGAGTATTCTAATTTCATTCTTTTATATGTAGCTGTCCAGTAATCCCAGCACCACTTATTGAAGAGACTGTCTTTTCTCCACTGTATATCCTTGCCTCCTTTGTCATAGATTAGCTGTCCATAGGTGCGTGGGATTATCTCTGGGCTTTCTATCCTGCTCCATTGATCAATATTTCCGTTTTTGTGCCAGTACCATGTTGTCTTGATTATTGTAGTTTTGTAGAATAGTCTGAAGTCAGGGAGTCTGATTCCTCCAGCTCCATTTTTTTCCCTAAAGACTGCTTTTGCTATTCAGGATCTTTTGTGTCTCCATACAAATTTTAAAACTTTTTGTTCCAGTTCCTTAAAAAATTCCATTGGTAATTTGATAGGAATTTCACTGAATCTGTAGATTGCTTTGGGTAGTATCATCATTTTCACAATATTCTTCCAATCCAAGAACATGGTATATCTCTCCATTTGTTGGCATCATCTTTAATTTCTTTCATCAGTGTTTTATAGTTTTCTGCATACAGGTCTCTTGTCTCCCTAGGTAGGTTTATTCCTAGGTATTTTATCCTTTTTGTTGCAATGGTAAATGGGAGTGTTTCCTTAATTTCTCTTTAAGATTTTTCATCATTAGTGTATAGGAATGCAAGAAATTTCTGTGCATTAATTTTGTATCCTGTAAATTTACCAAATTCATTGATTAGCTCTAGTAGTTTTCTGGTGGCATCTTTAGGGTTCTCTATGTATATTATCACGTCATCTACAAACAGTGACAGTTTTACTTCTTCATTTCCAATATGTATTCGTTTTATTTCTTTTTCTTCTCTGATTGCTGTGGTAGGACTTCCAAAACTAGGTTGAATAATAGTGGTGAGAGTGGACATTCTTGTCTTTTTCCTGATCTTAGAGGAAATGTTTCAGTTTTTAACCATTGAGAATGATATTGCTGTGGGTTTGTTGTATATGGCCTTTAGTATGTTGAATAGGTTCCCTCTATGCCCACTTTCTGGAGAGTTTTTATCTAAATAGGTGTTGAATTTTGTCAAGAGCTTTTTCTGCCTCTATTGAGATGATCATATGGTTTTTACTCTTCAATTTGTTAATATGGTGTATCACATTGATTGATTTGCGTATATTGAAGAATCCTTGCATCTCTGGGATAAATCCCACTTGATCAGGGTGTATGATCTTTTTAATGTGCTGTTGGATTCTGTTTGCTACTATTTTGTTGAGGATTTTTGCATCTATATTCATCAGTGATATTGGCCTGTAGTTTTCTTTTTAGGTAGTATCTTTGTCTGGTTTTGGTATCAGGGTGATGGTGGCCTCATAGAATGAGTTTGCGTGTTTTCCTTCCTCTGCAATTTTTTGGAAGAGTTTGAGAAGGATGGGTCTTAGCTCTTCTCTAAATGTTTGACAGAATTCATCTGTGAAGCCATCTGGTCATGGACTTTTGTTTGTTAGAATATTTTTAATCACAATTTCAATTTCATTACTTGTGATTGGTCTGTTCATATTTTCTATTTCTTCCTGGTTCAGTCTAGGAAGGTTACACCTTTCTAAGAATTTGTCCATTTTTTCCAGGTTGTCCATTTTATTGGCATAGAATTGTATGTAGTAGTCTCTTAAGGTGCTTAGTATTTCTGCCATGTCTGTGGTAACTTCTCCGTTTTCATTTCTAATTTTATTGATTTGAGTCCTCTCCCTCTTTTTCTTGATGAGTGTGGTTGATGGTTTATTAATTTTATTTATCTTCTTTTTTTAATTTTATTGATTTATTTATTTATTTTTTGCAGTATGTGGGCCTCTCACTGTTGTGGCCTCTCCCATTGCAGAGCACAGGCTCTGGACATGCAGGCTCAATGACCATGACTCACGGGCCCAGCCACTCTGCGGCATGTGGGATCTTCCCGGACCGGGGCACAAACCCATGTCCCCTGCATCAGCAGGCAGACTCTCAACCACTGCGCCACCAGGGAAGCCGTAATTTTGTTTATCTTCTGAAAGAACTAGCCTTAAGTTTTATTGATCTGTGCTATTGTTTTCTTTGTTTCTATTTCATGTATTTCTGCTCTGATCTTTATGATTTCTTTCCTTCTGCTAACTTTGGGTTTTGTTTGTTCTTCTTTCTCTAGTTCCTTTAGGTGTAACATTAGATGGTTTATTTGAGATTTTTCTTGTTTCTTGAGGTAGGCTTGTATAGCTATAAACTTCCCTCTTAGAACTGCTTTTGCTGCATCCCATAGGTTTTGGATCATTGTGTTTTCATTGTCATTTGTCTCTAGGTATTTTTTGATTTCATCTTTGATTTCTTCAGTGATCTCTTGGTTATTTAGTAATGTATTTCTTAGCCTCAATGTGTTTGTATTTTTTACGTTTTTTTCCCTGTAATTGATTTCTAATCTCATAGCATTGTGGTCAGAAAAGATGCTTGATCTGGTTTCCAGTTTCTTAAATTTACTGAGGCTTGCTTTGTGACCCAAGATGTGATCTATCCTGGAGAATGTTCCATGCGCACTTGAGAAGATAGTGAAATCTGCTTTTTTTGGATGGAATGTCCTATAAATATCAATTAAATCTATCTGGTCTATTGTGTCATTTAAAGCTTCTGTTTCCTTATTTATTTTAATTTTGGATGATCTGTCCATTGTTGTAAGTAAGTTGTTAAAGTCCCCCACTATTATTGTGTTACTGTCGATTTCCTCTTTTATAGCTGTTAGCAGTTGCCTTATGTATTGAGGTGCTCCTATGTTGGGTGCATATATATTTATAATTGTTATTTCTTCTTCTTGGATTGATTCCTTGATCATTTTGTAGTGTCCTTCCTTGTCTCTTGTAACATTCTTTATTTTCATGTCTGTTTTATCTGACATGTGTTTTGCTACTCCAGCTTTCCTTTGATTTCCATTTACACGGAATATGTTTTTCCATCCCCCCACTTTCAGTTTGTATGTGCCCCTAGATCTGAAGTGCATCTCTTGTTGACAGCATATATATGGATCTTCTTTTTGTATCCATTCAGAAAGCCTGTGTCTTTTGGTTGGAGCATTTAATACATTCATGTTTAAGGTAATTATCTATATGTATGTTCCTATTACCATTTTCTTAATTGTTTTGGGTTTGTTTTTGTAAGTCCTTTTCTTCTCTTGTGTTTCCCGCTTAGAGAAGTTCCTTTAGCAGTTGTTGTAGAGCTGGTTTGGTGGTGCTGAATTCTCTTAGCTTTTGTTTGTCTGAAAAGCTTTTGATTTCTCCATCAAATCTGAATGAGATCCTTGCTGGGTAGAGTAATCTTGATTGTAGGTTCTTCCCTTTCATCACTTTAAGTATATCATGCCACTCCCTTCTGGCTTGTAGAGTTTCAGCTGAGAAGTCAGCTCTCAACCTTATGGGACTTCCCTTGTATATCATTTGTCATTTTTCCCTTGCTGCTTTCAATAATTTTTCTTTGTCTTTAATTATTGCCAATTTGATTACTATGTGCCTTGTCATGTTTCTCCTTGCATTTATCCTGTATGGGACTCTCTGTGCTTCCTGGACTTTTGTGGCTATTTTCTTTCTCATGTTAGAGAAATTTTCAACTATAATCTCTTCAAGTATTTTCTCAGGTCCTTTCTCTCTCTCTTCTCTTTCTCAGACCCCTATAATGTGAATGTTATTGTGTTTAATGTTGCCCCAGAGGTCTCTTAGGCTGTCTTATTTCTTTTCATACTTTTTTCTTTATTCTGTTCCATAGCAGTTACTTCCATCATTCTGTCTTCCAGGTCACTTATCCATTTTTCTGTCTCAGTTATTCTGCTATTGATTCCTTCTAGTTTAGTTTTCATTTCAGCTACTGTATTGTTCATCTCTGTTTGTTTGTTCTTTAATTCTTCTAGATCTTTGTTAAACATTTATTGCATCTTCTCAATCTTTGCCTCCATTCTTTTTCTGAGGTCCTGGATCATCTTTACTCTCATTATTTTGAATTCTTTTTCTGGAAGATTGCCTATCTCCATTTAATTCAGTTGTTTCTCTGGGTTTTATCTTGTTACTTCATTTGGTACATAGGCCTCTGTCTTTTCATTTTGTCTATCTTTCTGTGACTGTGGTTTATGTTCCACAGGCTGCACGATTATAGCTTTTTTTGTTTCTCTCTGGGGTGAATTTTTCAATTTTCTTGATTAAAAACAATATTGTGATCAACATTTTTATAGCCAAATCTCTATTAATAGTCCAAATTATTCCCATAAGTTTCTATTAGCTCAAATTGTATTTGCATATTAAAATTATTGATACAGTGGCTATCCAGAAAATTTGCCCAGACATATATCTGTGATGCTTGACCTACACACTTACCAATGCTATTTTGGTATTGGCCATGTGGTAAAAATTTCGTAGAGTTAGAAGGGACCTCAGAAATCATCTATTCCAAATCTTTCATGCTGTAGTTTACATCTGGCCTCAGTGAGGGGGAGGGGAAGAGGAGTCATTTATTGATGACTACTTTGTGTCACAAATATCTAGGCAGTTTCACAAACATTGTCTCACTTCATCTTTTTATCACCTCTGAAAGGAAAAGTTATGATTTCAATCTTATAGATAAATAAGTCCAAGCTCAATGAAATTAAGAGGCATGCACAAAGCCACATGCCTTAATAGTGGGAAGACAGTATTGAACTCTGGTCACCTGAAAGACAGCCCAATCTCTTGCCTTAACCACAGCGGCTCTGTACAATTTAGTCTATTGTAGCAACTATATAATAAGTCCTTTTGAATCAATAAGAAGGACTCAGTGGCCTGTCTGAGAATAAGATTTTAAAATATAAAAATCTGTAAGAATATTATTTCATTGTCATTTTCAGAAATAGGAGAATTTATTTATACTAGACTGAATCTCCTAAAACATACTGGCTCAAAAACATAATAACAAAGCTTTTGGAGTGTTTAATTTATGGGTTACTGCTCAGAGGAGATCTCTGAGCTCACTCTCCAGTACTAACCTTGTCCCATTGTGACTTTTGGCACTTGCTATGACCTTTATAGCCCTTGCCATAATCTTAGCCTTGAATTTTATACTAGCTATTGCTCCTAAGTGTTCCATGTGTGTAAGTCTAGATTCTGTATCAGAAAAACTAAAACTCCTAAGGGGTTATCTGATAACCACATTTGTTGGCAATCTAAAATACTTTTTGCTTTATTATTGCTTTAAGCCTGATACTTGAATAATTTCTAAGATTTTATTTATAAAAAATAAAATAGCAGGAAATCCCTGGAGGTCCAGTGGTTAAGACTCAGGGCTTTCACTGCTGTAGGCCGGTGTTCAATCCCTGGTCAGGGAACTAATATCTAATTCAGGGAACTAATGTCCAGCCAGCCATGCAGCACAGCCAAAAAAATAAAAAATAGCAAGGAGAGACAAATCACAACCTGAGAAAAAAATATTGCCACAAATGCTCATAGCCTTAATATATAAAGTGCCTCTACATATTTCTAAGAAAGATATTATGACTCCATAGACATGCTAAGAGCATGAAAAGTTTATTCACAAATGAAGGAATAAAAATGGTTAATATACAAGAAAATATCTGAAAGTTCTTTAATAATACAGTAAATGCAAAATTTAAGAATAAAGATTCAATTTCTGACAAACTGACAAAGATTTTTAAGCTTTTTTAAAAAATTAGAGATACTGAGTAAAGGCAGTTTATACATGGAGGTCTCGAACAGGACCTGTAACTGGCCATAAAATATTTTCCACAAATTCTCCTATAGTGGGTTGAATGGTGTCCCCCAAAAGATATGTCCACTCAGAACTTCAGAATGGGACCTTATTTGGAATAAGGGCCTTCACAGTTGTAATTAAATAAAAATCTTCAGGTCATCCTGGATTAGGATGGCCCCTAAATCCAATGACAGGTGTCGTTATAAGAGAAAGGAGAGAGAGAACTGAGACACAGGGGAGGAGGCAATGTGACGCCAGAGGCAGAGACTGGGGCAATGCATCCACAAGGCAAGGAATGCCAAGGATTGCTGACAGTCTCCAAAATCTAGGAGAAAGGCATAGATTGTCCTTCAGAGCCTCCAGAAGGAATTTATCATGCTGACAGGTTGATTTTTGACTTCTGGCCTCCTGAACTATGAGTGATTAAATTCCTGTTGTTTAAGTCATCCAGTTTGTAGTACTTTGTTACAGCAGACCTAGGAAATTATTGCACCTACACTCTATTTGCCTGACTAAACAGAAAGGGTTTTTATCAAGCATGTTACATATAAGACTTGGAAATGTTAACTTAACAAATATAAACTGCACACTTACTATATGGCAGCTTTTTTTTTCTCACAGATGAAATCTATTTTTACTCAACCTTATTGGGATATCATTTACATATGACAAATGTACAGTTTAGGGAGTTTGACAATTGCATACACCACACACAACCTCCATTAACATAAATACATTTCCAGCACTCCATAAGTTTCCCTTGCATCCCCATCCAGTCAATTCCACCCCATCAACAATTTAGGCTTCCATGGATCTGATTCCTATCACTGTAGATTAACTGTGCCTATTTTTAGAACTTCTTATGAAGGCAACCATTTACTATGCATCCTTTCTTGACTGACTGCTTTCCCTTAAGATAATGTTTTTGAGATTTGTCTATGCTGTGGTATGTATCTACTACTGTCCATTCCTTTTTATTTCTAAGTAATATTCCATTATATGACTATGCTACAATTTGTTTATCCTTTTATCTGTTTTTTTAAAAATATCGGAGTATAATTGATTTACAAGGTTGTGTTAGTTTCAGGTGTACAGCAAACTGATTTAGTTATACATATACATGTATCTATTGTTTTTCGGATTCTTTTCCCATAGGTTATTACAGAGTAGAGTTCCCTGTGCTATATAGTAGGTCCTTGTTCATTATCTATTTTATATATAGTAGTGTGTATATGTTAATCCTAAACTCCTAATTTATCCCTCTCCCCCAACATTTCCCTTTGGTAACTACAAGTTTGTTTTCTGTGAGTCTGTTTCTGTTTTGTAAATAAGTTAATTTGTAACATTTTTTAAGTTTCCACATATAAGTGATATTATATGATACTTGTCTTTCTCTGATTTACTTCATTTAGTATGATAATCTCTAGGTCCATCCATGTGGCTAAATGGCATTATTTTATTCTTTTTTATGGCTGAGTAATATTCCATTGTATATATGTACCACATCTTCTTTATCCATTCCTCTGTTGATGGACATTTAGGTTGCTTCCATGCCTTGGCTATTGTAAATAGTGCTGCAATAAACATTGGGGTGCATGTATTTTTTGAATTATGGTTTTCTCCAGATATATGCCCAGGAGTCGGATTACTGGATCTAATGTAGCTCTATTTTGAGTTTTTTTAAGGAACCTCCATAATGTTCTCCATAGTGGCTGTGCCAATTTACATTCCCACCAAGAGTATAGGAGGGCTCCCTTTTCTCCACACCTTCTCCAGAATTTATTGTTTGTAGACTTTTTGATGATGGCCATTCTGACCAATGAAATGATACCTCATTGTACTTTTGATTTGTATTTCTCTAATAATTAGTAATGTTGTGCATCTTTTTATGTGCTTTTTGGCACATCTGTATGTCTTCTTTGGAGAAATGTCTATTTAGATCTTCTGTCCATTTTTTGATTGCATTTTTTGATATTGAGCTGCATGAGCTGTTTGTATATTTTGGAGATTAATCCCTTGTCAGTTGCATCATTTGCAAATATTTTCTCTCATTCTGTGGGTTGTCTTTTCATTTTTTTTATGGTTTCCCTTGTCGTGGAAAAGCTTTTAAGTTTAATTAGGTCCCATTTGTTTATTTTTGTTTTTTATTTTCATTACTCTAGGAGGTTGATCCAGAAAGATATTGCTGTGATTTATGTCAAAGAGTGTTCGGCCTGTTTTCCTCTAAGGGTTTTAGAGCATCAGGTCTTACATTTAGGTCTTTAATCCATTTGGAGTTTATTTTTATATATGGTGTTAAACAATGCTCTAATTTCATTTTCTTACATGAAACTATCCAGTTTTCCCTGCACCACTTATTTTAGAGCCCATCTTTTCTCCATTGTATATTCTTGCCTCCTTTGTCATAGCTTGGTTGATCATAGGTGCATGACTTATTTCTGGGCTTTCTATACTGTTCCATTGATCTATAAGTTTTTCTTTGTTCCAGTACAATATGGTTTTGATTACTGTAGCTTTATAGTATAATTTGAAGTCAGGGAGCCTGATTCCTCCAGCTACATTTTTCTTTCTCAAGATTGCTCTGACTAGTCAGGGTCTTTTGCATTTCCATACAAATTGTAAAATTTTTGTTCTAGATCTGCAAAAAATGCATTTTGGTAATTTGATATGGATTACATTGAAACTGTAGATTACCTTGGGTAGTATAGTCATTTTGACAATATTGAGTCTTCCAATCCAAGAACATGATATATCTCTCCATCTATTTGTGTCACCTTCAATTTTTTTCACCAGGGTCTTATAGTTTTCAGAGTACATGTCTTTTGCTTCCTTCAGTAGGTCTGTTTCTAGGTATTTTATTCTTTTTGATGTGATGGTAAATGGGATTGTTTCCTTAATTTCTCTTTCTGATCTTTCATTGTTAGTGTATAGAAATGCAACAGATTATTGTGTATTAATTTTATATCTTGCAACTTTACCAAATTTATTGATGAACGTAATAGTTTTCTCATGGCAACTTTAGGATTTTCTATGTATAGTATCATGTCATCTGCAAACAGTGACAGTTTTACTTCTTCTTTTCCAATTTGGATTCCTTTTATTTCTTTTTCTTCTCTGATTGCCATGACTAAGACTTCCAAAATTATGTTGAATAAAAATAATGAAAGTGGGTATTCTTCTCTCCTTCCCAATCTTAGAGGAAATGTTTTCAGCTTTTCACCATTGAGTATGATGTTAGCTGTGGGTTTGTCATATATGGTCTTTATTATTTTGAGGTATATTCCCTCTATGCCTACTTTCTGGAGATTTTTTTTTATCATAAATGGGTGTTGAATTTTGTCAAATCTTTTTCTGCATCTATTGAGATGATCATATAGATTTTATTCTTCAGTTTGTTAATGTGGTGTATCACACTGACTGATTTGTGGATATTGAAAAATCCACACATCCCTGAGATAAATCTCACTTAATCATCTTGTATGATCCTTTTAACCTATTGTTGGATTTGGTTTGCTAGTATTTTGTTGAAGATTTTTGTGTCTGTGTTCATCAGTGATATTGGCCTGTGAATTTCTTTTCTTGTGTGTGATATCTTTATCTGGTTTTGGTAATAGGGTGATGGTAGCCTCAGAGGATGAGTTTGGGAGTGTTCTTTCCTCTGCAATTTTTTGGAAGAATTTCAGAACTGTAGGTGTTAACTCTTCTCTAAATGTTTGATAGAATTTGCCTGTGAAGCTGTCTTGTCCTGAACTTTTGTTTGCTGGTAGTTTTTTAATCAAAGTTTTGATTTCAGTGCCTGTGATTGATCTACTCATATTTTCTATTCCTTCCTGGTTCAGTTTTGGGAGATTGTATCTTTCTAAGAATTTGTGCATTTCTTCTAGTTTGCCCATTTTATTGGCATAGAGTTGCTTGTAGTAATCTCTTATGATACTTTGTATTTCTATGGAGCCCATTGTGACTTCTTTTTCATTCTAACTTTATTGATTTGATCCCTCTCCCTTTTTCTCTGGATGAGTCTGGCTAAAGGTTTCTCAGTTTTGTTATCTTTTCAAAGAACCAGCTTTTAGTTTCATTGATCTTTTCTATTGTTTTCTTCATCTCTATTTCATTTATTTCTGCTCTGATCTTTATGATTTCTTTTGCTCTGCTAACTTTGGGTTTTGTTTGTTCTTCTTTATCTAGTTGCTTTAGGTGTAAGGTTAGGTTATTTGGTATTTTCTTGTTTCCTGAGGTAAGATTGTATTGCTATAAACTTCCTTCTTAGAACTGTTTTTGCTGCATCCCATAGGTTTTAGATTGTCGAGTTTTTCTTTTGCTTTGTCTCTAGGTATTTTTGATTTCTTGATTAATTTCTTCAGTGATCCATTGGTTGCTTAGTAGCATATTGTTTAGCCTCCACATGTTTGTGTTTTTTACAGTTTTTTCTTGTACCTGATTTCTAATTTCATAGCATTGTGGCTGGAAAAGATGTTTGATATGATTTCAATTTTTGTCAATTTATTGAGGCTTGCTTTATGGCCCAGCATGTGATCTATCCTGGAGAATGTCCCATGTGCACTTGAAAAGAATGTGTATTCTGCTGCTTTCGAATGGAATGCTCTATAAATATCAATTAAGTTCATCTGGTATAATGTATCATTTAAGGTCTGTGTTTCTTTATTAATTTTCTGTCTGCATGATCTTTCCAATGATGTAAATGGAGTGTTAAAATTCCCCACTATTATTGTGTTACTGTGAATTAGCATTTTATGGCTGGTAGCATTTGCCTTATATATTGAGGCACTCCTATGTTGGGTGCATATATGTTTACAGTTGGTATATCTTCTTCTTGAATTGATCCCTTGCTCATTATGTAGTGTCCTTCTTCTTTGTCTCTTGTAACAGTCTTTATTTTAAAGCCTATTTTGTCTGATAGGAATATTGCTATTCCAGGTTTCTTTGGATTTTTGTTTGCATGGAATACCTATTTCCATCCCTTCTCTTTTAGTCTGTATGTGTCACTAGATCTGAAGTGGGTCTCTTGTAGACAGCATATATACAGATCTTTCTGTGTGTCCATTCAGTCAGTCTATGTCTTTGGTTGGAGCCTTTAATCTGTTTGCATTTAAGGTAATTAATGATATGTATGTACTTATTGCCATTTTGTTCATTGTTTTTGGTTTGTTTTTGTAGGTTTTTTTTTCTCCCTTCCTCTTTTGTTCTCTTCTCTTGTGATTTGATGACTATTTTTAGTGTTGTACTTGGATTCCTTTTTCTACAAAATATTGTAGTTATTTTGTTTGTGGTTACCATGAAGTTTGGACATAGCATTCTGTATATATATATATATACAAGATTGTTTTAGGTCGCTGGTCTCTTAATTTCAAATGCATTTCTAATATCTTGCATTTGTACTCTTCTCTTCTCATGATTGCTGGTTTTGGTATCATATTTGTTTGTGCATGATTTCCTACCTTTACTATATGTCAGCCTTTACCAGTGAGCCTTCTCATTTGTAACTTTCTTGTTTCTAGTTGTGACCTTTTCTTTCCTGTCTAGAGAAGTTCCTTTAGTGCTTTTTGTAACACTAATTTGGTTGTGCTGAATTCTTTTTTTTTTTTTAACATCTTTATTGGAGTATAATTGCTTTACAGTGGTATGTTAGTTTCAGCTTCACAACAAAATGAATCAGTTATATATATACATATATTCCCATATCTCTTCCCGCTTGCGTCTCCCTCCCTCCCACCCTCCCTATCCCACCCCTCCAGGCAGTCACAAAGCACCGAGCTGATCTCCCTGTGCTATGCGGCTGCTTCCCACTAGCTATCTACCTTACATTTGGTAGTGTATATATGTCCATGCCTCTTTATCGCTTTGTCACCGTTTACCCTTCCACCTCCCCATAGTCTCAAGTCCATTCTCTAGTAAGTCTGTGTCTTTATTCCTGTTTCACCCCTAGGTTTTTCATGACTTTTTTTTTTTTTAATTCCATATATATGTGTTAGCATACGGTATGTGTCTCTCTCTTTCTGACTTACTTCACTCTGTATGACAGACCCTAGGTCTATCCACCTCATTACAAATAGCTCAATTTCATCTCTTTTTATGGCTGAGTAATATTCCATTGTATATATGTGCCACATCTTCTTTATCCATTCATCCAATGATGGACACTTAGGTTGTTTCCATCTCTGGGCTATTGTAAATAGAGCTGCAATGAACATTTTGGTACATGACTCTTTTTGAATTATGGTTTTCTCAGGGTATATGCCCAGTAGTGGGATTGTTGGGTCATATGGTAGTTATATTTGTAGCTTTTTAAGGAACCTCCATACTGTTCTCCACAGTGGCTGTATCAATTTACATTCCCACCAACAGTGTAAGAGGGTTCCCTTTTCTCCACACCCTCTCCAGCATTTATTGTTTCTAGATTTTTTGATGATGGCCATTCTGACTGGTGTGAGGTGATATCTCATTGTAGTTTTGATTTGCATTTCTCTAATGATTAGTGATGTTGAGCATTCTTTCATGCGTTTGTTGGCACTCTGTATATCTTCTTTGGAGAAATGTCTATTTAGGTCTTCTGCCCATTTTTGGATTGGGTTGTTTGTTTTTCTGTTATTAAGCTGCATGAGCTGCTTATAAATTTTGGAGATTAATCCTTTGTCAGTTGCTTCATTTGCAAATATTTTCTCCCATTCTGAGGGTTGTCTTTTGGTCTTCTTTATGGTTTCCTTTGCTGCGCAAAAGCTTTTAAGTTTCATTAGGTCCCATTTGTTTACTTTTGTTTTTATTTCCATTTCTCTAGGAGGTGGGTCAAAAAGGATCTTGCTGTGATTTATGTCATAGAGTGTTCTGCCTATGTTTTCCTCTAAGAGTTTGATAGTTTCTGGCCTTACATTTAGGTCTTTAATCCATTTTGAGCTTATTTTTGTGTATGGTGTTAGGGAGTGATCTAATCTCATACTTTTACATGTAGCTGTCCAGTTTTCCCAGCACCACTTATTGAATAGGCTGTCCTTTCTCCACTGTACATTTCTGCCTCCTTTGTCAAAGATAAGGTGACCATATGTGCGTGGGTTTATCTCTGGGCTTTCTATCCTGTTCCATTGATCTATCTTTCTGTTTTTGTGCCAGTACCATACTGTCTTGATAACTGTAGCTTTGTAGTATAGTCTGAAGACAGGGAGCCTGATTCCTCCAGTTCCTTCTTTCATTCTCAAGATTGCTTTGGCTATTCGGGGTCTTTTGTGTTTCCATACAAATTGCAAAATTTTTTGTTCTAGTTCTGTGAAAAATGCCAGTGGTAGTTTGATAGGGATTGCATTGAATCTATAGATTGCTTTGGGTAGTAGAGTCATTTTCACAATGTTGATTCTTCCAGTCCAAGAACATGGTATATCTCTCCATCTATTTGTATCATCTTTAATTTCTTTCATCAGTGTCTTATAATTTTCTGCATACAGATCTTTTGTCTCCTTAGGTAGGTTTATTCCTAGATATTTTATTCTTTTTGTTGCAATGGTAAATGGGAGTGTTTTCTTGATTTCACTTTCAGATTTTTCATCATTAGTATATAGGAATGCCAGAGATTTCTGTGCATTAATTTTGTATCCTGCTACTTTACCAAATTCATTGATTAGCTCTAGTAGTTTTCTGGTAGCATCTTTAGGGTTCTCTATGTATAGGATCATGTCATCTGCAAACAGTGACAGCTTTACTTCTTCTTTTCCGATTTGGATTCCTTTTATTTCCTTTTCTTCTCTGATTGCTGTGGCTAAAACTTCCAAAACTATGTTGAATAAGAGTGGTGAGAGTGGGCAACCTTGTCTTGTTCCTGATCTTAGTGGAAATGCTTTCAGTTTTTCACCATTGAGGATGATGTTTGCTGTGGGCTTGTCATATATGGCCTTTATTATGTTGAGGAAAGTTCCCTCTATGCCTACTTTCTGCAGGGTTTTTATCATAAATGGGTGTTGAATTTTGTCAAAAGCTTTCTCTGCATCTATTGAGATGATCATATGGTTTTTATTCTTCAGTTTGTTAATATGGTTTATCACATTGATAGATTTGCGTATATTGAAGAATCCTTGCATTCCTGGAATAAACCCCACTTGATCATGGTGTATGATCCTTTTAATGTGCTGTTGGATTCTGTTTGCTAGTATTTTGTTGAGGATTTTTGCATCTATGTTCATCAGTGATATTGGCCTGTAGTTTTCTTTCTTTGTGACATCCTTGTCTGGTTTTGGTATCAAGGTGATGGTGGCCTCGTAGAAGGAATTTGGGAGTGTTCCTCCCTCTGCTATATTTTGGAAGAGTTTGAGAAGGATAGGTGTTAGCTCTTCTCTAAATGTTTGATAGAATTCGCCTGTGAAGCCATCTGGTCCTGGGCTTTTGTTTGTTGGAAGATTTTTAATCACAGTTTCAATTTCATTGCTTGTGATTGGTCTGTTCATATTTTCTATTTCTTCCTGATTCAGTCTTGGCAGGTTGTGCATTTCTAAGAATTTGTCCATTTCTTCCAGATTGTCCATTTTATTGGCATAGAGTTGCTTGTAGTAATCTCTCATGATCTCTTTTATTTCTGCAGTGTCAGTTGTTACCTCTCCTTTTTCATTTCTAATTCTATTGATTTGAGTCTTCTCCCTTTTTTTCTTGATCAGTCTGGCTAGTGGTTTATCTATTTTGTTTATCTTCTCAAAGAACCAGCTTTTAGTTTTATTGATCTTTGCTATTGTTTCCTTCATTTCTTTTTCATTTATTTCTGATCTGATTTTTATGATTTCTTTCCTTCTGCTAGCTTTGGGGTTTTTTTGTTCTTCTTTCTCTAATTGCTTGAGGTGCAAGGTTAGGTTGTTCATTCGAGATGTTTCCTGCTTCTTAAGGTGGGCTTGTATTGCTATAAACTTCCCCCTTAGAACTGCTTTTGCTGCATCCCACAGGTTTTGGGTCGTTGTGTCTCCATTGTCATTTGTTTCTAGGTATTTTTTGATTTCCTCTTTGATTTCTTCAGTGATCACTTCATTATTAAGTAGTGTATTGTTTAGCCTCCATGTGTTTGTATTTTTTACAGATCTTTTCCTGTAATTGATATCTAGTCTCATGGCGTTGTGGTCAGAAAAGATACTTGATACAATTTCAATTTTCTTAAATTTACCAAGGCTTGATTTGTGACCCAAGATATGATCTATCCTGGAGAATGTTCCATGAGCACTTGAGAAAAATGTGTATTCTGTTGTTTTTGGATGGAGTGTCCTATAAATATCAATTAACTCCATCTCGTTTAATGTATCATTTAAAGCTTGTGTTTCCCTATTTATTTTCATTTTGGATGATCTGTCCATTGGTGAAAGTGGGGTGTTAAAGTCCCCTACTATGAATGTGTTACTGTCGATTTCCCCTTTTATGGTTGTCAGTATTTGCCTTATGTATTGAGGTGCACCTATGTTGGGTGCATAAATATTTACAATTGTTATATCTTCCTCTTGGATCGATCCCTTGATCATTATGTAGTGTCCTTCTTCTTTGTCTCTTGTAACAGTCTTTATTTTAAAGCCTATTTTGTCTGATAGGAATATTGCTATTCCAGGTTTCTTTGGATTTTCGTTTGCATGGAATACCTATTTCCATCCCTTCTCTTTTAGTCTGTATGTGTCACTAGATCTGAAGTGGGTCTCTTGTAGACAGCATATATACAGATCTTTTTGTGTGTCCATTCAGTCAGTCTATGTCTTTGGTTGGAGCCTTTAATCTGTTTGCATTTAAGGTAATTAATGATATGTATGTACTTATTGCCATTTTGTTCATTGTTTTTGGTTTGTTTTTGTAGGTTTTTTTTCTCCCTTCCTCTTTTGTTCTCTTCTCTTGTGATTTGATGACTATTTTTAGTGTTGTACTTGGATTCCTTTTTCTACAAAATATTGTAGTTATTTTGTTTGTGGTTACCATGAAGTTTGGACATAGCATTCTGTATATATATATATACAAGATTGTTTTAGGTCGCTGGTCTCTTAATTTCAAATGCATTTCTAATATCTTGCATTTGTACTCTTCTCTTCTCATGATTGCTGGTTTTGGTATCATATTTGTTTGTGCATGATTTCCTACCTTTACTATATGTCAGCCTTTACCAGTGAGCCTTCTCATTTGTAACTTTCTTGTTTCTAGTTGTGACCTTTTCTTTCCTGTCTAGAGAAGTTCCTTTAGTGCTTTTTGTAACACTAATTTGGTTGTGCTGAATTCTTTTAGCTTTTCTTGTCAGTAAAACTTTTGGTTGTAGGTTTTCCTTTTTTATCACTTTGAGTATATCACTCTGGCCTGCTGAAAAATCAGCTGATAACAGTATGTGTATTCCCTTGTATGTTATTTGTTGCTTTTCCCTTGATGCTTTTAATATTTTCTCTTTGTCTTTAATTTTTGTCAATTTGATTACTATGTGTTCCTCTTTGTGTATGGGGCTCTCTGTGCTTCCTGGACTTAGGTGAGTGCTTCCTTTCCCATGTTAGGGAAGTTTTCAGCTATTATCTCCTCAAATATTTTCTCTGGCCCTTTCTCTCTGTCTTCTCCTTCTGGAACCCCTATAATGTGAATATTGGTGCAATTAATATTGTCCCAGGTCTCTTAAACAATCTTCAGTTTTTGCATTCTCTTTTCTTTATTCTGTTCCATGGCAGTGATTTCCACCATTCTGTCTCCCAGCTCACTTAGCCATTCTTCTGCCTAATTTTTTCTGCTCTTGATTCCTTCTAGTGTATTTTTCATTTCAGTTACTGTATTGTTCACCTCTGTTTGTTCTTTAAATCTTCTAGCTCTTTGTTAAAATATTCTTGTATCTTCTCAGTCTGTGCTTTCATTCTTTTTTCAAGATCTTGGATTATCTTTACTATCATTACTCTGATTTCTTTTTCAGGTAGATTCCCTATCTCAGCTTTATGTAGACGTTCCTCTGGGGTTTTATCCTATTCCTTTTTCTGGAACATATTCCTCTGCCATCTCATTTTGTCTAACTTTCTGTGTTTGCATTCCCACAGGCTGCAGGACTGTAGTTCCTTTTGCTTCTAGTGTCTGCTCCCTGGTGGGTGGGGCTGCTCTAAGAGACTTGTTCAGACTTCCTGATGGGAGGGACTGGTGCCTGCCCACTAGTGGGTGGAGCTGGGTTTATTCTTCTAGTGGGCAGAGCTGTGTCAAGTGGTGTGTTTAATGACAGCTGTGGGGTCAGGAAGACTTTAAGCAGCCTGTTTGATGATGGGTGGGCCTGTTGGTTGTTTGGCCTGAGGTTTTCCAGCACTGAAATCTACAGGGGGGCCAGTTCTTGGTGTCAAAATGGAAGCCTTCAGGATAGCTCACACCAATGAGTACTCTCCAGTACCTCTTCCACTAGTGTCCTTCTCCCCACAGTGAGCCAAAGTCACCCCCTGCCTCCACAGGAGACCCTCCAAGACCAGTAGGTATGTCTGACCCAAGTTCCTATGAAGTTATTGCTTTTCCCCTGGGTCTCAGTGCACATGAGACCTTGTGTGCATCCTTCATAAGTGGTGTTTCTGTTTCCCTCAGTCCTGTAGTGTTCCTGCAATGAAGCCTTTCTGGCCTTCAAAGCCAAATGATCTTGGGGGCTCCTCCTCCTGATGCCAGGCCCCAAGACTTGGGAGCCTGAGGTGGGGCTCAGAACTCTCACTCCTGTGGGAGAACATCTGCAATATAATTATTTTCCAGTTTGTGTGTCACCTACCTGGCGGGTACGGGATTTGACTGTATCACAAATGTGCCCCTCTTACCATCTGGTTGTGGCTTCTTCTTTGTCTTTGGAAGTAGAATATCTTCTTTGGTAGGTTCCAGTCCTTTCTTTGATGGTTGTTCAGCAGTTAGTTGTGATTTTGGTTTTTTCATCAGTTGAGCTCAAGTCCTTCTACTCCACCAAATTGTCAGGAGAGACTATATGGCAGCTCTTAAACCTGGTAATGGAGACATGAGAAACAATAAGACACACGGGAAAAGAATGGAGTGGGATGAAAAGAGACTGGAAAGGTTCTAGGGGCCAGATCTTGAATGGTCTTCAGAGTGATGTTAATGAGTTTAAAATTTATCCTCAAGCAGATTCTGGTGTCATCAAAGGTTTTAAGCAGAGGAATAATTATATAGCTTTATTTTGGAAAGACCATTCTGGTTGCAGTATGGAGAATCTGAAGGGACAAGACCAGAGACAAGAGATCAGTTAAGAAGTTGCTGGAATGATATTGGCAAGAGATGATAGTGGCAAAATCTATGGTTGTGCACATACGGAAGAAGAGAAGTGAGAAGATTAGAGAGATAATGAGGAATTTGAATCAGTAATACTTTTTGATTGATTGAAAGTTTGAGGGAGAAAGAAGAACTAAAGAGTTGAGGAGGAACTGTGGATTTCTAGCCTCAACAGGAGAGTGTTGGAGATGGGCAGGGAGCAAGTTCCTGAGGGAGGGGAAATTCACTTTGGGAGGTTTGAGCAGATGATGGGATATCCAAGTTCAATAGGAAGTATAATATGACGGTCTGGAAATATCACTGAAGCCAGGAGAGTGAATAAATTTGCCTAGAGAGAAGAGGTATAGTGAAGAGAGCAGGGGAGATGAGAGGAGAGAGCCCAGGGAAGAACCCTGAGAGGCACTGACATCTCAGTGATTTAGAGTAAGTTGGGCTTGCAAAGGAACCTGATACAGAGTAGCCACAGAGTTAAGAAGAAATCTAGGAGCTCATAACGTGGTGAAAACCAAGGAAAACCAAGAAAATAGAGAATTTCAAATGAGAAATAGTGGTGGATTTTTTCAAATGCCACCAAGAATTTAAGCAAGGTAAAGTCTTAAAAAGAGAGATGTTTAATGAAATTGGTACCAGCAATGTCAGTGGAGTGACTAGGATTGGAAAGCCACATTGAACTGTTGAGAAGCACATAGAAGGTGAAGATTAGAAATTTGGCTATGAAAGAAGAAAAATGCTAGAGCAATAAATGGAGACAAGATGGAGTTAGGGACTGGGATAAACCTGTGGAGTATAGCAATCTACTGAGGATGCAGCACTGCTTCTAACCAATGTTGCAAGTCCTTCTGTAGCTACTATGTACCTAAATCTTGTATTGTGTCCAATTTTTTTCTCGTTCTGATAATGTTTCCTTGCTTTTGTTCCAAGCATTTTAAAACCTTTTTTTTAAATTTAATATTTCTATTGGAGTATAATTACTTTACAATGTTGTGTTAATTTCTGCTGTATAACAAAGTGAATCAACTATATGTTTACATATATCCCCATATCCCCTCTCTCTTGCACCTCCCTCCCACTCTCACTATTCCACCCCTCTAGATGGACACAAAGCACTGAGCTGATCTCCCTGTGCTATGCAGCTTCTTCCCACTAGCTATCTATTTTGCATTTGGTAGTGTATATATGTCAATGCTATTCTCTCACATTGTCCCAGCTTACCCTTCCCCCTCCCTGTGTCCTCAAGTCCATTCTCTACATCTGGGTCTTTATTCCTGTCCTGCCCCTAGGATCTTCAGAACCTTTTTTTTTTACATTCCATATATATTTGTTAGCATCCAGTATTTGTTTTTCTCCTTCTGACTTAACTTCACTCTGTATGACAGACTCTAGGCCCATTCATCTAATTACAAATAACTCAATTTTGTTTCTTTTTATGGCTAAGTAATATTCCATTGATTATATGTGCCACACCTTCTTTATCCATTCATCTGTCAATGGACACTTAGGTTTCTTCCATGTCCTGGCTATTGTAAATAAAGCTGCAATGAATATTGTGGTACTTGACTCCTTTTGAATTATAGTTTTCTCAGGGTATATGCCCAGTAGT
Source organism: Delphinus delphis (assembly GCF_949987515.2). NCBI lineage: Eukaryota > Metazoa > Chordata > Mammalia > Artiodactyla > Delphinidae > Delphinus > Delphinus delphis. The sequence goes on from NC_082683.1 coordinate 155,327,976, forward strand.
GGGATTGTTGGGTCGTATGGTGGTTCTATTTTTAGTTTTCTAAGGAACCTCCATACTGTTCTCCATAGTGTTGGTATCAATTTACATTCCCACCAACAGTGCAAGAGGGTTCCCTTTTCTCCACACTCTCTGCAGCATTTATTTTTGTAGATTTTTTGATGATGGCCATTCTGACCGGAGTGGGGTGATAACCTCATTGTAGTTCTTTATTTTTTAATAGATCTTTATTGGAGTATAATTTCTTCACAACACTGTATTAGTTTCTGTTGCACAACAAAGTGAATAAGGCATATGCATATACAAGTCCCCATATCCCCTCCCTCTTGAGCCTCACTCCAATCCTCCATATCTCACCCCTCTAGGTCATTGCAAAACACTGAGCTGATCTCCCTGTGCTATGCTGCTCCTTCCCATCAGTGAACTATTTTACATTTGGTAATATGTATATGTCAAACTTCTCTCACTTAGCTCCAGCTTCACCCTCCCACCCCATGTCCTCAAGTCCATTCTCTATGTCTACCTCTTTATTCCTGCCCTGCAACTAGGTTCACCTTTTTTTTTTTTTTAGAGTCCATATATATGTGTCAGCATATGGTATTTAGTTTTCTCTTTCTGACTTACTTTGCCCTGTATGACAGACTTTAGGTCCATCCACCTCACTACAAATAACTGAATTTCATTTCTTTTTATGGCTGAGTAATATTCCATTGTATATATGTGTCACATCTTCTTTATCCATTCATCTGTCAATGAACATTTAGGTTGGTTCTATGCCCTGACTATTGTAAATAGTGCTGCAATGAACATTGTGGTACATGTCTTGTTTTGAATTATGGTTTTCTCAGGGTACATGTCCAGTAGTGGTATTGCTGGGTTATATGGTAGGTCTATTTTTAGTTTTTTTTTTAGTTTTTTTTTTTTTTTTTTTTTTTGCCGTATGCGGGCCTCTCACTGTTGTGACCTCTCCTGTTGTGGAACACAGGCTCCGGACCAACGCGCAGGCTCAGTGGTCATGGCTCACGGGCCCAGTCGCTCCGCGGCATGTGGGATCTTCCCAGACTGGGGCACGAACCCGCGTCCCCTGCATTGGCAGGCGGACTCTCAACCACTGCGCCACCAGGGAAGCCCTATTTTTAGTTTTTTAAGGAAACTCCATTCTGTTTTCCATAGTGGTTTTATCAATTTATATTCCCACAAACAGGGCAGGAGGGTTCATTTTTCACCACACCCTTTCCAGCATTTATTGTTTCTAGATTTTTGGATAATGGCCATTCTGACTGGCATGAGGTGATACTTCATTGTAGTTTTGATTTGCATTTCTCTCATAATTAGTGATGTTGAGCATCTTTTCATGTACCTCTTGACCATCTGTATGTCTTCCCTGGTGAAATGTCTATTTAGGTCTTCCACCCATTTTTTAACTGGATTGTTTGTTTTTTAGATATTAAGCTCCATGAGCTGTACGTATATTTTAGAAATTAATCCTTTGTCAGTTGCATCATTTGCAAATATTTTCTCCCAGTCTGAGGGTTGTCTTTTTATCTTGTTTATGGTTTCCTTCGCTGTGCAAAAGCTTTTAAGTTTAAATCCCATTTGTTTATTTTTGTTTTTATTTCCATTAGTCTAGGAGTGAGTCAAAAAAAGATCTTGCTGGGCTTCCCTGGTGGTGCATTGGTTGAGAGTCCGCCTGCCGATGCAGGAGACACAGGTTCGTGCCCCAGTCTGGGAAGATCCACATGCCGTGGAGCGGCTGGGCCCATGAGCCATGGTCACTGAGCCTGTGCCTCTGGAGCCTGTGCTCTGCAATGGAAGAGGCCACAACAGTGAGAAGCCCACGTACCACAAAAAAAACCCCACAAAAAAACCCTAAGATCTTGCCGTGGTTTATGTCAAAGAGTGTTTTTCCTTTTTTCCTCTAAGAGTTTTATACTGTCTGGTCTTACATTTAAGTCTTTAATCCACTTGGAGTTTATTTTTGTGTATGGTGTTAGGGAGTGTTCTAATTTCATTCTTTTACATGTAGCTGTCCAGTTTTCCCAGCACCACTTATTGAAGAGACTGTCTTTTCTCCATTGTATGTTCTCGCCTCCTTTGTTATAAATTAGGCACCCATATGTGCGTGGGTTTATCATCCTATCCTGTACATTGATCTATATTTCTGTTTTTGTGGCAGTATCATGCTGTCTTGACTACTGTAGCTTTTTGGTATAGATTGAAGTCAGGGAGCCAGATTCCTCCAACTCCATTTTCCTTTCTCTAGATTGCTTTGGCTATTCAGGGTCTTTTGTGTTTCCATGCAAATTGTAAAATTTTTTCCTTCTAATTCTGTGAAGAATGCCATTCGTAGTTTGATAGGGATTTCTTTGAATCTGTAGATTGCTTTGGGCAGTATAGACATTTTCATAATGTTGATTCTTCCAATCCAAGAACATGGTATATCTCTCCATCTGTTTCTATCATCTTTAATTTCTTACATCAGTCTCTTATAGTTTTCTGTATACAGGTCTTTTGTCTCCATAGGTAGGTTTATTCCTAGGTATTTTATTCTTTTTGTTGCAATGGTACATGGGAGTGTTTCCTTAATTTCTCTTTCAGATTTTTCATCATATTAGTGTATAGGAATGCTAGAGATTTCTGTGCCTTAATTTTGTATCCTGCTACTTTACCAAATTCATTGATTAGCTCTAGTAGTTTTCTGGTAGCATCTTTAGTATTCTCTATGTATAGTGTCATGTCATCTGCAAACAGTAACAGTTTTAGTTCTTTTCCAATTTGTATTCCTTTTATTTCTTTTTCTTCTCTGATTGCTGTGGCTAGAACTTCCAAAACAATGTTGAAAAAGAGTGACGAGAGTGGACATCCTTGTCTTTTTCCGGATCTGGAAATTTCAGGAAAGTATTTCCTGGAAATACTTTCAGTTTTTCACCATTGAATATGATGCTTGCTGTGGGTCTGTCATATATGGTCTTTATTATGTTGAGACAGCTTCTCTCTGTGCCCATTTTCTGGAGAGTTTTTATCATAAATGGGTGTTGAATGTTGTCAAAAGTTTTTCTCTGTCTACTGAGATGATCATATGGTTTTTATTCTTCAATTTGTTGATGTGGTGTATCACACTGATTTATTTGTAGATATTGTAAAATCCTTACATCCCTGGGATAAATCCCACTTGGTCATGGTATATGAACCTTTTAATGTGCTGTTGGATTCTGTTGGCTAGTATTTTGTGCAGGATTTTTGCATGTATGTTCATCAGTGATATTGGTCTATAATCTTCTATTTTTGTGATATCTTTTTCTGGTTTTGGTATCAGGGTGATGGTGGTTTCATAGAATGAATTTGGGAGTGTTTCTCACTCTGCAATTTTTGGAAGAGTTTGTGAAGAATGACTGTTAGCTCTTCTCTAAATGTTTCATAGAATTCACCTGTGAAAACTGGTCCTGGACCTTTGTGTGTTGGAAGATTTTAAATTATGGTTAAAATTTCATTGCTTGTGATAGGTCTGTTTATGTTTTCTAATTTTTCTTGGTTCTGTCTTGGAAAATTTACCTTTCTAAGAATTTGTCCATTTGTTTGTGGTTGTCCATTTTATTGTCATATAGTTGTTTGTAGTTGTCTCTTATAATCCTTTATATTTCTGCAGTGTCTGTGGTGATTTCTCCTTTTTCATTTCTAATTTTATTGATTTTCGTCCTCTCCCTTTTTTTCTTGATGAGTCTGGCTAATTGTTTATCAGTTTTGTTTATCTTCTCAAAGAACCAGCTTTTAGTTTTATTAATCTTTGCTACTGTTTTCTTTGTTTCTATTTCATTTATTTATGCTCTGATCTTTATGATTTCTTTCCTTCTACTGTCTCTGTGTTTTCTTTGTTCTTCTTTCTCTAGTTGTTTTAAGTGTAGGGTTAGATTGTTTTTGAGATTTTTCTTGTTTCTTGAGGTAAGATTGAATTGCTATAAACTTCCCTCTTAAGATTGCTTTTCCTGTATCCCATAGGTTTTGGGTCATCAAGTTTTTGTTGTCACTTGTTTCTATGTATTTTTTAATTTCTTCTCTGATTTCTTCAATGATTTCTTGGTTATTTAGTAGTGTACTACTAAATATAGTAGTGTATTTGTGTTTTTTACACTTTTTTTTCCTATAATTGATTTCCAATCTCAAAGCGTTTTGGTAAGAAAAGATGCTTGATACGATTTCAATTTTCTTAAGTTTTCCGAGGCTTGATTTGAGACTGAAGATGTGATCTATCCTGGAGAATGTTCTGTGTGCACTTGAGAAGAATGTGTATTCTGCCACTTTGGGGTGGAATGTCCTATAAATATCAATTAGATTTATTTGGTCTATTGTGTCATTTAAAGCTTGTGTTTCCTTATTTATTTTCTGTTTGGATGATCTGTCCATTGGTGTAAGTGGGATGTTATTGTCTCCTACTATTATTTTGTTACTATCAATTTCTCCTTTCATGGTTGTCAGCATTTGCCTTATGTATTGAGGTGCTCCTATTTTGAGTGCATAAACATTTATAACTGTTATATCTTCTTCTTGCACTGATCCTTTGAACATTATGTAGTGTCCCTCTTTGTCTCTTGTAACAGTCTTTACTTTAAAGACTATTTTATGTGATATGAAAATTGCTACCCCAGCTTTCTTTTGGTTTCCATTTGCATGGAATATCTTTTTCCATCCCTTCACTTTCAGTCTGTATGTGTCCCTATGTCTATAGTGAGTCTCTTTTAGACAGCATATATATGGGTTTTGTTTTTGTATCCATTTAGCCAGTCTGTGTCTTTTAATTCGTACATCTAATCCATTTACATTTAAGGTTATTATCAATATGTATGTTCCTATTACCATTTTCTTAATTGTTTTGGGTTTGTTTTTTTCAGTCTTTTTCTTCTGTTGTGTTTCCACTTAGAGAAGTTTCTTTAGCATTTGTTGTAAAGCTGGTTTGGTGGTGCTGAATTGTCTTAGCTTTTGCTTGTCTGAAAAGATTTTGACTTCTCCATCAAATCTGAATGAGATCCTTGATGGGTGGAGTACTCTTGGTTGTAGGTGTTTCTCTTTCATCACTTTAAGTGTATTGTTCCACTCCCTTCTGGCCTGCAGAGTTTCTGTTGAAAAATCAGCTGATAACTTTATGGGGATACCTTTGTATGTTCTTTTTTGTTTTTCCCTTGCTCCCTTTAATATTTTTTCTTTGAATTTATTTTTTTTTAGTTTGATTAATATGTGTCTTTGTTTTTCTTAGGGATTATCCTGTATGGAACTCTCTGTGCTCCCTGGACTTGGGTGACAATTTCCTTTTTCATATTAGTGAAGTTTTCGACTATAATTTCATGAAATATTTTCTCAGACCTTTTCTTTTTCTCTTCTTCTTCTGGGACCCCTATAATTCGAATGTTGGTGTGTTTAGTGTTGTCCCAGAGGTCTCTGAGATTGTTTTCAATTCTTTTCATTCTTTTTTCTTTATTCTGCTCCTCAGCAGTTATTTTCACCACTTTGTCTTCCAGCTCACTTATTAGTTCTTCTGCCTCAGTTATTCTGTTATTGATTCCTTCTAGTGTATTTTTCATTTCAGTTATTTTGCTGTTCATCTCTGTTTGTTTTTATTTAATTCTTCTAGATCTTTGTTAAACATTTCTTGAATTTTCTCAATTGAAGCCTCCATTCTACTTCTGAGATTGTGGATCATCGTTACTATCATTACTCTGAATACTTATTCAGGTAGATTCCCTATTTCCTCCTCATTTATTTAGTCTTGTAGGTTTTTACCTTGCTCCTTCATCTGTGACATACATTTTTCCAACTCATTTTTTTTTTCTTTTTATGAGTGGGATTGTGTTCCTGCCTTACAGGTGGTTTGGCCTGAGCCTTCCAACACTGGAGTTTGTATGCTGTTGGGTACAGCTGAGTCTTGTTGCTGAGATGAGGAACTCTGTGCAACCTCACTTTGATGAATATTCCCTAGGGTCTGAGGTTCTCTGTCAGCCCAGTGGTTTGGACTTGGAGTTCCCACCACAGGAACTTTGACCCAAACCTGGGTTCGTGAACCAAGATCTTGCAAGATGTCCTCCAAGTGCCACAAAGCCTAAAGAGGAAGATGTTTGCTCAAGTTATTTTTCAGAGACTTGGAGTCAGCAGCATCAAATTCTAGCTCCAGCCAGCTCTCATTTTAGTTTTGATTTGCATTTCTCTGATTATTAATGATGTTGAGCATCCTTTCATGTGTTTGTTGGCAGTCTGTATGTCTTCTTTGGAGAAATGTCTTTTTAGGTCTTCTGCCCATTTTTGGATTGGGTTGTTTGTTTTTTTTGATATTGAGTTGTGTGAGCTGCTTGTATATTTTGGAGATAATCCTTTGTCAGTTGCTTCATTTGCAAATATTTTCTCCCATACTGAGGGTTGTCTTTTCATCTTGTTTATGGTTTCCTTTGCTGTGCAAAAGCTTTTAAGTTTCATTAGGTCCCGTTTGTTTATTTTTGTTTTTATTTCCATTTCTCTAGGAGGTAGGTCAAAAAGGATCTTGCTGTGATTTATGTCGAAGAGTTTTCTTCCTATATTTTCATCTAGGAGTTTTATAGTGTCTGACCCTACATTTAGGTCTTTAATGCATTTTGAGATTATTTTTGTGTATGATGTTAGGGAGTGCTCTAATTTCATTCTTTTACATGTAGCTGTCCAGTTTTCCCAGCACCACTTACTGAAGGGTTTGTCTTTTCTCCATTGTATATTTTTGTCTCCTTTATCAAAGATAAGGTGGCCATATGTGCGTGGGTTTATCTCTTCTCTCATGTTCCATTGATCTATTTTTGTACCAGTGCCATACTGTCTTGATTACTGTAGCTTTGTAGTATAATCTGAAGTCAAGGAGTCTGGTTCCTCCAGCTCCATTTTTTTCTCTCAAGACTGCTTTTGTTATTCGGAGTCTTTTGTGCCTCCATACAAATGTTAAGATTTTTTGTTCTAGTTCTGTAAAAAAAGCAATTGATAATTTGATAGGGATTGCTTTGGATCTGTAGATTGCTTTGGGTAGTATAGCCAATTTCACAATGTTGTTTCTTCCAATCCAAGAACATGGTATATCTCTCCATCTGTTTGTATAATCTTTAATTTCTTTCATCAGTCTTATAGTTTTCTGCATACAGGTCTTTTGTCTCCTTAGGTAAGTTTATTCCTAAGTATTTTATTCTTTTTGTTGCAATGGTAAATGGGAGTGCTTCCTTAATTTCTCTTTCAGATTTTTCGTCATTAGTGTATAGGAATGCCAGAGATTTCTGTGCATTAAGTTTGTATCCTGCTACTTTACCAAATTCATTGATTAGCTCTAGTAGCTTTCTGGTAGCATCTTCAAGATTCTCTATGTATAGTATTATGTCATCTTCAAACAGTGACAGTTTTACTTCTTCTTTTCCAATTTGGATTCCTTTTTCATCTCAGATTGCTGTGGATAAAATTTCCAAAACTATGTTGAATAAAAGTGGTGAGAGTGGGCAACCTTGTCTTGTTCCTGATCTTACAAGAAATGGTTTCAATTTTTCACCATTGAGAACAATGTTGGCTATGGGTTTTTCATATATTGCCTTTATTATGTTGAGGTAAGTTCCCTCTATCCCTACTTTCTGTAGAGTTTTTATCATAAATTGCTGTTGAATGTTGTCAAAAGCTTTTTCTGCATCTATTGAGATAATCATATGATTTTTATCCTTCAATTTGTTAATATGGTGTATCACGTTGATCGATTTGAGTATATTGAGGAATCCTTGCATTCCTGGGATAAACCCCACTTGATCATGGTGTATGATCCTTTTAATGTGCTGTTGGATTTTGTTTGTTAGTACTTTTTTTTTTTTTTTTTTTGCAGTACGCAGGCCTCTCACTGTTGTGGCCTCTCCTGTTGTGGAGCACAGGCTCTGGACACGCAGGCTCAATGGCCATGGCTCACGTGCCTAGCTGCTCCATGGCATGTGGTATCTTCCTGAACCGGGGCATGAACCCCTCTCTCCTGCATTGGCAGGCAGACTCTCAACCACTGCGCCACCAGGGAAGCCCTGTTTGTTAGTACTTTGTTGAGGATTTTTGCATCTATTTTCATGAGTGATACTGGCCTGTAGTTTTCATTTTTTGTGACATCTTTGTCTGGTTTTGGTGTCAGGGTGATGGTGGCCACATAGAATGAGTTTTGAAGTGTTCCTCCCTCTGCTATATTTTGGAAGAATTTGAGAAGGATAGGTGTTAGCTCTTCTCTAAATGTTTGATAGAATTCACCTAGGAAGCCATATCGTCCTGGCTTTTGTTTGTTGGAAGATTTTTTTAAAATAAATTTATTTATTTTAATTTTGGCTGCCTTGGGTTTTTGCTGATGTCTGTGGGCTTTCTCTAGTTGTGCTGAGCGTCACCTACTCTTCATTGCAGTGCACGGGCTTCTTACTGCAATGTCTTCTCTTGTTGTGGATCACGGGCTCTAGGCATGTGGGCTTCAGTAGTTGTGGTACACAGGCTCAGTAGTTGTGATGCATGGACTTAGTTGCTCCACGGCATGTGGAATCTTCCCCTACGAGGGCTCGAACCTGTGTCCCCTGCATTGGCAAGTGGATTCTTAATCACTGCACCACCAAGGAAGTCCTGATGGAAGATTTTTAATCACAGTTTCAATTTCAGTACTTGTGATTGGTCTGTTTATATTTTCTATTTCTTCCTGGTTCTGTCTTGGAAGGTTGTGCTTTTCTAAGAATTTGTCCATTTCTTCCAGGTTGTCCATTTCATTGGCATATAGTTGCTTATAGTAATCTCTCATGATCTTTTGTATTTCTGTAGTGTCAGTTGTTACTTCTCCTTTTTCATTTTTACTTCCATTGATTTGTCTTTTTTTTTTCTTGATGAGTCTGGCTAATGGTTTATCAATTTTGTTTATCTTTTCAAAGAACCATCTTTTAGTTTTATTGATCTTTGCTATTGTTTCCTTCATTTCTTTTTCATTTATTTCTGATCTGGTCTTTATGATTTCTTTCCTTCTGCTAACTTTAGTGGGTTTTTTGTTCTTATTTCTCTAACTGCTTTAGGTGTAAGATTAGGTTGTTTATTTGAGATTATTCCTGTTTCTTTAGGTAGGATTGAAAGTCTTCTTGAAAGAGCAGCTGGAGAGAGGAGGATGTGGGAACTTAGGGATCCATTGGGCCACCGTACCTTGCCCTATTGGTGTAATCCCTCTGGTGCTCTACATGATGCCTATGAATTCCTAGGGGCTTATATTCTCCTGCCTACTCTGTCCCTAGGCTCCTGCTCTTATCAGATTATATTGTCTTAGCATTTTTGTTTATGAGTGTGGATGACTTATTAAAAACTGGTGGTAGCAGACAGATTTATGTCACAGCTTCATAAACAACTGAAAATGCAATGTTAGCTAGTCCTTTTCAAAAATCATTCAATCCTTTCTTGCCAATTTATGCACAGTTCAGTCCTTCTCTCTACTAAGAGCTCCTTTTCTCTTGCAGACTCTCATTCACATCCAAAGTGCTTTGCTTTCTTTGGTTGCCTTGACTCCTGCTGATGTGTTTCAACAGAGCTTCACCTTTTACCTCCAAGTTGCCTGTGAAGGTATTTTCCTAATAAAAATGGTTCCCTCCATAAAAGAAATTCTATTGATAATGTAATGTGTTTTCGAGTCTGATGCATAATTCAGAAAAGACTAAGTACCTTCCCCAGCTCATTCAGCATCAATATATTCTCTGATCACCTCCACCTGGAGGCATGATCAAAAGTAAAAATCATATCTACCATTTGTATGGAGAATGTGACTCTTTTACCTTCCTGAGCCCTGTATGAAAATGGGTGCTTTTTTCTGTTTAATGATAAATAACATTTGTGTAGGGATTTCAAACGTATTATCTCATTTTCACAGGAAGTCAATACCAAGACAATATTATTACCTCTTTACAAATGAAGTATCTAGGGCTCAGAAAGAATTGACTTGCCCACCAGCAAGTGGCTGATAAAGCAGCAAGGCCAAGGCCAGCTTCCAAGGCCCCTCTTCTTTCCCCTGTAACACCATGCCTGTCTGATTTCAGTGTTTCTACTTCACAATTACAGGTCTTTTTCAATACTGTTGCTTAATTTTGATATCTTAATTGGTTTCTTCCCTTTATAACCACAGTGTGATGCCTGACTTCCTACCTATAGTGGAGTCATACTTGGCTTCATGAGATGTTTGGTTTGACATGGGTTTTCTAGACTTCCTACATAAAATTCACCAAAAGATCACCAATTCTGCAGCTTCTGCTTTAAGTTTTTGAGGGTTTATCATGGGCGACTAGGTAGGAGGGTCTTATCCTCAGTTCTCGTCTCCTAAATAATGGATTTTCAAGGATATAATTGATAAATACTGGCAGAATTTGAAATCTGTATTTCCTTTGCTGACTGACTCTCAGTGTGCATCACACAGATGCTATAGCATCATTTGCTATCCACAGAGCAGAGACTCCTAGTATAGGAGCCAAGTGCATTTAAACATTTGTCTACCAGTGTTAATGTATTCGCCTTCATCTCATTCATCTTTGTTAGTAATCAGGCAAGACATCATAAATTGTTTCTTCTCTAATTTTCCTTTTTCTCTAAATAACATAGTGCATATTGATGCAGCCAAGAGTTCAGTGAGTAGGTGTGATGGATGGTTATTAGGAGAAAAAAAAAATCAATGTAGTATAACCTCAAGACTCAACTTGAATTCCACTTTAGGAAACTGTTTTGTGGTTTGGAAAGAAATGATTTTGATACCAGCTGTCTGTGACTTGACAAGAAAAGAAAAACAAAATGATCTGATGACAGTTCTGTTCAAAACATTAAATCTCAGACAATGGAAGTTAGAAATAGTACAATCTCTGGATGGAGCTTTTGGGACAGAGGTCTCCTTTTGCAATGCTAGATTCTCCTAGTAATAAGGAGATTCATGGCGAGAAGCTGTGTCATAGGGGACAAAACATGGACTTGAAAGTTAAAGCTGGATTTGAATCCAGCATCAAAAAGTGTAACATTGTTATATGAATTTTACCTCAATTTAAAAAATAAAAAGAAAATTGTAAACATGACACAGTGTTTAACTGTTCTGAATCTTACCTTTTCTACCTCTATAGTAGGGATAATAATGACTACTTTGCAGGTAGTGATTATCAATAATGCATGTGCAGTGTCTGACATAGACATGTGCTTAGTAGAGAGTAGCAATTATTCTTACACTTCCTATCAAGGGATCATTTTGTAGAGACATTATAAGATTATTTTCTTACTGATTCACAAATGAATATTTTTACATATGATTCACTCAAGAGCAAATGGTAGTATAAAAAGTCCCCCTGTCCTTCTTCTTAATTAACCTCTCTGAGATCCCTGGTCTTAATCTACAAAACTGAAAGGATAATGCTAATAATAATATCTACCTTAAATATATACCAAGATTTCTGTGAGAGCAATTGAGATGTAATATGCAAAAATACTTTGCAAGATGTAAAATGTGTTGCAATAGTATTTTTAGGCTTCTTTTCTCAATATTGAATGTTAGTACTTTTAAGAGACTCAGTCTTTTGAAAGACTGATAGCAACACAGATGTGCCTTTTTCTACATGTGGGTTTTGTAGCAGACCCCAAACTGGTATAGGTAATGGCCAGGAAAAGGTGTTTCTTATAGGAATTTGTCATGTCTGACTAGGTCTTCTTCCCTCATTTGTCTTCTAGTCACTCTGTTATAAGTAAACAGCTGTCTGCTCAAACATCATTGAGCAGTGGAGATAAAAACTGACCAGCAGAATAGCTAATAATAATTTGGATAGCTTGTGATGGAAAATGACAAGCTAAAAAGCTACAAGAGCATAGTGGGTACTTCCTTATTTTTAACCAGAGTCTAACACTTTATATGGCTTTTATTTCTAATACATTTATATGGCTTTTATTTTTAAGTTGTGAAGGCAGTGGTGGGGATGGGTGTCATTCATACTTGTTATAATAAGCTAAATAATACAGGGTGTATAAAAAAATAAATGCTCTTCCCTTCTCTTTTTTAATCCCAACTTTCAGAGGTATAAAATATTGACAATTAGATGTGGCTTCTCCCAGATATAAATGAATTTTTCAGCTATAGTGAAAGCCATTAGTAGAGTGACTTTGAAAGCTGAGATAAGGAATCAATATCTGTATTCTTCAGAAATAGAAGCTCCTGCTGTCAGGCTTTCAAAACAGTCACAAGCAGATTATCTGGGAGAAAAACGATTCTTGGAAACTGTGCATAAGAATACAAACATGACTAAATACGTATGGTATATTTGAAAGCTGTTAAGAAAGTAAATCCTACAAGTTCTCATCACAAGGAAACTAAACTTATTGTAATAATCATTTCACATTATATGTTAAGTCAAATCATTAAGCTGTATGCTTTAAACTTATACAGTGCTGTAGGTCCATTATATCTCAATCAAACAGAAAGATAAAAAGAATGCAAATAATTATTTTTCCAATGGCATAATCCTCCTATACACACATATGGAAGATAATTTATAATCTGATGATGACACTTTTTTTGCAGAAAAAAATTGAAGATTCCCTACCTTGATGCCTAAAAAAAGTCCTTACTCCTTAGAACTGAATTTGATAGTCTTCTGATTTAACTCCAATCTCCTTTTCCAGTTTCACTTTCCACCACACACAAAACCTTAGGTTTGGGAACTCCAAAGATCATCCATCCACAGCAATGCTTCTCAAACTGCAACATGTGTACAGATCACCTGGGGGTGTTGTTTAAACCCAGATTCTGATTCAGTAGCCTGCATGGGGATTGATTTTCTGCATTTCTAGCAAGTCCCCAGGCCTTGAGTAACCACGCATTGAGTAACAAGTTTTGAATTTCCTTGGACAGTGCTTCCCTCTATTCGTCTAAGGTGTGCCTCTGTAGTTATTTTTCCATTAATCTTAGTTCCAAACATGTCAAGGTTGAATCCCTTTTCCACCTAAAAGATCTGTAAATATTTGAAGACAGTTATCAGGTCACCTCTAGGAAAACATCCCCATTGCCTTCAACCATTCCCTCATGTCAGGGCATTGCCATCCTTACATACCCAGTATTTCATCCCTACTTCAGTGACATTGCTATTCAGTTTGTTCCGGGTCAAAGACCTTCTTCTCCATCTCATTTGCCAACAAGGGAGGTAGGGTATGAAGAATGGATCGTTGTTTTGTTTTGTTTTTTTAAATAGGCAGATGGAGAAAGAATTCAGAGGAAAAAGTAAATGGAAAAATCCTGGGTCAAGAATGTGCTTTACCTCTGAGAAACATCAAAGAGCCAGAGTAGGTGGAGTGGAGTGAGCAGAGGCAAAGAAAAAGGTGGGGGATGACTGTACAACAGGTAAGGCCACTTGATTTTTACTCTAAGGGAGATGGTTGTAAGGAAGAAATTCAAACAGCTGGCCTTTAATTTAACTTTTTGATCCATTCTCTTGATTATTGGGGTGGAGGCTTCCAGAGAAAGAAAGAAAGAAGGTAACCAGTTTAACATCCTTGTAACGTGCTGTTAACTAGACCTTTTGGTAAATAGACTTGTGGTATTTATTAAGAGAAGAATCCTTCTTTACAAAAGGCTCATAGCAAGATATCTCTGGTTTAGGATTGCTTAGGGTAAACAAACCTAGAACCTATGGGTTTATGAGGCATGGCTCTCTGGAAAAATGTCACAAGCCTTATGATGATAGGAGATTAAAATAGAGAAATTTCATTACCTAAATACTTCCTCCTCTGTGAGGTGACCCACAAACCTTAGTTAGAGACTTTATGTAACATCTGGGCCAGAGGTCATGTGCTTGTTGTGGGAAGAAAGAAGCTGGGAAACCACATGGTACCCCAGACCTTTCCCTACTTTGCTTGTGTCTTTGAAACTATTAGGAAAGCATGATACTGAATAAGATTACTTGTTTGTGTTAGTCTGATTTGGGAATCCATTTTTTTTAATACAGGTAATTTATTTCAGAGATTCCCAGAAACACAAATGAGGGAGTATGGAAAATGAGACAGAGAAGGGAGAAAAGCCAATGAAGAATACAATAATGTGTGAATTATGCTGTAATAATTATGTACATAATCCTTTAGAAGACTTTCTGAGAAACAGGAATCCAATTCTTTAGTTAATTCATATGGGGAGCCATTGAAGAGCTGAGTAGAATGTCATGTTTAAGCTGATGTTTTACAAGGATCACCCTGGCTGTTGTTTTAAATATAAACTCTATAGGGGCAAAGATAGAAGCAAGAAGACCATTTTGGGGCTATTTCAGCAATCTAGATGAGAATTGATGACTTGGACCACTTGGGAGTGATGAAAGGAGGTGCAGAGGACTTTGGGAGGAGATTAGAAGTTTCCTTTAGACATGTTACCATTGAGTTACCTATTGGTCATGTAAATGCATGTGCTACATAAGCAGGCCCATAGTTCAATGGCGAGATCTGGTCAGAAGATATACATTCTGAAGTCAGCAGCATATACATGCATATTGTAGAAGAATGAATACAGAGAAAGAAAAGGTCAAGGTCTAAGCTCTGGAGACCTCTAAAATGAAAGAGATGGGTGAGATGAGAAGGAAGCAGTAAAGGAATCTGAGGAGAAAAACAAAGGGAGAGTAGTATTCTAGAAGCCCAGTGATGACAGTCTTTCCAGGAGAAGCAAGTAGTTGGCTGGGCTAAATGCTGCTTCAAGATCATGCAAGGTGTGACTAAGAATTGGTTCTAAAAATGTGCAAGTCATTAGGGCTTCGGTAAGAGCTGTCTGGTTGGAGAAGTGAGGGTAAAGGTATGATCGAGGTGAGCTCTAGGGAGAATTGGAGGACAGAAATGGGAGATGCAAAAGAAAATTCTATTCAGGAGTTTTGCAATTAAGGGAAGCAAAGAAATGGGGGAGGTACTTGGCAGAGAGTGTGGGTGTGAGAGAGGATTATTTGTTATTATTGTGTGTTTTCCTAAGATGGAACTATAACAGCATGTTTTAATACTGGTGGGAGGGGAGAACTTCAAGATGATGGAAGAGTAAGACGCGGAGATCACCTTCCTCCCCACAAGTACATCAGAAATACATCTACATGTGGAACAACTCCTACAGAACACCTACTGAACGCTGGCAGAAGACCTCAGACCACCCAAAAGGCAAGAAACTCCCCACGTACCTGGGTAGGGCAAAAGAAAAAAGAATAAACAGAGACAAAAGGATAGGGACGGGACCTGCACCAGTGGGAGGGATCTGTGAAGGAGGAAAGGTTTCCACACACTAGGAAGCCCCTTCGCAGGCAGAGACTGTGGGTGACAGAGTGGGGGAAGCTTTGGAGCCACGGAGGAGAGCACAACAACAGGAGTGTGGAGGGCAAAGTGGAGAGATTCCCGCACAGAGGATCGGTGCCGACCAGCACTCATCAACCCGAGAGGCTTCTCTGCTCACCTGCCAGGATGGGCGGGGGCTGGGAGCTGAGGCTCAGGCTTCCCTCGGATCGCAGGGAGAGGACTGGGGCTGGCTGCGTGAACACAGCCTGAAGAGGGTTAGTGCACCACAGCTGGCCAGGAGGGAGTCCTAGAAAAAGTCTGGAGCTGCCGAAGAGGCAAGAAAATTTTTCTTCCTTCTTTGTTTCCTGGTGCGCGAGGAGAGGGGATTAAGAGCGTTGCTTAAAGGAGCTCCAGAGATGGGCGCAAGCTGCGGCTAACAGCGCGGACCCCAGAGAAGGGCATGAGATGCTAAGGCTGCTGCTGCCTCCACAAAGAAGCCTGTGTGCGAGCACAGGTCACTATCCACACCTCCCTTCTGAGAAGCCTGTGCAGCCCGCCACTGCCAGGGTACTGGGATCCAGGGACAACTTCCCGGGAGAACACACGGCGCGCCTCAGGCTGATGCAATGTCATGTTACCTTCTGCTGCCGCAAGCTCGTCCCACATTCAGTACCCCTCCCTCGCCCTGGCCTGAGTGAGCCAGAGCCCCCAGATCAGCTGCTCCTTTAACCCCATCCTGTCTGAGCAAAGAACAGGCGCCCTCAGGCAACCTACACGCAGAGGCGGGTCCAAATCCAAAGTAGAACCCCAGGACCTGTGCGAACAAAGAAGAGAAATGGAAATCTCTCCCAGCAGCCTCAGGAGCAGTGGATTAAATCTCCACAATCGACTTGATGTACCCTGCATTTGTGGAATACATGAATAGACAACGAATCATCCCAAATTCAGGAGGTGGACTTTGGGAGCAATGACATATATATATTTTTTCCCTTTTTCTCTTTTTGTGTGTATGTGTATGCTTCTGTGTGTGATTTTGTCTGTATAGCTTTGCTTTTACCATTTGTCCTAGGGTTCTTTCTGTCCTTTTTCCTTTTTTTATTTAAAAAATATTTTTTCTTAATTTTTAAAAATTATTTTATTTTACTTCATTTCATTTTATCTTCTTCTTTCTTTCTTTCCTCCATTTTATTCTGAGCTGTGTGGATGAAAGGCTCTTAGTGCTCCAGCCAGGTGTCATGGCTATGCCACTGAGGTGGGAGAGCCAAGTGCAGCACACTGGTCCACAAGAGACCTCCCAACTCCATGTGATATCAAACGGTGAAAATCTCCCAGAGATCTCCATCTCAATGCCAAGACCCAGCTCCACTCAACGATCAGCAAGCTACAGTGCAGGACACCCTATGCCAAACAACTAGCAAGACAGGAACACAACCACATCCATTAACACAGAGGCTGCCAAAATCATAATAAGGCCACAGACACCCCAAAACACACCAACAGATGTGGATCTGCCTAACAGAGAGACAAGATCCAGCCTCATCCACCAGAACACAGGAACTAGTCCCCTCCACCAGGAAGCCTACACAACCCACTGAATCAAACTTAGCCACTGGGGACAGACACCAAAAAAAAACGGGATCTACCAACTTGCAGCATCCAAAATGCAGACCCCAAACACAGTAGTTTAAACAAAATGAGAAGACAGAGAAACACACAGCAGATGAAGGAACAAGGCAAAAACCCACCAGACCTAACAAATGAAGAGGAAATAGGCAGTCTACCTGAAAAAGAATTCAGAATAATGATAGTAAAGATGATCCAAAATCTTGGAAACAGAATGGAGAAAATAAAAGAAACATTTAAAAAGGACCTAGAAGAACTAAAGAGCAAACAAACAGTGATGAACAACACAATACCTGAAATTTAAAATTCTCTAGAAGGGATCAATAGCAGAATAACTGAGGCAGAAGAACGGGTAAGTGACCTGGAAGATAAAATAGTGGAAATAACTACTGCAGGGCAAAATAAAGAAAAAAGAATGAAAAGAATTGAGGACAGTCTCAGAGACCTCTGGGACAACTTTAACGCACCAACATTTGAATTATAGCAGTCCCAAAAGAAGAAGAGAAAAAGAAAGGAACTGAGAAAATATTTGAAGAGATTATAGTTGAAAACTTCCCTAATATGGAAAAGGAAATAGTTAATGAAGTCCAGGAAGCACAGAGATTCCCATATAGGATAAATCCAAGGAGAAACATGCCAAGACACATATTAATCAAACTAACAAAAATTAAATACAAAGCACAAATATTAAAAGCAGCAAGGGAAAAACAACAAATAACACATAAGGGAATCCCCATAAGGTTAACAGCTGAACTTTCAGAAGAAACTTTTGCAAGTAAGAAGGCAGTGGCAGGACACATTTAAAGTGATGAAGGAGAAAAACCTACAACCAGGTTTATTTTACCCAACAAGGATCTTATTCAGACTTGATGGAAATTAAAAGCTTTTACAGATAAGCAAAAGCTAAGACAATTCAGCACCACCAAACTAGCTTTACAACAAATGCTAAAGGAACTTCCCTAGGCAGGAAACATAAGAGAAGGAAAAGACCTACAACAATAAACCCAAAACAATTAAGAAAATGGTAATAGGAACATACATATTGATAGTTACCTTAAATATAAATGGATTAAGTGCTCCAACCAAAAGACATAGATTGGCTGAATGAATACAAAAACAAAACTTGTATATATGCTGTCTACAAGAGACCCACTTCAGACCTACAGACACATACAAACTGGAAGTGAAGGGATGGAAAAAGATACTCCATGCAAATGGAAACCAAAAGAAAGCTGGAGTAGCAATTCTCATATCAGACAAAATAGACTTTAAAACAAAGGCTATTACAAGAGAGAAAGAAGGACACTACATAATGATCAAGGGATCAAACCAAGAGGAAGATATAACAATTGTAAATATTTATGCATCCAGCATAGGAGCACAACAATACATAAGGCAAAAACTAACAGCCATACAACTGGATATTGAGAGTAACACAATCATAGCAGGGGACTTTAACACCCCACTTTCACAATGGACAGCTCATCCAAAATGAAAATAAATAAGGAAACACATCCTTTAAATGATACATTAAACAAGATGGACTTCATTGATATTTACAGGACATTCCATCCAAAAACAACAGAATACACATTTTTCTCAAGTGATCATGGAACATTCTCCAGTGTAGATCTTATCTTGGGTCACAAATCAAGCCTTGGTAAATTTAAGAAAATTGAAATCATATCAAGTATCATTTTCGACCACACTTCTATGAGACTAGATATCAATTACAGGAAAAAATTTGTAAGAAATACAAACACATGGAGGCTAAACAACAGACTACTTAATAACCAAGAGATCACTGAAGAAATCAAAGAGGAAAACAAAAAATGCCTAGAAACAAATGACAATGAAAACACAACCCAAAACCTATGGGATGCAGCAAAAGCAGTTCTAAGAGGAGAGTTTATAGCAATACAATCCTACCTTAAGAAACAAGGAACACCTCAAATAAACCATCTAACCTTACATGAAAGCAATTAGAACAAAAAAAATGCACCCCAAACTTGGGCTTCCCTGGTGGCACAATATTTGAGAGTCTGCCTGCCGATGCAGGGGACACGGGTTCGTGCCCCAGTCCGGGAAGATCCCAAATGCTGCGGAATGACTGGGCCCGTGAGCCATGGCCTCTGAGCCTGTGCATCCAGAGCCTGTTCTCCATAATGGGAGAGGCCACAACAGCGAGAGGCCCGCGTACCACACAAAAAAAAACCGAAAAAAAACCCCAAAACAACAAACTTAGCAGAAGGAAAGAATTCATAAAGATCAGGTCAGAAATAAATGAAAAAGAAATGAAGGACATGATAGCAAAGATCCATAAGACTAAAAGTTGGTTCTTTGAGAAGATAAACAAAATTGATAAACCATTACCTAGCATTATCAAGATAAAAAAGGAGAAGACTCAGATAAACAGAATTAGAAATGAAAAAGGAGAAATAACAACTAATACTGCAGAAATACAAAAGATCATGGGAGATAACTACAAGCAACTATATGCCAATAAAATGGACAACCTGGAAGAAATGGACAAATTCTGAGAAATGCACAACCTTCCAAGACTGAACCGGGAAGAAATAGAACATATGAACAGACCAATCACAAGCACTGAAATTGAAACTGTGATGAAAAATCTTCCAACAAACAAAAGCCAGGACCAGATGGCTTCACAGGCGAATTCTGTCAAACATTTAGAGAAGAGCTAACACCTATCCTTCTCAAACTCTTCCAAAATATAGCAGAGGGAGGAACACTCACAAACTCATTCTACGAGGCCACCATCACTCTGATACTAAAACCAGACAGATGTCAAAAAGAAAAAGAACTACAGGCCAATATCACTGATGAATATAGATGCAAAAATCCTGAACAAAATACTAGCAAACAGATTCCAACAGCACATTAAAAGGATCATACACTATGATCAATTGGGTTTTATCCCAGGAATGCAAGGATTCTTCAATATACGCATTCAATTAACATGATACACCATTTTTTGAAGGGGAAAAACCATATGATCATCTCAATAGATGAAGAGAAAGTTTTTGACAGAATTCAACACTCATCTATGATAAAAACCCTGCAGAAAGTAGGCATAGAGGGAACTTTCCTCAACATAATAAAGGCCATATATGACAAACCCACAGCCAACATCATCCTCAATGATGAAGAACTGAAATCATTTCCACTAAGATCAGGAACAAATCAAGGTTGCCCACTCTCACCACTATTGTTCAACATAGTTGGGGAAGTTTTAGCCAAGCAATCAGAGAAGTAAAGAAACAAAAGGAATCCAAATGGGAAAAGAAGAAGTAAAGCTGTCACTGTTTACAGATGACATGATACCAGAAAACTACTAGAGCTAATCAATGAATTTGGTAGAATAGCAGGATACAAAATTAATGCACAGAAATCTCTTGCATTCCTATACACTAATGATGAAATATCTGAAAGTAAAATTAAGAAAACATTCCCATTTACATTGCAGCAAAAAGAATAAAATATCTAGGAATAAACCTACCTAAGGAGACAAAAGACCTGTATGCAGAAAATTATAAGACACTGATGAAAGAAATTAAAGATGTTACAAATAGATGGAGAGATATACCATGTTCTTGTATTGGAAGAATCAACAATGTGAAAATGACTCTACTACCCAAAGCAATCTACAGATTCAATGCTATCCCTATCAAAGTACCACTGGCATTTTTCACAGACTAGAATAAAAATTTTCACAATTTGTATAGAGACAAAAAAGACCCCAAATAGCAAAAGCAATCTTGAGAAAGAAAAACGGAGCTGGAGGAATCAAGCTTCCTGACTTCAGACTATATTACAAAGCTACAGTAATCAAGGCAGAATGGTACTGGCAAAGAAAGAGAAATATGGATCAATGGAACAGGATAGAAGGCCCAGAGATAAACCCACACACATATGGTTACCTTATCTTTGATAAAGAAGGCAAGAATATACAGTGGAGAAAAGACAGTCTCTTCAGTAAGTGGTGCTGGGGAAACTGGACAGCTACATGTAAAAGAATGAAATTTGAACACTCCCTAAGACCATACACAAAAACTAAGTCAAAATGGATTAAAAACCTAAATGTAAGGCCATACACCATCAAACTCTTAGAAGAAAACAGGCATAACACTCTATGACATAAATCACAGCAAGATCCTTTTTGACCCACCTCCTAGAGAAATGGAAATAAAAACAAAAATAAATAAATGTGACCTAATGAAATCTTAAAGCTTTTGCACAGGAAAGGAAACCATAAACAAGATAAAAAGAAAACCCTCAGAATGGGAGAAAATATTTGCAAATGAAGCAACTGACAAAGGATTAATCTCAATAATTTACAAGCAGCTCAACATTAAAAAAACAAACAACCCCATCCCAAAATGGGCAGAATATCTAAATAGACATTTCTCCAAAGAGGATATACAGATTTGCAGTAGACACATGAAAGAATGCTCAACATCATTAATCATTAGAGAAATGCAAATCAACGCTACAATGAGATATCATCTCACACTGGTCAGAATGGCCATCATCAAAAATCTACAAACAATAAGTGCTGGAGAGGGTGTGGAGAAAAGGGAACCCTCTTGCACTGTTGGTGGGAATGTAAATTGATACCAACACTATGGAGAACAGTATCCTTAAAAAACTAAAAGTAGAACTTACATACGACTCAGCAATCCCACTACTGGGCATATACCCTGAGAAAACCATGATTCAAAAAGAGTCAAGTACCAAAATATTCATTGACAGCTCTATTTACAATAGCCAGGACATGAAAGCAACTGAAGTATCCATCAACAGATGAATGGTTAAAGAAGATGTGGCACATATATACAATGGAATATTACTGAGCCATAAAAAGGAATGAAACTGAATTATTTGTAGTGAGGTGGATGGACATAGAGTCTGTCATACAGAGTGAAGTAAGTCAGAAAGACAAAAACAAATACTGTATGGTAACACTTATATATGGAACTAAAAAAAAAAAAGGTCATGAGGAACCTAGGGACAAGATGGGAATAAAGAGGCAGACTTACTAGAGAATGGACTTGAGGATACAGGGAGGGGGAAGGGTAAGCTGGGACAAAGTGAGAGAGTGGCATGGACATATATACACTACCAAACGTAAAATGGATATCTAGTGGGGAGCAGCTGTGTAGCACAGGGAGATCAGCTAGGTGCTTTGTGACCACGAAGACGGGTGCGATAGGGAGGGTAGGAGGGAGGGAGATGCAAGAGGGAAGAGATATGGGGACATATGTATATGTATAACTGATTCACTTTGTTATAAAGCAGACCTAACACACCACTTTAAAGCAATTATACTCCAATAAAAATGTTAAAAAAATACTGGTAGGAGTGTTACAATGAGTGGGAGAAAATGATGATATGGAAAATGATGAGAGCAAATCTTGCAGTGATGTTCTTGAGATGGAGAAAGGGGATGAGATCTAACTCACAAGTGAAGGGATTGGTTTTAGATGAGAATGTAGGTGATTTACCAGTAGGAAAGGAGGGAATGAATAATTTTTTTAAATATCTTTATTGGACTATAATTGCTTTACATTTTTGGGTTAGTTTCTGCTGTATAACAAAGTGAATCAGCTATACATATACATATGTCACCATATCTCCTCCCTCCTCCATCTCTCTCCCACCCTCTATAGCCCACCTCTCTAGGTGGTCACAAAGCACTGAGCTGATCTCCATGTGCTATGCACCTGCTTCCCACTAGCTACTGATTTTACATTTGGTAGTGTATATATGTCCATGCCACTCTCTCACTTCGCCCCAGCTTACCCTTCCCCCTCACAGTGTTCTCAAGTCCATTCTCTACATCTGCATCTTTACTCCTCTCCTGCCCTTAGGTTCTTCAGAGACCTTTTTATTATTAATATTTTTTACATTCCATATATATATATATATATATGTGTTAGCATACAGTATTTGTTTTTCTCTTTCTGACTTACTTCACTATGTATGACAGACGCTATGTCCATCCACCTCACTACAAATAACTTAATTTTGTTTCTTTTTATGGCTAAGTAATAATCCATTCTATATATGTGCCACATCTTCTTTATCCATTCATCTGTTGATTGACACTTTGGTTGCTTCCATGTCCTGGCTGTTGTAAATAAAGCTGCAATGAATATTGTGGTACTTGACTTTTTTTGAATTATGGTTTTCTCAGGGTATATGCCCAGTATTGGGATTGCTGGGTTGTATGGTATTTCTATGTTTAGTTTTTTAAGGAACCTCCATACTGTTCTCCATAGTGGCTGTATCAATTTACATTCCCACCAACAGTGCAAGAGGGTTCCCTTTTCTCCACACTCTCTCCAGCATTTATTTTTGTAGACTTTTTAAATGATGGCTATTCTGACCACTGTGAGGTGATACCTCATTGCAGTTTTGATTTTCTTTGCTCTAATGATTAGTGATGTTGAGCATCTTTTCATGTGTTTGTTGGCAATCTGTATATCTTCTTTGGAGAAATGTCTATTTAGGTCTTCTGCCCAGTTTTGGATTGGGTTGTTTGTGTTTTTGATATTTTGCTGCATGAGCTGCTTGTATATTTTAGAGATTAATCCTTTGTCAGTTGCTTCATGTGCAAATATTTTCTCCCATTCTAAGGTTTGCCTTTTCCTGTTGTTTATGGTTTCCTTAGCTGTGCAAAAGCTTTTAAGTTTCATTTGGTCCTATTTAATTATTTTATTTTTCCATTTTTCTAGAACATGGCTCAAAAAAGATCTTGCTGTGATTTATGTCATAGAATGTTCTGCCTACAGTTTCCTCTAAGAGTTTTATAGTGTTTCGACTTACATTTAGGTCTTTAATCCATTTTGAGTTTACTTTTATTTGTGGTGTTAAGGAGTGTTCTAGTTTCATTCTTCTACATGTAGCTGTCCAATTTTGCCAGCACCACTTATGGAAGAACCTGTCTTTTCTCCATTGTATATCCTTGCCTCCTTTATCAAACATAAGTTGACCATATGTGTGTGGCTTTATCTCTGGGTTTTCTATCCTGTTCCTTTTATCTGTATTTCTGTTTTTGTGCCAGTACCATACTGTCTTGATTACTGTATCTTTGTAGTATAGTTTGAAATCAGAGAGTCTGATTCCTCCAGCTCCAGTTTTCATTCTCAAGGTTGCTTTGGCTATTCAGGGTCTTTTGTGTTTCCATACAAATTGTGAAATTTTTTGTTCTAGTTCTGAGAAAAATGCTTGCGGTAGTTTGACTGGGATTGCACTGAATATGTAGATTGCTTTGGGTAGTAGAATCATTTTCACAATGTTGATTCTTCCAATTGAAGAACATGGTATATCTCTCCATCTATTTGTATCATCTTTAATTTCTTTCATCAGTGTCTTATAGTTTTCTCAGTACAGGTCTTTTACCTTCTTAGGTAGGTTTATTCCTAGGTATTTTGTTCTTCTTTTGCAATGGTAAATGGGAGTGTTACCTTAATTTCTCTCAGATATTTCATCATTAGTGTATAGGAATGCAATAAGTTTCTGTGCATTAATTTTGTATCCTGCTACTTTACCAAATTGATTGATTAGCTCTAGTAGTTTTCTGGTAGCATGTTTAGGTTTCTCTATGTATGATATCGTGTCATCTGCAAACAGTGACAGTTTTACTTCTTTTCCAATTTGGATTCCTTTTATTTCTTTTTTTCTCTGATTGCTGTGGCTAAAACTTCCAAAACTATGTTGAACAATAGTGGTGAGAGTGGGCAAACTTGTCTTGTTCCTGATCTTATTGAAAATGGTTTTAGTTTTTCACCATTAAGAATGAGGTTGGATGTGGGTTAGTCATATATAGCCTTCAATATGTTGATGTAGCTTCCCTCTGTGGCTACTTTCTGGGGGGAGTTATTATAAATGGGTTTTGAATCTTGTTGAAAGCTTTTTCCACATCTATTGAGATTATCATATATTTTTTATCTTCAATTTGTTAATAAGGTGTATCAGTGATAGATTTGTGTATATTGAAGAATCCTTGCATCCCTGGGATAACCCCACTTGATCGTGGTGTATGATCATTTTAATGTGCTGTTGGATTCTGTTTGCCAGTATTTTGTTGAAGATTCTTGCATCTATGTTCATCAGTGATATTGGCCTATAGTTTTCTTTCTTTGGGACATCTTTGTCTGGTTTTGGTATCAGGGTGATGGTGGCCTTGTAGAATGAGTTTGGGAGTGTTCCTCCGTCTGCTATATTTTGGAAGACCTTGAGAAGGATAGGTGTTAGCTCTTCTCTAAATGTTTGATAGAATTAGCCTTTGAAGCCATCTGGTCCTGGGCTTTTGTTTGTTGGAAGATTTTTAATCACAGTTTCAATTTCATTGCTTGTGATTTGTCTGTTCGTATTTTCTATTTCTTCCTGGTTCAGTCTTGGAAGGTTGTGCATTTCTCAGAATTTGTCCATTTCTTCCAGGTGGTCCATTTTATTGGCATAGAGTTGTTTGTAGTAATCTCTCATGATCCTTTGTATTTCTACAGTGTCAGTTGTTACTTCTCCTTTTTCATTTGTAATTCTGTTGATTTGAGTCATTTTCCTTTTTTTCTTGTTGAGTCTGGCTAATGGTTTATCAATTTTGGTTATCCTCTCAAAGATCCATCTCTTAGTTTTATTGATTTTTGCTATTGTTTCCTTCATTTATTCCTGATCTGGTCTTTATGATTTCTTTCCTTCTGCCACCTTTGGGGTTTTTTTGTTGTTCTTCTTCTTCTTTCTATAATTGCTTCAGGTGTAAGGTTAGGTTATTTCTTTGAGGTTTTTCATGTTTCTTGAGGTAGGATTTTATTGCCATAAACATCCCTCTTAGAGCTGCTTTTGCTGCATCCCATAAGTTGTGGGTCGTCGTGTTTTTTTTGTTATCTGTTTCAAGATATTTTTTGATTTTGTCTTTGATTCCTTCAATGATCTCTTGATTATTTAGTAGTGCATTGTTTGGCCTCCAATGTGTTTGTATTTTTTCCAATTTTTTTCCTGTAATTTGTATCTAGTGTCATGACGTTGTTTATTTTAAAGTCTATTTTGTCTGATATGAGAATTGCTACTCCAGCTTTCTTTGATATCCATTTGCGTGGAGTATTTTTTTCTATCCCCTCACTTTTAGTCTGTATGGGTCTACAGTGGGTCTCTTGTTGACAACATGTATATGGGTCTCATTTCTGATCCATTCAGCCAGCCTGTGTCTTTTAATTGGAGCATTTAATCCATTTACATTTAAGGTAATTATAGATATGTACGTTCCTATTACCATTTCCTTAATTGTTTTGGGTTTGTTTTTGTGGGTCTTTTTCTTCTCTTTTGTTTCCCACTTAGATAAGTTTCTTTAGCATTTGTTGTAAAGCTGGTTTGGTGGTGCTGAATTCTCTTATCTTTTGCTTGTCTGTAAAGGTTTTAATTTCTCCGTCGAATCTGAATGAGGTCCTTGCTGTGTAGAGTAATCTTAGTTGTAGGTTTTTCCCTTTCATCACTTTGAATATGTCCTGTCACCCCGTTTTGGCTTGCAGAGTTTCTGCTGAAAGATCAGCTGTTAACCTTATGGGGATTCCCTAGTATGTTATTTGTTGCTTTTCCCTTGTTGCTTTTAATATTGTTTCTTTGTATTTAATTTTTGATAGTTTGATAAATATGTGTTTTGGCATGATTTTCGTTGGATTTATCCTGTATGGGACTCTCTGCTCTTCTTGGACTTGATTGACTATTTCCTTTCCCATATTAGGGAATTTTTCAACTATAATCTCTTCAAATATTTTCTCAGTCCCTTTCTTTTTCTCTTCTTCTCCTGGGACCCCTATAATTCGAATGTTGGTGTAGTTAATATTGTCCCAGAGGTCTCTGAGGCTGTCCTCAATTCTTTTCATTCTTTTTCTTTATTCTGTTCTGTGGTAGTTATTTCCACTATTTTATCTTCCAGGTCACTTATCCATTCTTCTCTCTCAGTTATTCTGCTATTGATTCCTTCTAGAGACTTTTTAATTTCATTTATTGTGGTGTTCATCGTTGTGTGTTTGCTCTTTATTTCTTCTAGGCCCTTGTTAAACATTTCTTGTTTTTTCTCCATTGTATTTCCAAGATTTTGGATCATCTTTACTATCATTACTCTGAATTCTTTTCCAGGAAGACTGACTATTTCCTTTTCATTTGTTTGTTCAGGTGGATTTTTACCTGTTCCTTCATCTGCTGTGTTTTTCTCTGTCACCACATTTTGCTTAACTTACTGTATTTGGAGTCTTCTTTTCGCAGGCTGCAGGTTCATAGTTCCCATTGTTTTCATTGTCTGCCCCCAGTGGGTAATGTTGCTTCAGTGAATTTGTAGGCTTCCTGGTAGAGGGAACTTGTGCCTGTGTTCTGATGGATGAGGCTTGATCTTGTCTTCTTGGTGGACAGTACCATGTCTGGTGTTGTGTTTTGGGGTGTCTCTGAACTTATTATGATTTTAGGCAGCCTCTCTTCTAATGGGTGGGGTGTGTTCCTGTCTTGCTAGTTGTTTTACATGGAGTGCCCAGCACTGGAGATTGCTGGTCATTGAGTGGAGCTGGGTCTTAGCATTGAGACAGAAATCTCTGGGAGAGCTCTCAGCGATTGGTACTATGTTGGGCTAAGAGGTCTCTGCTGGTCCAATTTCCTGAACTCAGCTCTTCCACCTCAGATTCTCAGTCCTGACACCCAGCCAGAGCACCAAGACCTTGTCAGCCTCACAGCTCAGAAGAAAAGTGAGAAAAAATAAGAAAGAATAATAAAATAAATAAAGTTATTTAAATAAAAATTTTAAAAAGTATTATTAAAATAAAAAAATTAAAAATAATAAAAGGAAAATTAAAGAGAACCAAAGCAATAAACAAATCCACCAGTGATAACAAGCACTAAAAACTATACTAAGATAAACATAAAAGTCAGAAACTAGTCAGTCACATAGAGCAAACCCCAATTTTGGGATGATTCGTTGTCTTTTCAGGTATTTCAGAGATGCAGGGTACATCAAGTTGATTGTCACGATTTAATCCGCTGCTCCTGAAGCTGCATGGAGAAATTTCCCTTTCTCTTCTTTGTTCACACAGCTCCTGGGGTTCAGCATTGGATTTGGTGAGTAGGTCGCCCTCTGGTGTCTGTTTTTCACCCAGACAGGAGGGGGTTAAAGCAGCTGTTGATTAGAGGGCTCTGGCTCACTCAGGCTATGGAGAGGGAGGGGTACGGAATGCAGGGCTAACATGTGGTGACAGAGGCTGGTGTGACTTTGCAACAGCCTGAGGCATGCTGTATGTTCTCCTAGGGAAGTTTTCTGGATCACAGGACCCTGACATTGGTGGGCTGCACAGGGTCCCAGGAGGGGAGGTGTGGATAGTGACCTGTGCTTGCACATAGGATTCTTGGTAGCTGCAGCAGCAGCCTTAACATTTCATGCCCGTCTCTGGTGTCTGTGCTGATAGGCGTGGCTCACGCCTGTCTCTGAAGATTGTTTAGGCGATGATCTGAATCTCCTCACCTCACGCACCCTGAAGCAATGGTCTCTTGACTCTTAGGCAGTTCCAGACTTTTTCCCGGACACCCTCCTGGCTAGCTGTGGTGCACTAGCCCCCTTCAGGCTGTGTTCATGCAGCCAACCTCAGTCCTCTCCCTGGGATCTGACCTCTGAAGCCTGAGCCTCAGCTCCCAGTGCCCACTCATCCCGGAAGGTGAGCAGACAAGCCTCTCAGGCTGGTGAGTGCTGGTTGGCATTGACCCTCTGTGCAGGAATCTCTCTGCTTTGCCCTCTGCACTTCTTTTGCTGCCCTCTCCTCCGTGGCTCCAAAGCTTCCCCCGCCCAACCCCTATCTCCTCCAGTGAAGGGGCTTCCTAGTGTGTGGAAACATTTCCTCCTTCACAGCTTCCTCCCAGAGGTGCAGGTCCTATCCCTATTCTTTTGTCTCTGGTTTTTCTTTTGCCCTACTCAGGTACGTGGGGAGTTTCTTGCCTTTTGGGAAGTCTGAGGTCTTCTGCCAGTGTTCAGTAGGTGCTCTGTAGGAGTTGTTCCACACGTGGATGTATTTTTGATGTATTTGTGGAGAGGAAGGTGATCTCCACATCTTACTCCTCCACCTTCTTGAAGGTCCTCTTAGGAATACAGAATTTAAAGGCACAGTGCAAGTGGGTGGGTAGATAGATTTAGTGGTGAGAGCAAGTAGAAATTTTCTTTTGGTTGTTTCTATTTTTCTCAGTGAAGTAGAAAGCAATTTTCTGGCATCAAACTCATCTAAGTGTAGTCCATAGAATAGTAACACCATGACATGTGGGAGCTTATTGAAAATGTACACTCTTAGGCTTTACCTGAGATCTCATGAGTTAGAACATTTATTTTAATAAGAAACCTTAGGTGATTCTTACACCCATTAAAGTTTGAGGAGTACTGGTCTAGAATGGTGTCACTCAAAACCTTGTTCACACATCACTGCCAGTCTGCTAATAATATATGCCACTGGCCTGCAACAAGATTTGTAAGACAAATGAGAGTACTCATTCAGAATCTTTTGTAGGAATTTGACATTGCTGTGACATTGAATCATGTGATCGCAGGACTCATCTTGAACAGAATGTAGAACACTTTGGGTATTATGGAACTCAAGAGGTAAATCACATGATGCAAGCTATGTCCTAGGTATAGGGCAGTTAAGACCATGTTACAATGTGTGATATTTCAAATTAATTTGCCAGTTTTAAAGTTCCTTAAATGTAGAATCCATTTTTTTTCATTGAAAGATAATTTAAATTGAATGATAACTTATAGAGTGAATTGTTCAAACTAATGATGGATTGAAGATAATTTTTAAAATAAACTATTCAGATGTAAGCATCTACAGCAAAATGCAATGAGATATCTCCCTCTTATGATCTGTGATTTTCTGTCCCCCCACTCCATGCTCCACCAAACCCTCTTTCTTACTCCTTAGAGAAAAGAGGGGAGCTCTGTTTGTTGTACAAATGCATCTATATGAGACTGGAAAAGGATGCTTTAGTCTTTGCATCAGGTGATGATGTGTGTATATGTACTGAAGTGAGTCTAACATTGATTCACTAAATGGGAATACATAGTAAAGAATTTGGCCTTGGCCAAAGTGAGGTCTGGCCTTTGCTCTTGGCTTTTGGAAGGTAATCTAAGTCATACCTGATAGGAGTGTCTTGTTTAGGCTGGCCACTCTGACAGTCTTAGGGTGGAAGCTGGCTATGCCAGAATGACCAAAACATGTTATTTAGGGTGAGGGATTTGGCGTCATGTGGTATCAGTCTACCTAGAAGTTAAATTGCACCATCTGGAAAATCAATGTTAGTCAATCCTGCCTACATAATAAAGCTCCAATAAAATCTCTGGATGCTCTGGAATTTCAGGTGAGCTTCGCTGGTTGGCAATACTCCATACATATTGTCACACATCAAAGCTGGGAGGGTAACATGTCCTGAGGACAATGGAAGCTTCATGTTTGGAACTCTCCCAGACTCTGCCCCATATATCTCTTCCTTTGGCTGATTTTAATTCATATCTTTTCCATGTAATAAATCATAATTGTGAGTATAATAGCTTTCAAAGAGTTTGGAGAATCCTTCTAACTAATTACTGAAACTGAAGTAGTTTTGGAATGCCCCTGATCTTGCAGTTGGTGTCAGGAGTGAGGGGATTCTGTAAGGACTCTTTCCCCTAATTTGTACTTGGACACTGTCTTAGTTTGCTCAGATTGCCATAAAAAATACTATAGACTGGGTGGCTTAAACAATAGAAATTAATTTTCTTATAGTTCTGGAGGCTGGAAAATCCAAGATCAAAGTGCTGGCCAGTTTGATTCCTGGTGAGAACTCTCTTCCTGATTTGTAGACAGCTACCTTCTCTCTGTGTGCTCACATGATGGAGACAGAGATATCTCTGATGTCTCTCCCTCTTTTATAAAGATACCAGTTTTATTGGATCAGACGACCTCATTAAATCGTGTTAATCACCTCCTTAAAGGCCCTATCTCCAAAACAGTCACATGGAGGCATTAGGAATTCAACATATTTTGTATTTTGGGGGAACATAATTCAGTCCATAGCAGACTCTAACTCCTGGCAGTGGATTTAGAAGTCTTGAACAGACTTGGCAGTCCCAGGATGTGCCCTTAACCTCAAATTTTGACTGACTCTGGGTAAGAAGGATAATATAGCAAGGTGTATGTGAAACATTAAGTGAAATAAACCAGGCACAAAAGGACAAATGTTGTGTGATGCATATGAGATACCTAGAATAGACAGCACAAAGAGAGTAGAATAGAAATACCAGGGGCTAAGGGGTGGAGTGAATGAGAAGTTATTGTTTAATGGTTAGAAAATTTCCATTTAGGATAATGGGAAATTTTTAGAGATGGATGGTGGCAATGGTTGCACAAAAATATGAATCTATTTTGCTACTGAATGGTATACTTAAAAAATGTCAAAATGGTAAGTCTTTTGTTATGTATATTTTAGCACAATTTTTTAAAAGTACATCAACCCATTATAATTTTTCTCATTTCATGGAATTGGAATTCAGCCAGTAGACTGCTAAGACTGTAGCAAAGGGAGCAAGACCATTTCTCCCCTTCATGATCTAGTTCACTCCTCCTGAATTACTGGCACATATTCAGCCATTCCTGTCACTCACTGGAACACAGACTGCTAATGTCCACCAAAATCCATTTCCTTTCCCTTCTGGGCATACAGTTAGATTAGATTTCTAAGTTAGGAGAGACCACATCACTAAGATCTGTGCCATATTCAGGTCCATCTCCCCTGTAGGTGAACTTCTTTTTCTCTGTCTACTGTGAGAATGGAGAGAATTCCAAGGACCCAGAGGAGGGTGAGAGGAGCTCAGTCCAATACCTGCACTGGATTCTCATCGGTCAAGAAATAGATTTATGCATTGTCAAAGCCATGGAGAATATTCTAGTTTTTTCTCTTATGGGAGATTAGGTTACTTTACCTTAAATATCCACTCTTTGGGGAGGTTGTTTCTAATAAGATGTGTTGAAAGAAAAAAGCTAGATGTCCAGGCACTTTTATTATAGAAGTATTGCTATGATAAGAAAATCTTCTGTTCTCTCTCAAAGAAACAAATAGAAATCTTTTTCTTGAAATACATTTCTAAAAAAGTTTACATTAGAACATACCCAGTAATAAATTTTAACAGCTATTACATAGTAGGCTATTAAAGTAAAATGTGAGATACAGGCCCAGTTCCTGCATGGACACAAAAATAGTGTTATGGTTTGTCATAATATAAAAATGTAACATTCTTTAAAAAACAAAGTTAAAAAAAACACAGCACTTCAAACTCATATTAAATTATGTGTACTGCCTCAGCATTTGTATAAAGATTTGTCATAACAAAATATTTCAAATATATAAGGAAAGCACATAATTACTGAATAATATATTTCAGTGTGTGGAAAACCCCAAATAGATATTAGGTATTAGAAATTAGATAATTATGAAACTGGGTTTTTTTCTCTTCCCTATTTTGAATCTATTTGCATACTCAAAGTGTCCCACCACAATCTTCCAATGAGATTCTTTTGCATGGGAAAAGTATCCTTTTTAAAAAAATATTTTATTTAAGTATAGTTGATTTACAATATTGTGTTAATTTCTGCTGTAACAGAAGAGTGATTCAGTTACATATATACATTCTTTTTCTTATTCTTTTCCCTTATGGTTTATCACAAGATATTGAATATAGTTCCCTGTGCTATACAGTAGGATCTTGTTGTTTAGCCATCCTATATATACTAGTTTGCGTCTGCTAATCCCAAACACCCAATCCTTCCCTCCCCCATTCCCCTCCTCCTTGGCAACCACAAGTCTGTTCTCTATGTCTGTGAGTCTGTTTCTGTTTTGTGGATATGTTGTTTTGTGTCGTATTTTAGATTCCACATATAAATGATATCATATGATATTTGTCTTTCTCTTTCTGACTTATTTTGCTTAGTATGATAATCTCTAGGTCTGTCCACATTGCTGCAGATGGCATTATTTTATTCTTTTTTATGACATGTATATATACCACATCTTCTTTATCCATTTATCTGTTGATATACATTTAGGTTGTTTCCATGTCTTGGCTATTGTAAATAGTGCTGCTATGAACATAGGGGTGCATGCATCTGGGAAAAGTATCCTTGATTCCTGAGTATCTTTAAGATATGGTTAAGATATGGTTAACCTCTATGGTTAAGCCATGGCACATTTTCGTTGTTTTTTTTTTTTTAATGTCTTTATTGGAGTATAATTGCTTTACAATGTTATGTTAGTTTCTGCTGTCCAACAAAGTGAATCAGCTATATGTATATATATATATCCCCATATTCCCTCACTCTTGAGCCTCCCTCCCACCCTCCCTATCCCACCCCCCTAAATTGTCACAAAGCATCAAGCTGATCTCCCTGTGCTATGCAGCAGCTTCACACTAGCCATCCATTTTACATTTGGTAGTGTATATATGTCAATGCTACTCTCTCACTTCATCTCAGCTTCCCCTTCCCACCCTGTGTCCTCAAGTCTGTTCTCTACTTCTGTGTCTTTATGCCTGCCCTGACACTAAGTTCATCAGTACCATCTTTTTAGATTTCACATATATGCATTAGTATACGGTATTTGTTTTTCTCTTTCTGACTTACTTCACTGTATTTGACAGACCACCTCATTACAAATAACTCAATTTCATTCCTTTTTATGGCTGAGTAATATTCCATTGTATATATGTGCATGGCACATTTTCAGTCTTCATACTCAACCCAAGCATAGGGGTGTACACCACAAGATCTAGAGAGGATATTCTGGGAAAGAAGATACAGTCTGTTTCCATACTCATCTCTTTCCATAAAAGACCATGCTTTAGGTCAACACCCTGGTGTAGCATCCTTCTACATTAGGATGCTCGTGAGTGGTGTAGAATGAGCCCAACATTTGAGGGGTCCAATTTAAGTTGCCTGTGAAGATTAGAATTCAGTTTTCCTGAAACTTACTGTAGTTGGACAGGAGTTAGTGGGAAGGCAAAGGGGATAGAAAAAGAACTGGAAAAGTGTTTCCCTCTCCTTTCTTGTTCCATGTTCCCCATACACTCCATTTCCATTGGAAAGAAAGGAAGTAGGGTAAAAACGACCAGAGAAACAGGATGGAAAATAAGGCATTGCTTTCTCTGGAGTAGCCATCATCCTTATGAGGGCAGGAGGATAGGACCTGTCATGATGTTCCCCACATTTCAAGCACTTAAAATGTAGATTTGAAGTGACAAATGAGACCAGGGACTCTGTTAGTGATATGGCTCTGAAGGGCAGAAAGATGTTTGCCCATAGCATATTGTGACAGGAGCTGAGACTAAGGTGTCTGTATATGTGTTTGTGAAAATGACATTCAAAACTGAATCAATCTCTGAGGTAAAGGACATACTTTTAGTTAGTGAATGGGAGGCTAAAGTGAAGTGTCTAGCAATTATCTGGGAATAAGTTATCTGATAAAAAAGAAACTAGTAAAACTGATCACAGAATGTGTGACTATACATTTGTAGAAATTGCTCAAGGGATCATTTATGAGTAATAGTGGAAAAGACTTAAGAAAAAGCACTCCAGTCATAGTGACTAGCTTGTGGTCTCAAGAAAGCATGACTGTACCACACAAGAGATGCTGTGACCTAAGCATTTTTGAGACCACAGACTGAACTTGGACAAAATTAAACCTAAAATGAATCCAATAGGTAGTAAGGCCCAGGCACTGTGCTGATACTCAAAATTACCCTGAGAGGTATCTCTTATGATGCCTTTGTTTCAGATGAGGAAACAGAGCTTCTGAGATATTAAGATGCCCAAGATCACACAGTGAATAAGTGACCAGACCAATATTCAAGTCTGCATTTTTCTAATACCATAGTTCTGGAATACTTTTCACTGACATTTACACATTTATATATTAATTTACTCCACAAATATTTATTGAGTCCCGGTCAAGCAGGGATAAGACAGCACTACTATCAAAGACCCCACATTTTGCTGGTACCCACAAGAGGTTTTGAGACCACAGACTGAACTTGAACAAAATTAAACCTAAAATTAATCCAATGTAACTGCTCATTATGTTACAGTGAACCCTGTGGTGAAGGCTGTGGTGGGGGAATACAATGAGCATAACTGGAGAGGACCTGGATCAGCTGGGGGAAAGAGGAAGGAGATCAGGGAAAAAGGAATGGGTGCCTGGGGAAAGTTATAAACACAAGTAGGTATAGACACAGGAAAAGGTGTTTCAACTGAGGAAACAGCCTGGAAGTGTAAGAAAGTGAGATAAATCTAGGGAGCAACAAAGAGCTGGGGGGAAGGGCAACACTGGAGGCCTGTGGGGAAGGTCAGGGACAAATGTGAAAGGTGCAGGGGCCAGATCTGAGCTCCTCACATGTCAGGCTAAGGAAATAAGACTTTATCCTGCAAAAAGCTTGTCTGTGATTGGGTGAGCATATTGGGAGAGCCCCCAAGCTGTTCTCGATGCAGGCAACACTGGAGACAGGAAGATTGGCTTTTATGCCAGAAAAAAGATAATGGGAAAGTAAGGTTGTAACAGGGGCATCAGGGATATGCAGGAGTAGATTTGGAAATAATGTGGTGGGAGGAGTTAAAATTGCTAATTGTCTAATTGATAGTAGGTAAGAGTGAGAGGCAATAGTAACTCACAGGTTGTTGGTGTGGGTGGTTATCAGATTTGAATGGTGATGCCCATTACTGTGATAGGAAGTACAAGGTAGGATGGTTAGAGGAGGTGTGGTTAAGCATGAACATGTGTGTGCATGTGCACCTGTGTAAGACAGAGGAGGAGAATTCTCTCCGAACACTGATTTGAGCTACCTCAAGTACAGAAGAGCAGACTTGCTCAACTCTACAACTAAAGCAGTTGTACCTGAAGGAAGGCTGTGAATAAAAAAGAAAACCCGAGAAGTAAAACCTCATCAGTGTGTTAAATAATTATTCAGGAGAGGAGCTTAAGGCTCCAGGCAGCTAGCAGAGTTGCTCTGATTCCTTGGCAAGTATGTCCCTATATCCACACAAGTCTCTTGACTTGGATTTCCATGCTCACCAATCAAGCTTATGATTACAGCAGGTTCTCCAGATAGCCTTCCCCATGAAGACAGAATACAGACAGGTGGATACCAGCAGTAGAATTTCTCACAGTAAATTAGTTAGGATTTGCTTATACATTATTCATTTGAGTTTGGTTATTCTGGGTGAATCCTCCTTAAGCCCAATCACTGCAGGGTGTTCTGTCAAATGGGATCTGAACTTTGCTGGCAGCCCAGTTATAGCAGCCAGATGGTCTTTCTAGTTCCCAAATCCAAGTGATTTCAACAACACCTACCAAGGCCAAGAGAGCAGAACAAAGAAACTCTTCAAACACCACATGCTATTGTGGAAACTGCCTGTATCCAACCAGCAGGTTTCATCTGGAACAGTAACTTCTGATCTTTAAAAAAGGACTGTTCAGTTAGCACTACTTAGGGTTTTCAAACCTCAGCTGATCAGGAATCCTGAATCCTGAAAGGCTCTTCCATAGAGCATACAGATGGATTAGCCAAAAACACATCATGGCTTAAAAGGTAGATTTGTTTATGAACCATTCACATATAGGGATGGAAGATGATGTTATGACATGTTACTGATTCCTCTGTAGACTCTTAGTTTGGATCTATAGTTTATCCAGAAAGCTATTTTCCTACCAATGTCCTAGGAACCAGATGCCAATACTCAAGATTTACCTTGTAGAATCATGGAACCTTTCATAGCTCTTTGCATCTTTGTTTTTAAAAATGTCAATTCAAGTTTGTGTTTAAGTGCAATCAATGTCCATATAAATGTAACTACTCAGTTCAGCTACTTATAAGCATCAGACAGGAGAGGGTGTAATCCCTAGGTACAAATAATACTCCAAACTGTATGTCTATATTACATGTTGAAATTTTTTTTAATTTAAGATCTTTTGTCAAATATTATAAAAGAATTTAAAAAGTGGTCCACACATAATGTATATTTTTATTTGAAGACAAGAATAGCTAGGCTGAAAATTAACTTATAGCTAGGAAGCAATGTTAAGATGGAAGAGTAGGAAGACCCTGAGATTCCTCCCACAAACACACCAAAATTACAACTATTTACAGAGCAACTATTCATGAGAGTGACCTGAAGAATAGCAGAAAAGAGCTTCTACAGCAAAAGATATAAAGAAGGAACCACAAGGAGACAGGTAGGAGGGGTGGAGATGCAGTATAGTCAAGACACAACCCCCAAGTAGAATTGTAGAGGTTTCGTCCAAGGAGTGAGGGGTCCAAGCCCCATATCAGGCTCCTCAGCCTGAGATCCTGCATCAAGAAGATGAGCCCCCAGAATGTTTGGTGTTGAAGGCCTGTAGGGTTTGCTTTTGCGAGAGCCAAGGGGCTGTGAGGAGTAAAGACTCCACTCTTAAAGGGTGCACACTAAATCTTACACAGTCTGAGACCCAGGGAAGAAGCAGTAATTTGAAAGGAGCCTGGGTCAGACTCACTTGCTGATCTTGGACAGCCTCCTGGAGAGGCAGGAGACAACTGAAATTCACACTGGGGCATAGACGCTGGCAGCAGCCATTTGGGGGGAACTTATTCCACCATAGGACACAGGTGCTGGCACACATCATTTTGTAATCCTCCCTCTACCTTATTAGTGCCAAAATCTGGCCCTGCCCACCAGCTAATCAGCATCAGTCCTGGGATGCTCCAGGCCAGGTAGCTACCTGGGTAGGAACATGGCCTTAACCCACCAGCAGGCTGGATGACTTAGGACCCCCTAAACCCTTAACTACCCTGGAACTTGGCCTCACCCACCAGTGGGCCAGGACTAGCTCCCAGACCAGACCTCATCCAGCAGAGAGTGGGCACCAGCCCTGAGATTCCCTGGACCCTAGCCCACATACCTCTAGGCTGACACCAACTCCAGGGCCCCCAGGGCCCTGCAGCCGGACTTCAGAACACAGCTCTGCCCATCAGTAGACCAGCACTAGCCCCAGGACCCAGCCTCAACCACTAGTGGGTGAGCATCAGTCCTGGGAACCCCTGGGCTCCAGCCCATCCATCAGCAGGCTGGCATCACCTAGAATACCCTGAGCCCCAGCCCTGCCAAACAGCAAGTGAACACCAGGCCTGGGGCACCATGGGCCCCTCAGCCAGCCATATCAGGGTACAGCCCCACCCACCAGTAGGGGTCACCAGATTTAGGTTACACTGGACCCCATAGCCAGCCATGTTAGGAATCAGCCCTGTCCATCAGCAGGCCAACACTAGCTCTGGGACATCCAGCTCCACAGTCAGCCACCCTGGGACCTGGTTCCACCTATCAGTGGGCCAGCACTAGTCCCAGTAACCCCTGAGGATCAGTAGCCAGTTGCCTTGGTACATGGCCCCAATGACCTGTGGGCCAGCACCAGGAGTGAAACTCCCTTGTGCATGTGGCCAGCCAAACCAGAACCCAACTCCACCCACCAATGAGTGGCTGGCAATCTCTGTACATGGCAGGGCCTCACAACCAACAAAACTAGGGACCCCCCCACACCCCCCACTGCCCACAGTAGTCATCACACCATAGCAGAAGGACCCACACAGCCTACATAGAGGGTACCTCTAATGCATATAGCTCTGGTGACCAGAAGGAAGTGTGCTGCTGGGCCCCATAGGACATTTCCTACATAAGGCTACTTCAAGCCTGGGAAATGTGACCAATCTATAAATACAAAGAAATAAAAACAGCAAATTAAGCAGAATGAGGCAATAGAGAATTTGTTCCAAATGAAAAGAACAAGATAAAACCCCAGAAGAAAATCTAAATGAAGATAAGCAATCTATCCAATAAAGAATTTAAGGTAATGATTATAAAGATGCTCAAAGAACTTGAGAGAAGAATGGATAAACAGAGCGAGAAGTTAAAATTTTTAACAAAGAGTCATAAATTATATAGAACCAAACAGAGCTGAAGAAAACAATAACTGAAATAAAAAATACAGTAGAAAGAATCAACAGTAGATTAAATGATAGAGAAATGGATCAGGGAACTGGAGGACAGAGTAGGGGAACTCACTCAAACTGAACAGAAAAAAGAAAAAAAAATTAAATGAAGACAGTTTAAGAGACCTCTGTGACAACATCAAGCACACTAACATTCACATTATGGTCCCAGAAGGAAAAGAGAGAGAGAAAGAGGCAGAGAACATATTTGAAGACATAATAGTTGAAAACTTCCCTAATCTGGGGAAGGTAACAGACATCCAGGTCTAGGAAGCATAGAAAGTCCCACACAGAATCAACCCAAAAAAGACCATACCAAGACAAACTGTAATTAAAGTGACAAAAATTATAGATAAGAAAATGTTAAAATCAACAAGTTATTTACAGGGAACTCTCATAATATAGTCAGCTGAATTTTCAGCAGAAACTCTGTAGGCTAAAAGAGAGTTGTATGATATATTTAAAGTGATGAAAAGGAAAAACCTACAACCAAGAATACTCTACCTGGCATTCAGATTTGAAAGAGAGATCAAAAGTATTACAGACAAGCAAAAGCTAAAAGAGTTTAGCACCAAAAAACCAGCTTTCCAAGACATATTAAAGGAACTTCGCTAAGATAAAAAAGCTGCAGCTAGAAATATGAAAATTACAAAAGAAAAAAATCTCATTGGAAAAGGCAAATATGCAGTAAAAGTAGTAGATTAACCACTTACAAAGGTAGTAGAAAGGTTAAAAAACAAAAGTAGTAATATAATCTGTATCCACAATAAGTACTTAAGGGATACACAAAACAAAAGAATGTAAAATAAGATGTCAAAAAAAGTAAACATAGTGAGGTGGAGTAAAAATGAAAGGTTGTTAAAATCTGCTCAAATTTAAGAGGCCAGTGACCTAAAATAATCATACTTCTCTATCTATCTATCTAGCTATCATCTATCTATCATCTATCATCTATCTATCTCATGGCAACCACAAAACAAAAATCTATAATAGATACACCTGAATAAAAGAGAAAAAGGAATCCAAACATAACACCAAAGATAGTCATCAAATCATAAGGAAGAGAGCAAAAGAAGAAGAAAAGAACAAAAAAGAACCACAAAACAACCCCCTAAACAATTACCAAATGACATTAAATACACATTTATCAATAATTTCTTTAATGTAAATGGACTAAGTGCTCCATTCAGTCACAGAGTGACTGAATGTATGAGAAAAACAAGACCCATGCTGCCTACGAGAGATTCATTTCAGATCTAAAGACATACAGAGACTGAAAATGAGAGAATGGTAAAAGGTATTCCATCCAAACATAAACAAAAAGAAAGCAGCGTAGCAATGCTTATATCAGTCAAAATAGGCTTTAAAACAAAGACAGTAAGAAGAGACAAAGAAGGACATTATATAATTATCAAAGGATCAATCCAAGAAGAAGATACAATAATTGTAAATATATATGAACCACCTAAATACATAAAGCAAATATTAACACACATGAAGGTAGAAATTGACAGCAACACAATAATAGTAGGGGATCTTAAACACTCCACTTACATCAGTGGACAATTTATCCAGACAGAAAATCACTACAGAAACACTGGCCTTAAATGACACATTAGACAAGATAGACTTAATAGATGGAACATTCCAACCAAAAGTAGCAGAATACACATTCTGTTCAAGTGCACATGGAACACTCTCCAGGATAGAACACATGCTAGACCATAAAAAAAGTCTCAGGAAATTTAAGAAGATTGAAATCAAGCATCATTTTTACCACAGCACTATAAAACTAGAAATCAACTACAAGAAAAAACCTGCAAAAAGCACAAACATGTGGAGGCTAAACAATATACTACTAAACAACAGATGGGTCACTGAAGTTCAAAGATGGACTCAAAAAATACCTGGAGGCAAATGAAAATGAAAACACAATGACCCAAAATCTATGGGATACAGCAAATGCATTTCTAAAAGGAAAGTTTATAGTGATACAAGCCTACTTAAGGAAACATTCAAAATCTCATATAAACAACCTAATTTTAAACCTAAAAGAACTAGAAAAAGAACAAACAAAACCCAAAGTTAATAAAGGGAAGAAATTATGAAGATCAGAGCAGAGATAAATGAGATGTAGGCTAAAAGAAAATGAAAAAGATCAGTGAAATTAAGATCTGGTTCTTTGAAAAGATAAACAAAACTAAAAAAAAAAAAAAACATTTAGCCAGACTCATCAAGAAAAACAGAGAAAAGGGTCAAAGTAAATAAAATCAGAAATGAAAAAGGAGAAATTACAACTGACACCACAAAGGATCATACAAAGGATACAAAGGATACAAATTACAACTGACACCACAAAGAATCAATACAAAGGATCATAAGAGATTACTACAATTATACACCAATAAAATTCACAACCTAGAAGAAATGAATAAATTCCTTTAAATGTACAGTCTGCCAAGACTGAATCAGGAGAAACAGAAACTATGAACAGACTGATTACCAGTAATGAAATTGAATCAGTATATATATTAAAAAAAAACTCCCAATAAACAAAAGCTTAGGACCAGAAGATTTCACAGGTGAATTCTACCAAACACTTAGAGAAAAGTTAACACCTATCCTTCTCAAACTATTCCAAAAAATTGCAGAGGGAGAAACACTTCCAAATTCATTCTACAAGGCCCGCATCACCCTGATACCAAAACCAAACAAGGACACCACAGAAAAGAAAATTATAGGTCAATATTACTGATGAACATAGATGTAAAAATCCTCAACAAAATATTAACAAACTGAATTCAACAATACGTTAAAAGAATCATAGATTATGGTCAAGTAAAATTTATCCCAGGGATGCAATGATGGTTCAAAATCAGCAAAGCAATCAATGTGATACACCACATGAACAAATTGAAGAATAAAACTCATATTATCATTTCAATAGATGCAGAAAAAGCTTTTGACAAAATTCAACATTCATCTCTGATAAAACCTCTCAAGAAAGTGGGTATAGAGGGAACATACATCAACATAATAAAGGCTGTAAATGACAAACTCATACCCAACATCATAGTTAATGGTGAAAAGCTGAAAGTATTTCCTCTAAGATCAGGAACAGGACAAAGATTCCATTCTCACCACTTTTATTCAACATGATGCTGGAAGTTTTAGTCACAACAATCAGACAAGAAAAAGCACAAAAAGAAATCAAAATTGGAAAGGAAGAAGTAAAACTCTCACTGTTTGCTGATGACGTGATACTATTCATAGAAATCCCAAAGATGATGCCAAAGAAACCAAAAAACACTATTAGAACTCACCCATGAATTTAGTAAAGCCACAGGATACAAAATTAATATACAGAAATGTGCTACATTTCTATACACTAATAATGAACTGTGAGAAAGAGAAACTAAGAAAACAATTCCATTTACAAGCCCATCAAAGGGAATAAAATATCTAGGAATAATTCTAACCTTGGAGGTTAAAAACTTGTACTCTGAAAACAATAAAACATGGCTGAAAGAAATTGAAGATGACACAAACAAATGGAAAGATATACCATATTCATGGAATGGAAGAATTAATATTGTTAAAATGACTATACTGTCCAAGGCAATCCACAGATTCAATTAAATCCTTATCAAAATACCAATGGCAATTTTTCACAGAACTAGAACAAATGATTTAAAATTTTTTATGGCAACACAAAAGACCCTGAATGGCCAAATCAATCTTGAGGAAGAAGAACAAAGCTGGAGGTATCACATTCCCTGATTTCAAGATAGACAACAAAACTACAGTAATCAAAACAGTTTGGTACTGGCACAAAAATAGACACAGAGATCAATGGAACAGAGTACAGAGTCCAGTAATAAACCTATAAGTATATGGTCAATAAATCTACAAAGGATGCAAGGGTATACAATGGACAAAAGACAACCTCTTCAATAAATTGTATTGGGAAGACTGGAAAGCTACATACAAAAGAAACTGGACTACTTTCTCACACCATATACAAAAAAACCACAAAATAGATTAAAGACTTAAATGTAAGACCTGAAACCATACAACTCCTAGAAGAAAATATATGTAGTATGCTCTTTGACATGGGACTTAGCAAATATTTTTTTGGATATATCTCCTCAGGCATGGGAAACAAAAACAAAAATAAATAAAGGAGACCAAATCAAGCTAAAAAGCTTTTTCACAGCAGAGAAAACTGTCAAGAAAACAAAAAGACAGCCCACTGAATGGGAAAAGATATTTGCAAATGATATATCCTGTAATGGGTTAATATCTAAAATATACAAAGAACTCATGAAATTCAACAACACAAACAAACAATTAAAAATAGGCAGAGGGGGCTTCCCTGGTGGTGCAGTGGTTGAGAGTCTGCCTGCCGATGCAGGGGACACGGGTTCGTGCCCCGGACCAGGAAGATCCCACATGCCGCAGAGTGGCTGGGCCCGTGAGCCATGGCTGCTGAGCCTGCGCGTCCGGAGCCTGTGCTCTGCAACGGGAGAGGCCACAACAGTGAGAGGCCCGCGTACTGCAAAAAAAAAAAAAAAAAAAATAGGCAGAGGACTTGAATAGACATTTTTCCGAAGACACACAGGTCGCCAACAGGCCATGGAAGGACATTCAACATCACTAATCATCTAGGAAATGCATATCAAAACCACAATGGATACAACCTCTTACCTGTCAGAGTGGCTGTCATCCAAAAGACAACAAAGAACAAGTGCTGCTAGGATGTGAAGAAAAGGAAACCTTCGTGTGAATGTAAATTGGTACAACCATACGGAAAGAAGAATGGAGGTTTTCAAAAAAATTAAAAGTAGAACTGCCATATGATTCAGCAAGTTCACTTTTGGGTATTTACTCAAAGAAAACAGAAACACTAATTTGAAAGATATATGCACCCCAATGTTCACAGCGTTATTTACAATAGCCAAGATGTGAAAACAACCTAAATGGCCATCAATAGATACATGGGTAAAAAAGATGTGGTGTGGGCTTCCCTGGTGGCGCAGTGGTTGAGAGTCTGCCTACCGATGCAGGGGACACGGGTTAGTGCCCCTGTCTGGGAATATCCCACATGCTGAGGAGCGGCTAGGCCCGTAAGCCATGGCCACTGAGCCTGCGTGTCCGGAGCCTGTGCTCCGCAATGGGAGAAGCAGCAACAGTGAGAGGCCTGAGTACCACACACACACACAAAAATGGGAGAAGCAAAAAGATGTGGGGTGTGTGTGTGTGTGTGTGTATATATCATATACATACAATGGAATATCACTGAACCATAAAAATGTAAATTCTGCCATTCGTGACATGATTGGACCTAGAGAGAATTATATGAACAAGTTAAGTAAGAGAAAGACAAATACCTTATGATCTTACTCATACATGGAATCTAAAAATCAAAACAAAATAAAACAATATTAAAACAGACTAATAGATACAGAGGACAAATGAATGGTTGCCAGAGAGGAGAAGACAGGGATGTGGGTGAAACAGGTGAAGGGAATTAAGAGGTACAAACCTCCAGTTATAAAATAAATAAGCCAGAGGATGTAAAATATGGCATGAGGAATATGGTCAATAACATTGTAATAATTTTGTAGGGGGACAGATGGCTACCTGAATTATTGTGGTGATCATTTCATAATGTATGAAAATGTTTTT
The DNA here is from genome assembly GCF_949987515.2 of Delphinus delphis. Taxonomy (NCBI): domain Eukaryota; kingdom Metazoa; phylum Chordata; class Mammalia; order Artiodactyla; family Delphinidae; genus Delphinus; species Delphinus delphis. The sequence continues at coordinate 155,372,644 of NC_082683.1, forward strand.
TAATTAATTTATCAATTAATTATTTATTTTAATACCGCAGGTTCTTATTAGTTATATATTTTATACATATTAGTGTGTATATGTAAATCCCAATCTCCCAATTCATCCCCCTCCCCGCTTTCCCCCCTTGGTGTCCATACATTTATTCTCTACATCTGTGTCTCTATCTCTGCCTCGTAAACTGGTTCATCTGTACCAGTTTTCTAGATTCCACATATATACATTAATACATGATATTTCTTTTTCTCTATCTGACTTACTTCATTCTGTATGACAGTCTCTATGTCCATCCACATCTGTACAAATGACCCAATTTCATTCCTTTTTATGGCTGAGTAATATTCCATTGTATATATGTACCACAATATTTTTTCCCTTGGTGTACAACATAGAGATTCTCAAATTTTTATATGACCATATACCCTCCCTCTTGCGTCTTCTTCCCCCTTCCCTTTCCCACCCTTCTAGGTGGTCACAAAGCACTGAGCTGATCTCCCTGTGCCATGCAGCTGCTTTCCACTAGCTATCTATTTTACATTTGGTAGTATATATATGTCAATGCCACTCTCTCACTTCGTCTCAGCTTACCCTTCCCCCTCCCCGTGTCTGCAAGTCCATTCTCTATGTCTGCGTCTTTATTCCTGTCCTGCCCCTATGTACAACAACTTCTTTATCCATTCATCTATTGTTGGGCATTTAGGTTGCTTCCGTGACCTGGGTATTGTAAATAGTGCTGCAATGAACATTGGGGTGCATCTGTCTTTCTGTATCAATTTACATTCCCACCAACAGTGTAAGAGGGTTCCCTTTTCTCCACACCCTCTCCAGCATTTGTTGTTTCTATATTTTCTGATGATGGCCACTCTGACCAGTGTGAGGTGATACCTCATTTTCTTTTGATTTGCATTTCTCTAACAATTAGTGATGTTGAGCAGCTTTTCATGTGCCTCTTGGCTATCTGTATGTCTTCTTTGGAGAAATGTCAATTTAGGGCTCCTGTCCATTTTTTGATTGGGTTGTTTGTTTTTTTAATGTTGAGCTGCATGACCTGTTTATATATTTTGGAGATTAATCCTTTGTCTGTTGATTCATTTGCAAATATTTTCTCCCATTTTGAGGACTGTCTTTTCATCTTGTTTATAGTTTCCTTTGCTGTGCAAAAGCGTTTAAGTTTCATTGGGTTCCATTTATTTATTTTTGTTTTTTTTTCCTCTATGAGGTGGGTCAAAAAGATCTTGCTGTGATTTATGTCAAAGAGTGTTCTTCCTATGTTTTGCTCTGAGTTTTATGGTGTCCGGTCTTACATTTAGGTCTTTAATCCATTTTGAGTTTATTTTTGTGTATGGTGTTAGATAGTGTTCTAATTTCATTCTTTTACATGTAGCTGTCCAGTTTTCCCAGCACCACTTATTGAAGAGACTGTCTTTTCTCCATTGTATATCCTTGCCTCCTTTGTCATAGATTAGTTGATGATAGGTGGGTAGGTTTATATTTGGGTTTTCAATTGTGTTCCATTGACCTATATTTCTGTGTTTGTGCCCATACCATATTGTCTTGATTACTGTAGCTTTGTAGTATAGTCTGAAATCTGGGAGTCTGATTCCTCTAGCTCCATTTTTCTCCACTCAACCCTGTTTTAGCTATTAGGGGCCTTTTGTGTCTCCCTACAAGTTTTAAGACTTTTTGTTCTAGTTCTGTTAAAAAATGCCATTGATAATATAGGGATTGCATTGAATCTGTAGATTGCTTTGGGTAATATAGTCATTTTCACAATTTTTTTTGAATTTTTGAAATTCATTTTATTTTTTATACAGCAGTTTCTTATTAGTAAATAATTTTATACACATCAGTGTATACATGTCAATCCCAATTGCCCAATTCATCATACCCCCCCCACCCCACCCCACCCCCGTTTTCCCCCCTTGGTGTCCATATATTTGTTCTCTACATCTGCATCTCAATTTCTGCCCTGCAAAACAGTTCATCTGTAGCATTTTTCTAGGATCCACATATATGCATTAATATATGATAGTTGTTTTTCTCTTTCTGAGTTACTTCACTCTGTATGAGTCTCTATATCCATCCATGTCTCTACAAATGACCCAATGTCATTCCTTTTTATGGCTGAGTAATATTCCATTTTACATATACACCATATCTTCTTTATCCATTTGTCTGTTGATGGACATTTAGGTTGTTTCCATTACCTGGCTATTGTAAATAGGGCTGCAATGAACATTAGGGTGTGTGTGTCTTTTTGAATTATGGTTTTCTCTAGGTATATGCCCAGTAGTGGGATTGCTGGATCATATGGTAATTCTATTTTTAGTTTTTTAAGGAACCTCCATACTGTTCTCCATAGTGGCTGTATCAATTTACATTCCCACCAACAGGGTAAGAGGGTTCCCTTTTCTCCACACCCTGTACAGCATTTGTTGTTTCTAGATTTTCTGATGATACCCATTCTAACTTGTGTGAGGTGATACCTCATGGTAGTTTTGATTTGCATTCCTCTAATAATTAGTGATGTTGAGCAGCTTTACATGTGCTTCTTGGCCATCTGTATGTCTTCTTTGGAGAAATGTCTATTTAGATCTTCTGCTCATTTTTGGATTGGGTTGTTTCTTTTTTTAATATTGAACTGCATGACCTGTTTATATATTTTGGAGATTAATCCTTTGTCCATTGATTCATTTGCAAATATTTTCTCCCATTCTTAGGGTTGTCTTTTTGTCCTGTTTGTAGTTTCCTTTGCTTTGCAAAAGCTTTTAGTTTTATTAGGGCCCATTTGCTTATTTTTGTTTTTGTTTCCATTACTCTAGGAGGTGGATAGGAAAAGATCTTGCTGTGATTTATGTCAAAGAGTGTTTTTCTTATGTTTTCCTCCAAGAGTTTTATAGTATCTGGTCTTACGTTTAGGTCTCTAATCTATTTTGAATTTATTTTTGTGTATAGTGTTAGGTAGTGTTCTAATTTCATTCTTTTACGTGTAGCTGTCCAGTTTTCCCAACACCACTTATTAAAGTGATTATCCTTTCTCCATTGTATATCTTTGCTTCCTTTGTCATAAATTAGTTTACCATAGGTGCTTGGGTTTATCTCTGGGCTTTTTATCTTTTTCCACTGATCTATATTTCTGTTCTTGTGCCAGTACCATATTGTCTTGATTATTGTCACTTGGTAGTCTAGTCTGCAGTCAGGGAGTGTGATTCCTCCAGCTCTGCTTTTTTCCCTCAAGACCACTTTCGCTATTTGGGGTAATTTTTGTCTCCATACAAATTTTAAGATTTTTTGTTCTAGTTCTGTAAAAAATGCCATTGGTAATTTGACAGGGATTACATTGAATCTGTAGATTGCTTTGGGTAGTATAGTCATTTTCACAATATTGATTTTTCCACTCCAAGAACATGGTATATCTCTCCATCTGTTTGTATCATCTTTAATTTCTTTCATCAGTGTCTTATAGTTTTCTGAGTACAAATCTTTTACCTCCTTTGGTAGGTTTATTCCTAGGTATTTTATTCTTTTTGCTGCAATGGTGAATGGGATTGTTTCCTTAATTTCTCTCTGTGATCATTTGTTGTTAGTGTATAGGAATCCAGGTGATTTCTGTGCATTAATTTTATATCCTGCAACTGTACCAAATTCATTGATTAGCTCTAGTAATTTTCTGCTGGCATCTTTAGGATTATCTATGTATAGTATCATGTCATCTGCCAACAGTGACAGTTTTACTTCTTTTCCTATTTGGATTCCTTTTATTTCTTTTCCTTCTCTGATTACTATATCCAAGACTTCCAAAGCTATTAATAATAGTGGCAAGAGTGGACATCCTTGTCTTGTTCCTGATCTTAGAGGAAATGCTTTCAGGTTTTCACCACTGAGAATGATGTTTGCTGTGGGTTTGTCATATATGGCCTCTATTATGTTGAGGTAGGTTCCCTCTATGGCCACATTGTGGAGAATTTTTAACATAAATGGGTGTTGAATTTTGTCAAAATTTTTCTGCATCTATTGAGATGATCATATGGTTTTTATTCCTCAATTTGTTAATATGGTGTATCACATTGATTAATTTGTTCTTGCATTTAATGTTGTCCCAGAGGTCTCTTAGGCGATCTTCATTTCTTTTCATTTTTTTTTTTCTTTATTCTGTTTCGTGGCAGTGAATTCCACCATTCTGTCTTCCAGGTCACTTATCCGTTCTTCTGCCTCAGTTATTCTGCTATTGATTCCTTCTAGTGTATTTTTCATTTCAGTTATTGTATTGTTTCTCTCTGTCAGTTCTTTAATTCTTCTATGTGTTCGTTCTTTAATTCTTCTTGGTCTTTGTTAAACATTTCTTGCATCTTTGCCTCCATTCTTTTTCTGATGTCCTGGATCCCCTTCACTATCGTTATTCTGAATTCTTTTTCTGGAAGGTTGCCTATCTCCACTTCATTTAGTTATTTTTCTGGGGTTTTATCTTGTTCCTTCATCTGGTACATAGTCCTCTGCCTTTTCATTTTGTCTATCTTTCTGTGAATGTGTTTTTTCTTTCCCACAGGCTGCAGGATTGTAGTTCTTCTTGCTTCTGCTGTCTGCCCTCTGGTAGATGAGGCTCTCTAAGAGGCTTGTGCAAGCTTCTTGATGGGAGGGACTGGTGGTGGGTAGAACTGGATGTTGTTCTGGTGGGCAGAGTTCAGTAAAACTTTAATCTGCTTGTCTGCTGATGGGTGGGGCTGAGCTCCCTCCCTGTTGGTTGTTTGGCCTGAGGCGACACAACACTGGAGGCTACAAGCTCTTTGGTGGGGCTAATGGTGGACTCCAGGAGGGCTCATGTCAAGGAGTACTTCCCAGAACTTCTGCTGCCAGTGTCCTTGTCCCCATGGTGAGCCACAGCCAACCGTTGCCTCTACAGGAAACCCTCTAACACTAGCAGGTTGGTCTGGTACAGTATCCCCTGGGGTCACTGCTCCTTCCCTCTCAGTCCTGATGCACACACTACTTTGTGTGTGCCCTCCAAGAATGGAGTCTCTGTTTCCCCCAGTCCTGTGGAAGTCCTGCAATCAAATCCCACTAGCCTTCAAAGTCTGATTCTCTGGGAAGTCCTCCTCCCATTGCCGGACCCCCAGGTTGGGAAGCCTGAGGTGGAGCTCAGAACCTTCACTCCAGTGGCTGGACTTCTATTGTAAGGTTGTTCTCCAGTTTCTGAGTCACCCATCCAGTGGGTATGGGATTTGACTTTATTGTGATTGTGTCCCTCCTACCATCTCATTGTGGCTTCTCCTTTGTCTTTGTATGTGGAGTATCTTTTCTGGTGAGTTCCAGTGTCTTCCTGTCGATGATTGTTCAGCAGTTAGTTGTGATGCCGGTGCTCTCACAAGAGGGAGTGAGCACATGTCCTTCGACTCTGCCATCTTGAACCAATCTCCTGTATGAAAATATTAAATCACTATGTATTGCACCTGAAACTAACATAATATTTTACATCAACTACATTTCAATAATATAATAAAAAGAATGTGTTCTCCACTTACTCGTTGCCATGTGTAATATATGTCATTAGACCAACTTTGTTAATCTTCCCAAACCTTACCAAATCTTCCCCATCATTACTAATATTTTACCTAGTTCTATCAATTACTAAGAGATATTTAAAATTTTCCCTCAGTGAGTGTAGATTTGCTCAGTTCTCCTTTTATTTCTGTCAATTTTTGCTTTATGTATTTTGAGGTTATGTTGCGGTTATACTAAAATTACAGCTTTTATATCTTTCTTGTAAATGTAACTGCTCAAAACTCTGAAATACCATTCTTTATCTTTAATAATATTTAATATCTCCTTTATTTGATATTAACATAGAATTTGAATATGCATTATTTTTCCATCTCTTAATTTTCAAGTTCTTGGTGTCCTTATATTTAAGGTAAGTCTTCTTGAAGCAGCATAGAGTTTGGGTTTTATTTTAATTCAGTTAGAAAATCTTTATCTTTTAAATGGAGTAGATATATATTCTATTGGAAATTAAGATGATTATGTATAATTTTGTTTTAATGTACCATCATATTATTGCTTTGTATGTGTCTGGCCTGTTCTGTGCTTCTTTGTCTCTCTATTGTTGCTTTCTTGTGAATTATTTTTCAAATGTTTCCCCTCCCATTCATTAGCTTATTGGTTATACATCCTTTTATTATTTATTTAAGGATAACCCTAGAGATTATAACATGCATTCTAGACTTACTAAAATCTAAGATAAATAAATACTCTCATTTTTCCTGGACAATACAAGGCCCTTAGAACCATTTAGCTACATTACTCCTCACCTACCACTGCTCACCAACTTGTATTTCATTGTTGGTATGTGTTTTAATTCTCTCTATATCCAAATATTTTTACATTAAGCTATAAAAAATATTTATTTATAGAGTGCAAATTTGTTTGGATGATCCCACATATTAACTCTTTCTGTTAATTTTCATTGTTGTTTTGCATCTCTGAGCTTCCCTCTGGGTTCATTTGCCTTCTGCATGAAGAAGACCCTTTAGTGTTTCCTTTGGTGAGGGACAAAAGCCTCACTTTTGTTGCCAGAAGATTATTTCAATCATCATTCTTTGAGAACATTTTTTCCTGTGTAGAGAATTCTAGGTTGACAGCTCTTTCAGCACTTTGAATTTATTGTTTATTCCACTCTTTTCTGGATTCTGTTGTTTCTGTTGAGAAAGCAACCACCATTCTTATTGTTATTTCTTTATAGGTAATATGTTGTTTTTAAAAAAAGTCTATCTAATTTCATTGCCCTTGGTATTTAGGTGTTTTACTATAATGTGCTTTGGAGTGGTTTTCTTTGTATTTATCCTTCTTGGGATTCATAAAAGTCTTGAATTTATGGGTTCATATCTTTCATTGTTTTTAAAATGAAGGTGGCTAAGCTAGGAGCAACAACAACCCAAATCATCTGAATTCAGAGAGAAAAATGATTTGAAGCTACCTGATAGGGCTTCTCTGTTTCCAATTCATCCTTACTCCTGTGTATTATCCTTTAGAGTCCCAACCCCAAACCTGGGGCTTTTAAGGGCCCATGTTCCTTAGTGGATCTGATTTCCAATACTGTATTTCTAAACCCTTGAGCCTTTTGAAAGTTCTGCTCAGCATCTGTGCTTTTGGAATCAGCAGAATGCCTCTGAGGAAAACTGGCTGCAAATTGATTCACTTCTAGGCATTTCTCTCTCAGTTCCTGACCATGCAATTTTCCTCCTTGCTTTGGTATATCTCTTATGCATTCAAACAAATGTGGTATCAAATATTTTTTCCAGCTTTTCTAGTTTTATGCAGATGGATTGAGCAGTACTACCTACTGGATTATTGTAGGAAGGGAAACATTCTTAAAGTTTTAAATATAGCATTTTACCATTTTTTCTTTTTTTTCCCCCCTAAAACCTAAGAGGAACTATCTTATTCATCTTGAGATGCCCAGCATTCAGCACAGAACTTGCAGTGTAACACAGGATTTTAAAGATTTGTTGAATAAGTGAATAAACACATTTTCTGCTTGGGATTTGTGGCAATAATTTTTTTCTTTTTACCCGTTACCAGAAATTGAGAAAAGAGTGTCACTCATAACAGTAGTATACAAAGAGCAGGGCAGTGGGAGCTGTACACCCTAGATGTAGTCAGTTGGTTAGAACTTAGACCAATATATTTTTTTCCTCAAGGAGGAGTATTTTGTCCTGACATTGTTTAGAATTGCTGATGCATAGTGATAGTAAAAAATAGGTGATTTTAGTTAGCTATTTTATTATTTAAAAATTTCTATATAAAAGGTGACCTTATTGTCTGCATCTAGGAGGAGTTGGTTTGGATGGCTTCCAAGGTATCCTGTAAACCCGAGATTCAATATGGGTTTGCTGAGTAGACACCAGGTGTATCTGATTATGATTTGTGCCTGGAAAGAATAGTGTGGTAGGTAAGTACAGGAGGTAGCTGAACTCCATCCACAAAGGCCTTTTCTGTCACTGGGCCCAAGTGTAGAGCCTGGTCACTGCAATGATTTCTTCATTTTAAAAAAGTTCATTTATTTATTCAAAACCAGTGCCTATTGGAAACAAACTCCTTTTTAAAAAATAGAAAAAGGAATACTGTTACAATGATGCCTTCTTGGGCAAATATACAAAATGGTGGGACTGTAGACACCAGGTCAGCTGTGTTCACATCATTCAGTACATAAAGTACAGCTGGGTACTGATGAGAGATCGTTTGTTTCTGAGATCAAGCTGAGGAGAAACATAAATGCCTCATCTTACAGAATGAAAAAAACATATAACATTTACTTCTGAAAATATTGAGCATTTGCTTATATGAAAGGGTTTAAGAATTTTAATGATGCTCCTAAATTTAGCCCTTTAAAAACACCAATTTATTTAGGGATCTTTAAGTTAATAATATAGATATGTCCAGCACAACTTTATCCTATTTACATAAAGAAGCATTAAAAATTCAAGGTCTCTTTTGTAACAGAATTAGTAGTTTAGTAGTTGAACATAACAAAAGAAAATGCAAAATAGCCTATTAAATCTCATCTTTCTTTTCATAAAATTGCCAAAAGAAGCATAAGTGATCAGTAACCTTTTTTAGAACTCTAAGTACAAGACTGCTAACGGGTCAAAAATAAGAAAATTTTTTTACAATTTCAGGAAACTTCTGTAGTATACCTATCTAGTCACCGTAAAACACAGTACCTTTATAATTCAGCCAATGGTAGGAATTCTCTCAAATATGAAAGGTAGGCTATGAACTGGGGTTGACTTCAGGACTATTAAAAAGCTTCCATGAATTTAAATCAATAACATAAAAATAATAAACTGCTATTTGGTTACTGACATGTAAAAAGGAAAGCAAAGATGTTAAATCACAGTGAATGGAAAAATGCTGAATATGGATTAATTTATCCAATGTACCTTAGGCCAAATGGACATTATGATAATTTCTCCTTCAAAATGCTTATAATAAACTGCACCAGTTCATTGAGAATAAGTACAGTAAACCAAAGAATCAAACATTCATCCACAATATATGGGGCTGTTTATAAGGCTCTGAGTTTGAATAACCCATAGCAAAGTATCTTTCATTACAGAAGATAACTGCTCTACTGAGAGTGAAGGTAGCTTTTTACATTCCTTAAATGTTGAAACTAACGAAATGATTTTTGGACAGAGAAACTCACATAAGTGGTATACATATGAAAAAAAAAAAAAGGCAGATTCTGGGATAGAATTCCTGAGACAGATGGCTCTGGGTCTGATCTTATCAAGAAATTCTTATAGTCTTTTTAGTTTTTCCACCTGTAATTTATCTCAATAAAAGTTTCTAAAAACAAACAAAACTCAGAATGAATCAAAGTCACTTGAGGATAGCCGTAGGCTGGCGGAAAATGAGCTTCTGTCAGTTCCAGGTTCAGCAAGGCACTTTTAACAAACCAGTAACTGCAGTAAGAAAACACAGTTTTCAAGGGGTAAGATCAAACAAAACTATGATCAGACCCATCTCACCAAGAACCCAATCAGAAATGAGACAAAGAGACAAACAGCAGCACAAACACAGTCCAAATGGGAAAAGTGGTGCCCAGAGCTACACAGACGCAAAGCTTTCCCACAGCCCTTTCATTTACTTAGTGCGCTTTGACTTTTTAAAGATGTTAGATTTATTCTGTTCCACCAGACTTTGGAAGTCCATGAAGCATCTCTTTACAAAGTGCTTTAGAGACAGTAGGGACATTTTCAGTGTGCCTTGTTTCTATCATTTTCAGGTACTCAAAGTGTGGCATTTATAGAGCATGGATAGAACGCAGAATGTTCCACTTCCTCTCCAGTGGTTTGATAAGCTGTGATTCAATTATCGGATATACTAGTGGCCAGTGGCAGTGCAGTGGAGGTCAACAGTATTGATATTTGACAGTGTGTGTCAACGATTTGATTTGGGAGTGATCAAAGTTGTGTGGTTTGGGAGGACGGCAGGCTGCATAGAACCTATTGACACTCATATGCAAGTTTTCAACCGGAAGGTCCATCAGAAGGTCTACTGGATCCACAGTAAACAGAAGTATTCTAATACAGTGAATCACTATTTTAAATCAATGCTTGAGAACCAAAAAGGCACTAGGTTAATGCTAGCAACACAGAAACCTAAAATATGGTCTCAAATTGTGCCTGCTTCCCCTTTTTTCCCCCTTGGGAAATAATTCCTGGAATGTTTATGGAGAAAAAAATGGATGTTAGTAGTCACCCTCCTCATAATTTCTGACATGGATATCTATCAGATAGATAGTCTTGAATTAAAGTGCTTTTGTTTTGCTTTCTTTTCCTCTTGGGAAATAATTCCGGGGTTGTTTGTTGGTGGGGGAAGATGGAAGTTGGTAGTCTATTTAGCACAGGCACAAAGTATAAAAGAGAGGAAGAATACTTATAGAGGGGTAGACAAAGCACTCAATGAGAAAGTTCTGCAGAAGTAAATTTTCTCTTGGGAGACATGAACCCATTTTTATGACACTTTCTGAACAGGGGCTGTTTTCCTGGCTGCCACTGAAGGTTAACTTTGCTTCCTGGAAACAGGGGCCTGGTTGCTGCTGACTGGACCACCCTGAGGAGGTGGCCTGCTTGGCCAGTTAGGGTTCTGCTGCTGGTGGTGCATGGCAGAAAATCCTGGACACAGTTCCTGGAGCTACCTTTTTGATGGGGCTCAGAGGGAAAAGGCAATAATGGTCATTTCATAAAGGACAAAATTCTCTTCTCCTGTCATATGCAAAAGATAGCAACAGTGAAGGGGTGCCATTATGCCAAGCCTGTGCTTGTCCCATGACTATGACAAATACTGGAGGCAACTTGGGAATGAACAAGGAAGCAACTGACTCTCCAATCTTTAGATGTCCTTTTCAAATTCAGCCCAGTTGCTTTTCCTTGCCCAGGAGTGAAATTATTACGTTTGTTTGTCTCCATGTCAACTCTTTTGCTTACTTTCTCTTTTTAATCATCATTAAAACTACCTTTACTGAGATGACTGACAGGATAACTTCCTACTCAAACAAGGATGGGCATATGGTAAATATTTAGAGTCTTATGGGCCGGCCATTACTGATGCAGAATTTCATTAAGAATCCCTTAGTCATTCATAAAAACATGTTACTCTTAAAAATACGTCTCTTGGGTCTTCCCTGGTGGCGCAGTGGCTGAGAATCTGCCTGCCAATGCAGGGGACACGGGTTCGAGCCCTGGTCTGGGAGGATACCACATGCCGCGGAGCAACTGGGCCCGTGAGCCACAACTGCTGAGCCTGCGCGTCTGGAGCTTGTGCTCCACAACAAGAGAGGCAGCGACAGTGAGAGGCCCGTGCACCGCGATGAAGAGTGGCCCCCACTCGCCGCAACTAGAGAAAGCCCACGCACAGAAACGAAGACCCAACACAGCCAAAAATAAAAATAAATAAACAAAATTAAAAAAAAATACATCTCTCGTCCAACTCTCTTCACAGCCTGGTTAGATATCCAGTAAAGCAACACTTGGAAACAACAAGAAAGGAAGTTATGGTATCACTAGATGACCAACAATAGCCATTTTCCAACAAGTAAACCCACTGGACAAGACTTGTGGGTTCCTACATCACTCTTTCTGGCATATTAGAAATCAAGTCTCTAGATATAAAAAAATTTGAGATTGCTTTTTCTTGCTCTAAAAACACATGTATATGCCAGTCTTAAAGAAGAACACCAAGCAAACGGTCTAGTTTTGTTTTGATGTTATTTATGCCAAAGTGACCCGACAAAATGTTCCATCAAAATGATGACAATCCAGATCTCCAGCAGGGCTTTTGCGTTGATGTATTCACCCATATTTGCAGCTGGAAGCTGTGGATTTGTTTTCCCTTGTGAGTTCTCTGGGTGAACCTGTTATTGATTATATCAGGATACCACAAACATTATTTCAAGAAAAAGATTATGCTTCATAATGTTTAGCATTTATATAGGTTCTTTTGATTTCAAAACAAGTTATAAATATTTTCTACTGTGACAACATCTTTCGAGGTAGGTGATTATTACTGTCCCTACATTACCAGTAGAAACCTGAGGCCAAGAAGTACAGGACTCTGTTCCCAGGCCAGGGAGAGTCAGGAGCAACATTACGACTAGACGTCCTGAAGGGCACCTGCTCTGGGTTCTGCAGAGGCCACGCCTCTCTCTAGTGTAGCAAGTCTCCATTAATATAGGGTTATATATTGTATAGATATAAAACAACAACACACAAGGACATCATAGAACAATAATCCAATATTTTTGTTTCTTAGTAAAATATGTTAAGCACAGTATTTAAATTGCATTTCTCTGAAAAGCATTTGGTATATTAAATAGCAGAAGGTATATTAAATAGCTCTATAAATGCTTGCTGGCATACTCTTAACTGCATAAGGATTCTAAAGAAATTAAAATCCACTTATAAACACCATAAACTAAACAAAAATGTGAAAAACTACTTTATTCTTATAATGCAGACTTAATAGCTTGCTGGATATTAGCAGGTGGCTACATAATTTTTCTGAGTTTGAGAGAAAGGATACACATTGTTGGCTGTGGTTTTAAAATATCAATTTGGTAGGGAAAATGCAGTTGAAAGTGAAAATTAAAGACTGCTCTTTACATTTTGCATCCATTCTGAACAATTCATACATATAAAAGATACAATCGCACTTGGAGCTAATGTTTAGGTGAATATAGGGATGCTATATAATATTTTGTGAGAAGAGAAAGTGATAGAAAATAAAAGCTATGGTATTGGAAAAAATGCAGAAGGAGGCAAAAAGGGTATTTTTCAACTGTGTTGAAGATGGGCATGAGATGTAAGTTGTTCATGCTTACATGACTATATAGGTCTTGGAAATGGTTTTCAAGGAAAAATATTTGATTCAATCAGTCTCTTCTCCAGGGCAAAATCCTCACTCTCCTCTCTAAGTCAGTAGTTCTCAGAATGGTATAAAAGAGCTTACCACATGCTAAGCTTCCTAAGAACTGACCAGGTGGTCAGCAGAAAAAGTTCTAAAACTAGAAAGGAAGAGGCATCAAAGTCTTAAAATTTGTATGCAAACGTAAAAACTAACTTTCAAGCCAAAATGACATTCCCTGTCAGAAGTAACAAATACAAAAGTCTTAAATTTAGTGTACACGCAGCTAAGATATTGTTAGATAAGATATTACATGTCATTCAGAGAATATTTTTTGTGTGCTTTTTCCCTAAAAAAGACATATTAAATTATTTTTCTCTCCTCAGGTCTTTTTTGTATAAATGTGAAATATAAGGTGTCTTGTAAGTTTGTTCATTCAGACTATACACTCTAGGGGTCCTTTCCACTTGCGTTGTAGGTGACAGTTTTATTTGAGGAAGGTCTGAGTTTGAAGAGGCTTGAGCAGTTCTGCTGCTTGGTGGGCTGCAAGGTTCTGGCATAGGGCGAGTACCAGTCCCTTTCAAATACATCCTTAAGTTGCTTAATGATGCTTGTGTTGTTTCTCACATCTGCTTGGTTGATAACAAGGCCTGTGCCAGCATTCTGGGTAAAATCATTCCCTACCCAGTCAAAATTTCCTGCAAAAGACAAAGGAAATGATGGTAAAGAGTTAAGATCCACCAGGGAATATTCTCCATTTAAAGAAATATAGAGCAGATTCTATTAAAAAAAAATACCCGGGAATAGTGACAGGGAGACTGAATTGTGTTGACAGCTCATAAAAAGAAATCCAAGAAGGCTTACATATGGCATATTAATATTTGCATATTATTTTGGCATTTTCTTCAGCTTTGCTCAACTTGAAACTCAAAACAGGAAATCTGATGTTCTTTTTTGGTAAATGTTATTTCTTATTGACATTCACAAGGCACACTAAATACAGCAACATTTAAAATATATAGGAATACACTTAAAAATCCTGTGAACAATTACTACCTTCTCAAAGAGACAACATGTAATCCATACGTACAAATGAGAGATTCTAATTATAATGCTCAGAAGCTTTCACATCAAAGAAAAAGCTGAAGCCAGAGAAGGAGAACCAGTTTTTAACTAAACACACAAAACACTCCTTGCTTGGGTGGTAAGTCATTCCCAGTTCCAGGATCAGGCTTCTCAGCCTAGGAATCAGGGCAGTTGCTGTGACAGCAGGCTCCCCAGAGTGACTGCTGGTATAGGTGCTATATTAGTTTGCTAGGTCTGCCATCACAAAGCACAACAGACTGGGAGCTTAAACAACAGAAATGTATTGTCTCACAGTTCTGGAGGCTAAAAGTCTAAGATCAAGATGTTGGCAGACTGGTTCCTTCTGAGGGCTGTGAAAACAGAATCTGTGCCAGACCTCTCTCCTTGGCTTGTAGATGGCCATCTCCTCCTTGTGTCTCTTCACATCATCTCCCCTCTACACACATCTCTATGTCCAAATTTCCCCTTTTTATAAGGACAGCAACCAAACTGGATGAGAAACCAGCCTAATGACCTCACCTTAACTTGATTTCCCCTGTAAAGACCCTGTCTCCAAATAAGGTCAAATTCTGAGGTACTGGGGTTAGGACTTCAACATACTAATTTTGGGGGGCCGATAATAGGTAGTAAGGCTGGGATCCACCCCAGAAAGGGATAATCATGTCTATGCGACTTGCATGTAGTCCATTTTCAAAGTGGGAGTAGATAAAAGGACCAGACTACCCAAAACTCCCAGATGAATCTCTTGTCTTTGGTATCCAATGGGGAGAGAGTTCCAGTAGGAGAGCAAAGGTACTCTCAGGAGGGTATAGCACCGTTTATTTCTTTGCTTTTCTTTGTCTTCATTTATGCATATTTACTGAGTACACAATGTCTACCAGGTACTGTATTAGGGGCCATGATATAAAACTTAAAATCACAGTCTCTGCCTTCGAGGAGTCCGGGAGGAAAACACAAAAAGTATAATACAAGGCATATGAGATGGTACAAGAGATGTATGTATACTATGCCATGAGGGCAGGAGAAAGCAATTTCTAATTCTGACTAGATGTGTCAGGAAGAGAGCATTTCACTGAATAATAAGAAAGGCACAGAAACCTATCAATTAGGAAACTAATTCCATAGGGAATATAACATATTTATGCACAAAAAAGATCTGATGAGGATCTTAGAGTGTGAAGGGGAAGAGTCAGGAATGAGGTCGGGACATAAGGAATGTAGAGGGCAGAGGAACTATCAGTTAGTCAGTGCCTAATATGAGCAAAGCACTATGCTTTTTATTTGCGTACATTATCTCATATGGTTGGTAGGATTTATGCTCACTTGACAGAAGAGGGCTGTGAGGCTCAAAAAGGTGAATAAATTTGCCCAGCTTCACATCGTTAATCAATGGTCAACCCAGGTCTGTAGACTCCATGAACTATCTCCAATACTATAAATGAAGAATCATTCTAATAAAAATTTACCCATGTCAAGACTGACAAAATTATCTAATAAATTACCACCATCCTCTTTGGTTCAGAGCTGGTTCCATAAGGGAACCGAAGGCTTTTAAGCATAGAGCTTGATTTTCCATTCCCTCAGTGGCTCCTCAGGCATCCTGCAGGAATATTTGCTGAAAGATACTGAGATCATGGTCCCTGGGCATCCTCGACCCAAGGCCCTGCAGTCACCTGTGGGAGAAGCTGCTGGGAGAAGGGACATCTGTAGGGAAAGCTAATATCTGTTCCTTTATAGCTCTCATTCTTTGGCCCTCCTTTACTCACTGAAGCCCCCCCGCACATATCAACTCCCTTTTCCATATGGCACTGCCTGGAATATTGGAAGGTGGTTCCCTTGCCCCTCATTTTACTCCTTAAGTTTATTCCTCTAAGTCAAATATTATCAGCATAGAGAAGGAACTCCTCTCTCTCTCTTTATATCTCACCCCAACCCACACAAACACTACAATGATGCTGTCAATGACTTCATGATAGACATAGTTTTGACTGAATTTTATTGCTATAAATTAGCAAACTGCTTGCTAAGTGGTTTGTAATACTGTGTTAGAGTCTCTGCACAGAGACTCCTTTTGCTGTTGCTGTGTTCCCAACCATGTGCTCTCAGACACGTGGCCATGCTCAGAGGCTCCGGCTTTGTGCAAATGCTCAGTGCCAGGTGAACACCAGCTTGAACCTCTAAACAGAGGATTTGTAGCTACTGTAGGTTGAGAGTTATTCTGGAAACTGCTGGTAGGCGGCACCTTCTATTCATTCCATAAACAGAAGACAGCACACTTTTCAAGGACTTCTTGATAAGACACTAAAATCTCATCTTATGATTAAGTGCAAGGCATTAGACCAAGGGCAGTAATTTTTTATGAGCTATCATAACATTATCTCCTTCAATATTCACTGCAATCCTATGAGGTGACAATATTAACTTCACTGTATTGATGAGGAAATTAAGGCTCAGAAAGGTTAAGTAATTTGTCCAAGGTGGAAGTGAAAAAGTCCCACAGTTGAGGTTCAAAGCCAGGTCTGACTCCGAAGCCCACACTGGTGTACTCGCTTTGTGCTAAATGTGCTCTTCACCCTAGACGTCATCAGTCCCCAGGGCTGGAGCATCAGGCCACACTGAGATCTCTGCTCCATTCATTTGCAGACCTCACTCTCTGAAGGAAACACATATCTTTTGGGGGAAGCATGGAGAGAAGGAATGATGATGGGGGAGAAGTGACAAGATTATGAAGTCTCATTCTATGAAATTCAGCTTCTTTCCTTTGATACAATGGATGGAGCCAAGATCCTCCATCTTTATTGATTCTCAAAAGTTTCAATTAGTCTGTTCTCAGGAATCATAGCCCTAGGCATCTTTCACAGGACTACAGGGCATTCCTACACCAGAGTGATTGTTTTCCTACCTTTATTTCCTGATGGCTGGGCTAAGCCTCAAAATCATGTATATGCTTCAGTCATTTTTCAATTGGGAAGCAGTTTTACCCAGCTCTTTTTGAGACTGCCATTTCAGCTTCTAGAATGTACATTTAGGCCCCAGATGGCAGAAGAGCTGTAGTGCTACCCTCAGGAACACCCTGTGAGGGTGTAGGTGAACTCACTGGATATAATATATAAATAACCAAACCACCTTTCAGACAACTTTGCCAAGCTTGACTCAAATGTACTCAGATCAAAATTAGAGAGATGATACTGTCTGAGGATTCTTCTGTAAGTCTTGTGAACATTTAATGGAACTATATTTCCATGCAAGGTCTAGTGTGGATTTTTCTTTATTCAGCATTCTCAACAGGTATCTGAGTGACTTCTTAAGAGATTTCCAGAATATGCTGATAATTATTTAAATTATCAATGAATTTTCCCTCTTTATGCTCTTTAAGTATTTTTATATTAGAACTATGCTTCACTCTAGGGAACTAATGTTTTGCTAAAATGCTATGTGTAAAATGTACTCATTTAAAAATGTATTATAATAAAGAACCCAGAAATAGACCCACATAAATATAGTCAACTGATCATGACAAAGGAGCAAAAGCGATACAATGGAGCAAAGACAGTCCTTTCAACAAGCAATGCTAGAAGAACCAGGCATCTACATGCAAAAGAAAAAGAATCTAGACACAGACCTTACACCCTTCACAAAATGTAACTCAAAATGTGATCATACCCAAATGTAAAATGCACAACTACAAAACTCCTAGAAGATAACATAGGAGAAAACCTGGCTGACCTTGGTTTTGGTGATAACTTTTTAGATACAACACCAAAGGCATGATCCATGAAAGAAATAATTGATAAGTTGGACTTCATTAAAATTAAAAATTTCTGCTCTATGAAAGAGAATGCAAAGATAAACCACAGGCTGGGAGAAAATATTTGCAAAAGACATATCTGATAAAAGTCTGTTATCCACAATATACAAAGAACTCTTAAAAATGAACAGTAAGAAAATTAAAAATCTGTTTAAAAAGCCCTTAATAGACACCTCACCTAAGAAGATAGATGGCAAATACACATATGAAAAGATGCTCCACATCATATGTCAAAGGGAAATGAAAACTGAAACAATGAGATGTGTGTCATACACAGCTATTAGAATGGCCAAAATTCAGAACTGACAATACCAAAGGTTGATGAGGATGTGGAGCAACAGGAACTCTCACTCATTGTTGGTGGGAATGCAAAATGGTACGTCCACTTTGGCAGACAATTTTGCAGTCTCTCATAAAACTAAACTTGCTCTTACCATATGATTCAGTAATCATGCTCCATGGTATTTACCCAGTGGAGTTGAAAACTTATGTCCACACAAAAATATGCACATGGATGTTTATAGCAGCTTTATTCATAATTGTCAAAACTTGGAGCAACCAAGGTGCCCTTCAATAGATGAATGGATAAAGTGTGAATCAATAAATAATATTCCAGACAATGGAATATTATTAAGCACTAAAAAGAAATGAGCTATCGAGCCATGAAAAGACATGGAGGAACCTTAAATGCATATTACTAAGTGAAAGAAGCCAATCGTAAAAGTCTACACACTATATAATTCCAACCATATATTTTGAAAAAGACAACACTGCGGAGTTAGTTAAAAAAGAAATCAGTGGTTGCCAGGGTAGGGGGAGGGATAAATAGATGGAGCACAGAGGATTTTTAGGGCAGTGAAACTACTCTATGTGATACTACAATAGCAGATACATGTCTTCATACATTTGCCCAAATCCACAGAATGTACAACACAAAGAGAGAACCCTAATGTAAACAATGGATATTGGGTGATAATCATGTGTCAATGTAAGTTCATCAGTTGTGAGAAATGTACTACTCTGGTGAAGGATGTTGGTAATGCGGGAGGCTGTGCACATGTGGGGTTGGTGGGTATATAGGAAATCCCTGTGCCTTCTGCAGTTCTGCTGTGAACTTAAAACTGTTTTTTAAACAAAAGTCTATTTTAAAAAATGCATTACAGCGAAAGAAGAAGGGAGAGAGTCAGGAATCAATATTTAGTAGGAATCTGGCAGAGAGATCAGTGACAGTGTTGGGAGCTTCTCATATATTATCTCATTTAATCCTTATACCACCACCAAAGGATGGGTGCTGTTATCCCTATTTTAAAGATAAGGAAACAGAGGCTCCTCAGGGGCTCAGAGAGATTGTGTGACTTTACTATCTTCCAGCTTGTAAGTTTCAGTGCTTGAAATCAAAAAAAGGTTTGTCTGACTCCAATACACTTACTTAATTCATTATAAAGAACATTTGGATATAACCACATATCACTGCTGAATGTGCACCTAACAACTTACTTTAGGTAAACCCTGCAGGTAGAATATTCAGATTTGAGTCCTTAAATCCCACTGTGCCCAAAACTTAATCCACCCCTATTTTTCCCAATATTGAAGCAAAAGTTCCCATTTTTGACTAAACAACTTCGAGTTTGCTTTTGCCACTTGTTTAAAAAGAAGCTCATTTCATTCTGTTCTCCATGCATTGATGAACATGAGAAAATCTAAATGCCACCTCTTGGGTCACTGAGAGGGACAACATGAATAAAATAATATTGTCATATTCTAGAACTGGAATGATACACATTTTTTAAAATTTCAATACTCTATTCTATTATTCTTATTATTCTACTAATAAGACACACAACTATTCGAAATGGGAAGAAACAGAACATCTCCATGCTGAGAGAGGAGGTAGTAAGTGTTTAATTCATTTCATATGGCCCAATTTCCTTATTTCTAAATTGCAGGTGATTAAAGCTGCCTTCCCTATTGACAATGTTGCTAAGAGAATCAAATAAGATAAGGTGCTTTACAAAGTTAAAATGGCATATTTTTTTACTCACTGAATTTGGAGAAAATAATGCAGATTCCATATTCCTTCATCCCAGACACATTTTTCTTTTCTGCTTTGAGATTGCTACTTCATTTGTACAGTGGAATAACCATCCTGCTGTTTTGTGATCTATGCACTTTCATTTTATAGATAATAACTTCCACTCTGCCTGTGACAGTACTAGTAAAGGGGTTACTCTGGATTCATGCACACCGTGGGAAAGTAGAATAGATTTAATCCGTTAGTAAGAAATATACCAATACATATTGTTTCTGTATCTGGAGCTTTATTGCCTTAATAATAATAGCTAACATGAATCTAGTATTATCTATGTGTTAGGAGCTTTCATTGTGCAAGGTGCTTTGTACATAGTATCCCAATTAAACTTTACCCTATGAAGTAGAAACTATTATTAACTCCATTTTACATATGAGAGAACTGAGGTTTTTAGAGAGCTTAAGTAAATTGCCCAAAGTTAGATATTTTTAAAATGGCAGAGGTAGGATTATTGCACAGGTAGTGTTTGTTTGGGCTTCGAATTTCAATGATGTCTGCCTCCCCATTACTCATGACAGGCTGGCTGTGGTACAGTGGGTAGGAAATGAGCACTGGGTTCATTTAAGTGCCAGGACTGGCCTTTCATGAGCCATCCAACTCCTCACCTATAAAATGAGACAAATGGACCATGGAATTTCTGCAAAACATTTACAAAAAGACATCACATATGGTCTCCTAGCATATGAACCAAGCCACAGATGAGACGCTCTGTTAAGGAGCTCTTTGCCCTCACCCTCCTGTTTCCTGACCTCAAGGTCTCCCACTCACTGGCAGGCGCTTCCTCACCATGGGGTACAGAAGAGTACAGCTAGATCACCACTAACCTGCATGATCCCCTAAGGAGCCTTACAGCCCTGACACCTACCAATATAAGCTGCGCCATCCGTCACCATGTACTTGTTGCGATTTAATCTAGGGAAGGTGTGATTCTTTTGTTCTTTTGTAACACAAGCGTTCTCTCTTTCCAGATCAAAAAATTTCTGTAAGACAATAAACAAATAAATAAATAAAGCAGGTGAATATAGAGAACATTTTTGGTTTTGTTCAAACACAAAAGGGTTTCTCATTCAAGTATCAACAATAGACCTCATATTGAGTTATTAAAACCACAATCTTGTTACTTCATATAGATGAAGCTATTTTTGTTCTCAAATCCATATAGGCAACAAGAGAGAAAATTATCATGCTCACCTAGGTCTATAATTAACACTTTTAAACTATAAAATGAACATAAAATTCATTCTTTTAATGGGGAAAGGGCCAGAAGTTGTCTAATTCTTTCGTCTTATTCATCAGAGTGTGCTGGCATTTTAAGTATGCCTCAGGGTGCTTTCTGTCAAGCATGCCAATGAACTGAATTCTCACATGTGGCATATATTATAAGAAGCAGCAGGCCCATGTCAATGACTAGCTGAATTAATTGGGGATTTGCAAATGTCAAAAAAAGATTTTGCCAAAAGAACAAATATTTCCATCTAAACACCTAGGTCTACAAGCTCTTTTAATAAGCAACTCAAAAAATATCACAACTTCAAACCATAAATCCTGAATTTCAACTTTAATGTGATCCAAAAAGCAGCATTCCAGTTCACCTGGAATGGGGATGGGGGAGCTAAGAGAGGTAGGTGACATCAGGAGTGGCTTCAGGAATCTGCTGAAATTGGCAAGTGCTCAGATGAGGCTTAAACTGTGACTGAGTTCACAGGAAGACACCATCAAAGGTGAAGACCTCAGGTCTCCTCCACATTGAAAAACGTGGAAAATTTTCAAAACTGCATGGAATATTTCCAGAATGTCTTACATCTGTAGAATCATGTGTGATTGAAGGAAAGAAGAGGCAGTGAGAAAAATAGGATGATACCTCGAAATGGAGATATCATTTACAGTTTTAAAACTGTAAGTGTTCAAATTTGGTTTGGGGAAACAATGAGAGTTGGTTTTTCCCTCCCCTCCAGGTTGAGAAAGGAGTGATAAGCCAAGTGATCACTAAGTGATCTTCCAGCCCTGAAAATTCTATTCTGATTTTTTTGGTAGAACCCTTGAGATCAATGTTACACAGGCCAAAATCTACCACCTAAGAACTGTCTATTGTACATCCCAGAGGAATGTTCTCCCATTGCCATATTTCCATGATTATAGGCAATGCAGACTGGATCACCTTATTTCCTCAGTTCCTATCTTCTGCAAAATCTGTGTCAAGTTTGATGGGTTCACATAGAGCCTTTGTGGACTCTTCAAGTGGACTTAATAACCTGTGAATGCTCTTAAGTTGTGTTTTTATACTTCTGAGGTCACACGAATACTGATAACAGCTAGCAGTCATCTCGCTTGAACACTCTATCACCATACCTGTCTACACACTTGCTATTTCCTTTTGAGGAAGATATTATTGCAGAATCAAGACAAATTTGAAAAAGAATAAATTATACATCCTAATTTAAGTCAATGATGGCATCACAGCTTGAGGCTTTACTGAGAACCCATTTCCTCTAGAAAGTTGAAGATGACCCTAAAGAGGGAAAAGAGCCTTTTCTGGGAGACTAAGACAACAGCAGAAATCACATTGTATTCACTGACATACTATTAGACGCCTAACATGCTGCAGGTGACAGCAAAGATATTTTAAAAGTGACTTGTTAATTTATTTTTTAAAAACCTCAGTTAACTAGGAAAACTTGGTGAGTGCAGTCTCTTTCCATGAGCCTCCTCATGCATACAAACCCACAAAGCCAGGGGGAAGGTGCCTATTCCTCTAAGGACAGAGATTACCAGGCTATCTGCTTTATCAGTGCTCCCAGGCTCCTGAAGACATACTATATGCAAGATTCCAACTCCCACTCTTCTTGGAAAAGCTTTTCATCCATCTGTGGTCTAGATGTCGAGGCCATAAGCTTCCTTCTCCTCAAGGCTTATCTTGATGCTTAGAAATGCATGGCCTGGCTTAAATGAAGATTGGAGTCTCTGTTTTATAAAATGTCCAACAGTGAACTATTAATGTTTGGTTTGTTCGAGTAATGTGACCATGAGTGTTTGAAAAAATGAAGCTGAGTAAATACTGTAGAGGTTAAAATGATGGATTCTACTTTCCTTGTAATTTCTTGTAAGTCTTCAATGAGAGCCCTTAATATTTCATGACACAGATTTCAACTGACAGTGCCTTAGTAGCAGGTGTGCTGTGGGGTCAGGAAACAGTGGGTGGGTGGAGACCACTGAGTTGTTCTGAGGGGAAGTTAAGAGATAGGAGCAAATGCAACATGTGTCACAGGCCCCAGATATTCTCCTCTCTGCATCTGTTTGTATTAAACACGTCTTTTTACTTTCTGTATTCTGGTGCTTTGACATCTGGGCCCTTGCTGAGCACAGAGGGACTGTCTTCCAGAGAATGAAGGCTACAGGGATATTCACCACCTCTAGGCCTAACTCATAAATGCCTCTTGTGCACTCCTCCACTCTCTCTTCTTCTGATTGGCCTTGGGATATTGAGGCTCAAGGCCATCTTGGAAGCCATGTGTCAAAGTTGACAGTGGAGCCCCTGTCATCCTGGGTCCCTGAATGTTTCATGGAGCACAATTTTATCACCTAGAAGAGAGCCTGGCACAGAGCAGAGTCAGGTCTCAGTGTACATTTGTTGAATGACAGCAGCGGAGGTTGGGGGAAGCTGAGACCTAAAGGATTAGTGGGCTTTAGTCAGGTAATGCATGGAAGAAACTGTTGTAGGAGAGGAAAGCACATGTACAAGGGACCTGAGGGGAGGAAGAGGATGTTCCATGTGAGGACCAGAGGAGATTCAAAGGCGAGCTAGAGAGTTTGCACGTCTAGGGTAGTACGAATCCTCAACCTTGCCTCCCTCAACGTATGCAGACACGGATTAGGGTGCAGCCCAAGGGACCTGGAACAAGTACAGAAACCCAGGCTGGGGGTGCTTTAGGGCTGGGGGAGTCTGTGCTGGTGCATGTTCCAATGCTCTGTTGGTCACAGTCTCACAAATAAGAATAGTAGGTGAAGGAGGAAGTTCAAACAAAATGGATAGGATGCAACTGAAAGTGTATATAAAGAGGGTTATGCTGGCACCAGGAAACTTGGGTTCTAGTCTCCTTTTTGGGGGGGATATGGTTGTTTCGAAAAATTAGTTAACCTACCTTTTGAGGTATTTTTCACTATCAAAGATTGTTGTCCTGGTTCTGACTGGAAGTTCATGTGTATGTGTGCGCTTACAGCTTTCACAGATGTATGAAGGAAATAAACTTTTAATTTAATAACTCAGTCAATATAATACTTACAACTTTCAAACTGCAGTTGGCTATTTCAGTGCAAATAGCTTTAAGAGATGAAATAAAGTTAAATGTGAGGGGGTCAGTTTCCTTCCAGAAGCTGATAAGGAGTCGAACTTTAACGCTTCGCAAAACTAACGCTTCTCTAATTTTCCCATCCAAGTCTGGCCAGTAAGTCCTGTAGAAATAATATCCATACAGATAAAATAAAGAAGATTAGTTAGTTTGGGGAAATAAATTTTCTAGACTATAGAGAACACTGATGTTAACTTGATCATTACTTTTTTCTGTAATATAAATAACCTTGTAGGATATGTTGAAAAAATGCCAGTCTCCTGGGTTAGGACATTGAGAAATGCTGCTTTACTGGTCCTGTCCAGCCTAAAATGAGGTCTCCTACCACCAGGGCCTCAGGTTGTGTGAGCAGAGGGCACAGACAGACCGACCACCACCACATGTCACCCTCACTACACCTCCAACTCTACCTGGGTCTCAGTTCATATGTGCAAGGAGAATCAACTTTCCAACAGAATTCCAGTTAGGATCCTTGAGCACCCCTTTGTCCCCAAATGCTTCTCAAACCTCTCTTCTTTCGTAAGTGTCACCCCCAATGAGATTTTGCTCTAGTTATCCTAGCTTTCCCACACTCTTATTTCCAAACTGTCTTCATCTCTCCTTACCAAGACCCCCACTACTCTGGGGCCCTAGAATCCTCCATCAGGCTGTTTCCCCTATAGGCTTAGCCTTTTCCCTGAATTCTTAACCTTTTACTTTGACTAAATCTGAACTCTTCCCTAAGGCCATAGCTTCTCTTAAAGTCCTGCTGTGTATTTTCCACCAGATTGTGCTGTCCACTTGATATAGGATGGGGGGCCAGCCACTGCCCCCCACCCCCTAAAACACAATGTTTCTTTCAGAACTGTAACTTAGTTCTCATGTTAAAAAAAAAACAATAAAATTTCCCACGTTAAAGACAAGTCTCAAATTGCTGTATCTCTCTGTAGCCCTGTAATTTGTAGACCTTTTTTTTATTCATACAAATCTTCCCCTAATTCTGGACCAATTCATTATTTGGACTAATGATATATTATTCAAAATATATAAGTTTCATAATAATTGCACCTCCAAAGGTCTCCTCTTTATATCTGACCCCAGCTTCCTGTCCTTCACGTTCCTCTACTCTCTTATTTGTACCTGCTCTTTCACCTGTGCGGGCCCCAGATCCAAGGTCCCTCTACTTTTTCCTGGTCCATCAGCTCCTCCTGATCTCCTTTCCCTGACAAGCCTAATATCAGTTCTGATCACATGAAGAACAGTTGCCCCTCTCCCTTCCTTTAGCTCTTGGCAAAATCTGAATCCTAGGTCAGTGCTGTAATACCTTTGGTGTATTTCTATAGCTATAAAGCAGAGGACAACTGGAAAAAGGCATCTCAAGCTTGTGCAGACTGGAGAAAACACAAATGCATTCAGGGCTCTCAATACCATCTGCCAATCCCTATCCTTGTGTTGGGTCAGTTCTACCTCTTGTACCTTTTGTAATTATTCTAAATGTTGCCCCACTCTAGAGAAATTTACTTTTTCCTTCATTCACAAAATTGGGGGTCTTGGTCATGGTCCTCCTCAATGTTCTACCCTGATAGCCACACACATCCTTATCCCCTTCCCTCTAATTCAGAGGATAAGGCATCCCCCCCTTCTCCCCAAGCTGTTCCCTTAGCCCCCTGCAACTGCATTTGATTAGTCATTCCTTCCCGAAAATATCTTCAACTTCTCTCTCTCTGGCTTCTTCATTTGAGAAAAAAACATAAATCTCTCCCATTCAGAGACCTCTCCTTTGACTCTGCATTGCTCTGTGGCTGGTGTACAATCTCTTTCCTCTTTGAACAAAACTTCTTGATAGTAGAATCTTGAACCTCTGACTCTACTTCATCACCCCCCATTCACTTATCAGCCTACTGATCCCAGCCTCCAGCCCATGAATCTTTTGCAAATTTTCTCAAAGTCAGCAGTGATTATCTTAACTGCCAAATCTAATGGACATCATTCAATTCTTACTTTACTGTTAAACCAGGCTACATGTGGCTATGTTGATGTTTCCTTTTGTTGACCTGAAACAAACAGACTGCCAGGTACTTTTCCAGCAAAGATGGGTTTATTTGGAATCAGCATAGAATTGCAATTCTGGATCTGCAATTATGGGCAAGACACATGCATGACAAGGGAGGGAGAACACTTTTACAGAGGGGAAAAGGAAGTTGGGAGGGCTATGGTAAACAAAGTGTCATGGCCTTTCATTGGCTGAGTCCTTGCCAGGAAAGAAGAGGAATCTGTCTTTTTCCTGTTAGGCTCTGCTATCCTAGCAAGGTGTGAGAACTTCTCCTTCTGGTCTCTCAACTCTGTTTAATTGAGGTTTCTGTTTATTAATTTCTTACACTTTCTTTTTAAAATTGATTCCATTGGCTTCTTTTTCTTTTGCTAGCAATCATCTTTATTTTTTTGAATTTTATTTTTTTTATACAGCAGGTTCTTATTAGTTATCTATTTTATACCTATTAGTGTATACATGTCAAACCCAATCGCCCAATTCAGCACACTACCATCCCCACCCCACCGCGGTTTTCCCCCCTTGGTGTCCATATGTTTGTTCTCTACATCTATGTCTCTATTTCTGCCCTGCAAACCGGTTTATCTGTACTATTTTTCTAGGTTCCACATATATGCATTAATATACGATATTTGTTTTTCTCTTTCTGACTGACTTCACTCTGTATGACAGTCTCTAGATCCATCCGTGTCTCTACAAATGACCTAATTTTGTTCCTTTTTATGGCTGAGTAATAATCTATTGTATATATGTATCACATCTTCTTTATCCATTCGTTTGTCGATGGGCATTTAGGTTGCTTCCATGACCTGGCTATTGTAAATAGTGCTGCAATGAACATTGGGGTGCATGTGTCTTTTTTTTTTTTTTTTTTTTTTGCGGTATGCGGGCCTCTCACTGTTGTGGCCTCTCCCGTTTCGGAGCACAGGCTCGGGACGCGCAGGCTCAGTGGCCATGGCTCACAGGCCTAGCCACTCTGCGGCATGTGGGATCTTCCCAGACCGGGGCACGAACCCGTGTCCCCTGCATCGGCAGGTGGACTCTCAACCACTGCGCCACCAGGGAAGCCCTCATGTGTCTTTTTGAATTATGGTTTCTTGTGGGTACATGCCCAGTAGTGGGATTGCTGGATCATATGGTAATTCTATTTTTAGTTTTTTAAGGAACCTCCATACTGTTCTCCATAGTGGCTGTATCAATTTACATTCCCACCAACAGTGCAAGAGGGTTCCCTTTTCTCCACACCCTCGCCAGCATTTGTTGTTTGTAGATTTTCTGATGATGCCCATTCTAACTGGTGTGAGGTGATACCTCATTGTAGTTTTGATTTGTCTTTCTCTAATAATTAGTGATATTGAGCAGCTTTTCATGTGCTTCTTGGCCATCTGTGTGTCTTCTTTGGAGAAATGTCTATTTAGGTCTTCTGCCCATTTTTGGATTGGGTTGTTTGTTTTTTTAATATTGAGCTGCCTGAGCTGTTTGTATATTTTGGAGATTAATCCTTTGTCTGTTGACCTGTTTGCAAATATTTTCTCCCATTTTGAGCGTTGTCTTTTCATCTTGTCTACAGTTTCCTTTGCTGTGCAAAAGCATTTAAGTTTCATTAGGTCCCATTTGTTTATTTTTGTTTTTCTTTCCACTACTCTGGGAGGTGGGTCAAAAAAGATCTTGCTGTGATTTATGTCAATGAGTGTTCTTCCTATGTTTTCCTCTAGATTCCATTGGCTTCTATGACTCTATGGCTTGCTGGTCTGTCCCTTATCTCTTGGACTGTAGCAAATAGTCCTTTGATTAAAACACAGTGGAGGCTCTTCAAGGTCACAAGACTCCCCAGTAGTCAGGCCCTCTTACTCCTCGTCCTTGCCCTGTCTCCAATTTGGTCTCTCACCACCTTATCTTGGGCTCTATGTTCCTGCACTGAACTTGTTATAGATCCTGGCATGGACCAGGCTATTTTTTTCCATTTGAAACTTTGCTCAAGCTCTCCTTTCTACCTGGATAACTCCCTTTCTCACACTTTTTTCTAACTCATGCATATGTTTAAAGTAATTTGGGTAGCATTTCCTCTAATAAGCTTCTTCAAACCCTGAAACTGCCATAGAAGCCTTTTCACCAAGTATCTATAATATTCTGTACACATATCTATTGTTCTATCCACCCCACTATGTTATGAAAATCTATTCTGTGTCCAATTTACATTCCCACCAATAGTGTATAAAGGTTCCCTTTTCACCACATCCTTCCTAGCAACTGTTATCTCTTGTCTTCGTCAAGAAGAGTCATTATAACAGTGGGAGGTGATATCTCATTGTGGTTTTGATTTGCATTTCCCTGATAATTAGTGATGATGAGCATTTTTTCATGTATCTGTTGGCCATTTTGATATACTCTTTGGAGAAATGTCTATTTAGTTCTTTTGCCCATTTTTAAAAATCAATTTTTTTTGTTATTGTTGTTATTGAGTTGACTGAGTTCTTTATATACTTTGGATATTAACCCCTTATCTGATATGAGGTTTAAAAACTTTTCTCCCATTCTGTGGGTTGTCTTTTCATTTTGTTAATTGTTTCTTTTGCTGGGAAAAAGCTTTTGAGTTTGATGTAGTCCTTTTTGTTGATTTCTTTTTTTTACTGTTTGTACTTTTGGCATTATGCTGAAAAATTATTGCCGGGACCAATATCAATGAGCTTCCTCCCTATGTTTTCTTCTAGGAGTTTTATAATATCACGTCTTATGTTTAAGTCTTTGATCCACTTCAAGTTAATTTTCATGGATGGTGTGAGACAGGGCCCAATATCATCTTTTGGCATGTGTTTCTCCAGTTTTCCCAGCACTATTTGTTGAAGAAACTATCCTTTCCCTGTTGGGTATTCTTGGCTCCCTTGTTGAATATTAGTTGACTGTATATGCTGGGGTTTAATTCTGGCTCTCTATTCTGTTCCATTTGTTGACATGTCCATTTTTGTGCCAGTACCATACTGGTTTTATTACTACAGCTTTGTGGTATAGTTTGAAATCTGGAAGTGTGATATTTCCAGCTTTGTTCTTTTTTTCTCAGGATTTGTTTGACTATTCAGGGTCTTTCTTGGTTCTACACAAATTTTCAGATAGTTTCTTCTATTTCAGTGAAGAATGCATTTGTTATTTTGATGGGGATTGCACTGAATCTGTATATTGCTTTGGATAGTATGGCCATTTTAACAATATTAATTCTTCCAATCTATGAATGTGGATGTCTTTTCATTTGTTTGTGTCTTCTTTGATATCTTTCAGCAAAGTTTTGTAGTTTTCATTGTACATATCTTTCACCTACTTGGTTAAATTTATTCCTAAATAGTTTGTGGGTTTTTTTTTATGGTATTGTGAATGGGATGAGTTTCTTTATTTCTTTCTAAGATACTTCATCATTAGTGTAAAGAAATGCAATTGATTTCTGTATGATAATTTTGTATCCTGCCACTTTACTGAAATTATGAATTCAAATATTTTTTGACTGATTCTTTGGGATTTTCTCTATTTAAGAACATATTATCAACAAATAATGGAAACTTTAAATCTTCCTTTCTGATCTGAATGTCTTTCATTTCTTTGTCTTGCCTAATTTGCTCTAGCTAGGACTTCCATTACTATATTGGATAGGAATGGTAAGAGTAGGCATCATTCTTTGTTCCAGATCTTACATTTTCAATTTCTCTCCATTAAATATAATGTTAGCTGTGGGTCTACCATATATGACCTTTATTTTGTTGAGGTATGTTCCTTCCACATCCAGTCTGTTAAGAGTTTTTATCATGAAAGGATGTTGTATTTTGTCAAATGCTTTTTCTGCATTTATTGAGATGATCATGTGATTTTTATCTTTTATTTTATTGATATGATGTGTGTAATAACATTTATTGGTTTGTGTATTTTGAACTATCCTTGCATCCCAGAAATAAATCCCACTTGGTAATGGTGTATTATCTTTTTAATGTGTTCTTGAATTTCATTTGCTAATCTTTTGTTGAAAATTTTTGCATCTATAATCATCAGGGATATTAATGTATAGTTTTCTTTTTTTGTGCCATCCTTATCTGGCTTTGGATTCAAAGTAATGATGGGCTTGTAGAATGAGTTTGGAACTGTTCTCTCCTCTTGGATATTTTGGAAGAGTTTGAGGAGAATTGGTGTTGTTTTCTGAACATTTGGAAGAATTCTCCAGTGAGATGTCTGGCTCTGGAGTTTTTGATTACTGATTCAATCTCTATACTCAATATTGGTCTGTTCAGATTTTCTATTTCTTCCTGATTCAGAGTTGATAGGTTATGTGTTTCTAGAAATGTATCCATTTCTTCTAGGTTATGTAGTTTGTTGGCATATAATTGTTCATAATAGCCTCATAGATTCTATGTATTTCTGTAATTTCAGTTGTAACATCTTATCTTTCATTTCAAATTTTACTTATTTGAGTCTTCTCTCTTTTTTTCTTAGTCTAGCTAAAGGTTGGTCAGTTTTTTTAATCTTTTTGAATAACCAGATCTAAGTTACATTGATCCCTTTTATTATTTTTCTAGTCTCTATTTCATTTATTTCTGTTCTGATCTTTATCATTTCCTTCCTTCTGATAACCTGAGGCTTAATTTGTTCTTATTTTTCTAGTTCCTTGAGGTGTAAAGTTAGCTTATTATTTGAGATCCTTCTAATTTTGTAATATATATGTTATATTAAGCATGTATGTTCCTCTCAGAACTGCTTTAGTTGTATCCCACAGTATTTGATATGTTGTCTTGTCTTTCCTTTTTTTAATTGAGGTATAGTTGATTTATAATATTATTGAAGTTTCAGTGATTCAATATTTTTATAGATTATACTATATTTATAGTTATTGTAAAATATTTCATGTGGTGTACAATATATCCTTATAGCTTATTTTATACAGAGCAGTTTGCACCTCTTAATTCCCTATCCCTATCTTGCCCCTCCTCCATTTTCCACTCCCCACTGGTAACCACTAGTTCGTTCTCTATATCTGTGAGTCTGTTTCTCTTTTGTTATATCCACCTATTAAGTGATATCATACAGTATCTGTCTTTCTTTGTCTGACTTATTTCACTAAGCATAATACCCTTCAGGTCCATCCATGTTGTTGCAGATAGCAAAATTTCATTCACTTTTATGACTGAGTAGTATTCCATTACATATATATACCACATCTTCTTTATCCATTCATCTGTTGATGGACACTTAGGCTGCTTCCACATCTTGGCTATTGTAAATAGTGCTGTTATGAATGTTGAGGTGCATGCATCTTTTTGAATTAGTGTTTTCATTTTCTTCAGATATATACCTAGTAGTAGAATTGCTGGATCATACGGTAGTTCTATTTCTAGTTTTTTGAGGAAACTCCACACTGTTTTCCACAGTGGCTGCACCGATTTACATCCCAACTGACAGTGTACAAGGGTTCCATTTTTTTCCACATCCTCACCAACATTTGTTATTTGTGGCCTTTTTGATGACAGCCATTCTGACAGGTGTGAGGTGATATCTCATTATGGTTTTGATTTGCATTTCTCTGATAATTTGCGATGTTGAGCATCTTTTCCTGGCCTGTTGGCCATCTGTATGGCTTCTTTGGAAAAACATCTATTCAGGTCTTCTGTCCATTTTTAAATCAGGATGTTTAGGGTGTTTTTGATGTTGAGTTGTGTGAACTGTTTATATATTTTGGATATTAACCCCTTATTGGCCATATCATTTGCAATATAATAATTTTCATGTTTCTAGTTGTGGGCTTCTTTTTCCTCTTAGAGAAGTCCCTTTAACATTACTTTTAAAACTGCTGCTCTTAAAAAAAAAAAAAAAGGAAAAAAAAAAACTGCTGCTCTTTTAGCTTTTGCTTGTCTGTAAAACTTTTGATTTCTCCATCAAATCTGAATGAGAGCCTTGCCAGGTAGAGTATTCTTGGTTGTAGGTTTTCCCCTTTCATCATTTTATATCATATCATTCCTTTCTGACCTGCAGAGTTTTTGCTGAGAAGTCAGCTGTTAGCCTTATGGAAGTTCCCTTGTATGTAATGTGCTGCTTTTCCCTTGCTCCTTTTAATATTCTCTCTTATCTTTAATTTTTGCCATTTTAATAACAATGTGTCTTGTTGTGTTCCTCTTTGAGTTGATCCTGTTTGGGACTCTCTGTGATTCCTGGACTTCTATGTCTGTTTCCTTTCCCAGGTTAGGGAAGTTTTCAGCTATTATGTCTTCAAATATGTTCTCTGTCCCTTTCTCTCCCTTCTCATTCTGGGACCCCTATAATGAAAATGTTAGTATTCTTGATGTTGTCCCAGAGGTCTCTTAAACTGTCCTCATTTATTTTTTTTCTTTTTTCTGTTCAATGTCAGTGATTTCTACTACTCTGTCTTCCAGCTTGCTGATCCATTTTCCTCTGTATCATTTAGTCTACCGTTGATTCCTTCTAGTGTATTTTTCATTTTGGTTATTGTAGTCTTCATCTCTGCTTGGTTGTTCTTTATCTTTTCTCTTTGTTAAAAACTTCTAAATTCTCACTGTTTTCATCCATTTTTCTCCTGAGTTCTTTGATCATCTTTATGATCATTACCTTGAACTCTTTCTCAGATAAGACTGCCTATCTCCACTTCACTTAGTTCTTCTGGTTTTTAATCTTGTTCCTTAATTTGGAACATGTTTGTCTTTTATCTTTGCCTTCATCTGATATGAACTGAATGATTTTTGCTGATTCAGATGTTTAATGATCATGAGACCCCCTCAGGGGAGGAATAATCTCTGGTGCCTGTCAGTGCAGACATGCTTCTCCCTTAGTAGTCAGTCCTATTTTTACCTTTGGCCCCTTTAAGTCCCCCTGTGCCCCTTTTGGCAGTATGGAGTGCAGCTGAGAATGCCTCTAGATCTCCATCTGCCCAATGCTGCCTATATGTAATTTACCCACAATAAACTTCATAATTGCTTGTTTTTTGGTGTCAAAGTTCCTTCCCAGTTTGGAGAATATATTCAATATGTCTGTCTACCAATATCAACCATTTCTAATTTGGAAGCATGTAGAATTTTTCTCTTTCATTTTATGTTTACTGTGCAGACTAAAATTTAAGTTTGTAGGTTATTAACACACTGATAATTTAACACACTCTTTAAAATCTTTTTTCATTCATATGATTGAGAAGAATTTAATTTTAACCTTGATCTGTGAACTACTTCTTATGTCTCTGATGGCTTTTCATTTAAAATGCTAGAGATATTAACAGGTTTGAAATACCATCAGTATAATAAAAGAACTGCTCTTTGAATAATAACAATAATGGTATTTTAATAATCAAAATGCAAGACTTCAGGTCAGTTTCTAGTTCTTTTAGTTTTCTCTAATTTTTGTATTTCCAAGAAATTTTAGATTATCCATACTAACTCCTTCCCCCTTGTCTATGAAGGATTCTAATTTTATTTGTTTGAAGGGACTTCATGGAATGAAGGTTTTTCCAATCCTCTGAAATTATCATCCCATCCTAATAAGTCCATAAACTTGAACTTATTCTCCCAAATAACAGGAAAATCAGGTAAAACCTATCATGTTTCAAACTCTTCCCAAAGTGAAGCTGAAGTCTAAGACAAAATTTAAAATCAAATAAACAATAAATGGAAAAAACATAAAAAAGAGGGATTGTAAAAATGAAAGCATGTGGAAAAAATCCATGAATGTTCAAAGGGTGCACAATATTTTAAAGTAAAGGTGTCCTAATAATGTGCATCTTGCAGCCTAAAATTGTTTTTGACAATCATTAGGAGTCATCACTTTCTGGGAGAAACACATCTTTTGCAATCTTCAAGTCATTTGCATAGAGAAGTTGTATATTATGCATATGTGAGGTTGGCAATATGAAAAATATTCAAGCAGTATAGGGCACATCACATTATTTAACCTCAGTAAATGGTTATTCTGAAACTGTAATTTTCCAAATTAAAAAGGTTTCAGGTTGTACCCCTAGAAATTTGCACTTTGGAAACTTTTCCTGGATTAAATAGATTATTCAAAACATTTACAAGCACCCAAATCTCTGCATTCCCTGCAAGAAAGCAAAAGTGGGAAATACTTGGGGCCTAGCCATGCATTCATGACTTAGAGACATAAATTCTGCTCCTAAGTTGATTCTAAGTATTTCCATACTTAAACAGTGATGAATATTAAAAAATAAATCTCCATTTTAAGATACTCTCTTCCTCTTACAGATGGATGGATTGACTGAGAACATACATATTTTAAGTTCCTTTCTCCTTAAGTGGAAAAGATAGTATGAAAATTTAGCATTTAATAAGACCTACATGAATATAACAAAGTGATACCTCCTTTAAGGAAAATCTTGCCAGACCTACTCAGTTTCAGTACGTCCTTCAGGTACCTCTCAACTGATAATTTTCAAAAAATTTTTTTTCAAATAACTTAAATTTATTTATTTATTTTTCCAAATAATTTTCAAGTTGAAAACAACCCAATCTTTATTCTAAAGTTCCTCTCATGCTTATAATGTAAACTACTGAGGTGGTTCTGTGGGATGAGACCCTGAGTCCTTAAAGTGGACTGAGAGAGGAGATGCACCATGGGTGAGCTGCAAATGTACACTGAGATGTGAATGGTGTGCAACCTAATGTGACCTGATAGCATCTCAGTGTCCACGGTGTTTTCTCCTGTGGTCTCCAGTTTAGTGCCTGGCCCTGGAGCCCAGGATTTAAGCTGAGATTGCACACTCACTGACCTTTTGGTGCTTGTGCTGGAGATAGGCAGGTAGTCCATGACTGCGATGTACACGTATTGCTTGGCATCATCTATTACACTGTAGATGGCGTCTATGTCAAAGCTTCTGTTTTTAGGGCAAAACAGTTTGGGAGAATTCTGTGAAGACACAAAAACCAAACTTTTAGAGTATTAATTTTTGCAATCTGGGAATTTCTCTTTTTTGTTGTTATTTAAAATTTTTAAAAAATGAATCTTGGCTTTTAACCAATTTTTGCAAACCTACTTTCCAGTTCTTTATGAGATTAAGACAAATACATTTTCAGTTCTATCAAAGTTGAGGCAAGTAGAAAACAAGGTGTATGGGTCTCAAATCTGTCCTTTAAGTCAGTTTTGGGAGGGAATTCTTGTTTTCAATACGCACACCTCTTATTTTTATAAGAGTGCTCTAACTCTAAACTTAACGTGACTTTGGTATACATCCCTGTCATACATAGTTAATTTTCTCAGACATTACCATATATAGTGTATATATGCATACAGCAAGCCATTTATGCTAGAAGTTATTTCACTTGAAAGGTAATGTGGCCATAAAGATGTTCAAGATACATGGTCTAAAAATCTTGTGGTTTTTTTTTTTTTTTCCCAAATCTTTCATCGAGTGAGGAAGAGGAGTGTTGATTGTTGAGAAAGGGTCATCAGTAATTCTAGAGGAAAAACCAAGTGACTTATTAAGATGCCAAGTTCATAAGGAGAGACAGGGCCTTAAGAAAAATGAAAAAAGAGGCAAATTATACTTGAGGTATTTTTCTCATGTTGCTCAAAGTGGTTTCCATCTTACAGAAGTATGATGTTTTTAGATAAAGTTGCTATAGAAA
Organism: Delphinus delphis; assembly: GCF_949987515.2. NCBI lineage: Eukaryota > Metazoa > Chordata > Mammalia > Artiodactyla > Delphinidae > Delphinus > Delphinus delphis. The sequence goes on from NC_082683.1 coordinate 155,408,516, forward strand.
GGGAAAGATGTACTTTGGTTTTCTCATTGGTTTTCCACTGGACAAGACTGAAAGGAGCATTTCTGTAGTTCCTGCATTACTCTGACAAGCAAGAAACCAAGTGAAGGAACACAAAAAAATCAATGGGTGCTTAGTACCAAAGCCCATATAAACAGTTTCTGGAACTGCCTGGAATGGCAGTACTGGGTCCTTCATCAAATGTTCTACCAGTAATGGTGGTCAGGGTCCCTGACAAATGTTTGGGAACAACTCCCCACACAGTGCTGGTGGGAATCCCTATCCCAGCTTAGAGAGAGGGAAGATGAAGCTCTTGGACTGGATGCCCAACTGGGGAGGAGTGTGGAACTGAGAAAGGAGCCTGTTTAAGGGCCAAACCCACCAGGCGTCCCTACTCAGAATGTTGTCTTGGCAGGTGAGTATCAGAATGAGTTTTTGATTTAAATTACTTTCCTTCTGGAATGAGGATGAGCTTTTAAGTATTAAAAAAAAAAAACCCTAACGCTAAAAGAGAGAAATAAACCACAACAAAAAAGCCCAAAACAAAACAATAAAAAATAAATTAAAAAACAAACAAACAAAAGCCAATGCTCATCCTACACTTCTTCCCCAGCACACACATATGCAGATACCCCATCTGTCACCAAGATAGATGGCTTGGGCTTCTGCAGTGTCTCTCATGTTGTCCCTGCCTCTTACTCCAGATTGCTGTTTCCCTCATTCAGGCACTGGTGCTGTTTGCTGGGGCTTTTATATGTCTTCTGAACTCATTTCCTTGTCTTCTCGATGCTTAAAAGACAAACAAACAAACATGTGTCACTCTCAGGACTCCTGGTTTCTTGGAATCCCGTCTGATCTCATTGGGAGGGATGGATCCATGTATCCTCTGAGTTTTGGCCCTCCCATTTCTCTGTCTCCTTCATTTACTGGCTACCATGCCTTCTGTGCCCCAAAATAAAATAATCGTCAGCCCATGGCTATGTTCTCATCTTGTCTGCCTCTGTGTATTTGCTCCTGCCAGCCCCTCCGGCTGATGTGTTTTCCTGTCTCTGCCTATCAGAGTCCTATACATTCTCAAAGTTCTAGCTCATATACTATCTCCTCATGAAACTTTTTAATATTGTCACCTAGAGGCTACTTCTCCTTTTCTGTCCTCCCATAATATGATTTATTTGTTATATTGTTTAGTGTATTCCAACTTATAATTACTCACACTTGTCTCATGTCCTTGCTTGGACTGATATACCTTGATTTTAGGAATTGCATTTTACTCATTTTTCTATCTCCATTAATAAATTAAATATTCAAATTCATTAATTTCCTCAGCCTATTGGGTCTGCTTTAAACGTAAGGTAGATAGCTAGTGGGAAGCAGCCGCATAGCACAGGGAGATCAGCTCGGTGCTTTGTGACCGCCTGGAGGGGTGGGATAAGGAGGGTGGGAGGGAGGGAGACGCAAGCGGGAAGAGATATGGGAACATATGTATATATATAACTGATTCATTTTGTTGTGAAGCTGAAACTAACATACCATTGTAAAGCAATTATACTCCAATAAAGATGTTAAAAAAATAAATAAATAAAAATAAAAAAAATAAACATTCTTTAGGTTTAACATGAAGAATCTAAGGATCTTAGCTCTAGACAGGAGCCTAGGTCAACTCTGAAATGTGTCCAAATGCCCATGTTTTTGCTTCAGTTAGGAATTTCCTGAATTTCCTTGCATGTTCCCAAAACTGGATTTTGGTTTCAGGGAGGAACAAATTTAGACACAGAGTTGCTGGTCTCTTTACATTTGCTATTTTCTAATAAGTTTGGATACTGTGCCTTTGGTGATAGAGCATTTATATGCTCGTGATGTGCCAGGTTCCAGCATTTATAACCTGTAGCATGCTAGGCATGTCCCTTACACTTCCTGAGCCTCTGTTTCCAATGAGATAAGAACAGTAACAAATCTTTCACACTGGTTTGCCTTGTGGCTTAAATAAGAGAATGGCCTACTCCTGGCTGGGTCTGCTCCTCTTCTGTACTTGCTTTCATTCATTCATCAAATATTACTAAGTACCTGCCACGCACCTAGGTCTAGTCTAGGCACTTGGCATACATCAGTGATCAACATAAGATTCCTGCTTTGTGCAGCGTCATTCCAGCACATGCTACATTGTACTGCATTCGTCTGTGTGATTCTCCACCAGCTTGTGAACTGCTTGGTTGCATGTCTCTGGCACCTTGTGCCATGCCATACTTAACACATATTATACGCTCAATAAATATTTGTGGAATGAATGTGAAAGTGCTTCTTAAATTAGTAAGTGTTGGAGGCTTGTATGACCCCCAACCTCTACTCCTAGCTGGAGTTGCTTCACTCTAGGTATTTCCATCCATGTGTGAATAGACCTTTATTTGTACATACCTTTTTCTTTCCTATGTTCCCATTGCCAGCCCAATGCCTAGAGCATGGCAGATGCTTCATGTGTTTATTAAGGAAATGCATGACTATTTGTATGAGTACCTCTGCCCCTGCGGTCATGGTAGTACTTGACTGTGTCCTCTGATTTGTCAGAGGAAATTAACTAGTTCTGATTGTTTAATTACAGAGAAGGCTGTTAACTTCCCTTTTTATCATTCCTGAATTAATTTTCTGAGCCTTGCACTGTGTACTCCTTTATTCCATAGCAAAATATAAGGAGAAGGAAAATACAGATCCTTTTCTTTATTTCAGCTCTGTGATGATCTTTTACCAATCAAGTGCTCTTGAGGCATCTTGATAATAAGTAATCTATGTTTCTTTCTTACATCTATAAATGCCTTATATTTGCATGTACCTTGTTTTGCATATTCATTAAACACTTGCTTTAGTAGGGTTTTGATTTATTTCATAACAGTTTCCTGGTTTTTTTAAATAATTCATACTCCATTCCCAGAATATATATGTTAAAATGTAATTAAACATGAAAAGACAACCCACAGAATGGGAGAAAATATTTGCAAATCAAGTACATTCTTGTATCTAGAATGTATAAAAAACTCTTACAACTCAATAACAAAAAAACAAGTAATCTAATTGAAAAATGGGCAGAGGATTTGACAGACAGTTCTCTAAAAAGATATACAAATGGACAGTAAGTGTATTAAGATATACAAATGGCCAGTAAGTGCATTAAAATATGTAAATCAAAATCATAAGACAAATTTCACACCCGCCAGGAAGGTTAAAATAAAACAGAAAATAGCAGGTGTTGGCAAAGATGTGGAGAAACTGAAACCCTCATTTATTGCTGATGGAATAGTAAAATGGTGCAGCCAATTTGGAAAAGTTTGTCAATGCCTCAGAATGTTTAACATAGAGTTACCACAGTACCCAGCAATTTCACTCCTAAGCATAAACCCAAAAGAACTGAAAATGGATATTCAAATAAATATTTGTACATGAAGGTTCATAGGAGTACTATTCACAATAGCCAAAAGGTAAAAACACTCAAATGTCCATCAGCTGATGGACAGATAAACAAAATGTGATATATCCATACAGTGGAATATTATTTGGCCATAAAAAGGGAAAAGTACTGAGTCTTGCACTTCAAAAACATTATACTAAGTGAAAGAAGTCAGTTACAAAAGACTGCATGTTGTATTACTTCATGTATATGAAGTGTCTAGAAAAAGGCAAATCCTTAGACACAGAAAGTAGATTAGTGGTTTCTAAGGGCTGAGAGAAGGGGAAAATGGAGAGTGACTACTAATGCTTTTTCCTTTGTGGTGATGAAAATATTCTAAAATTAGAAGGTGGAGAAGGTGGAGAAGGTAAAACTCTGTGACTATACTAAAACCCACTGAGTTTTATACTTTAAAAGGATGAATTTTATGGTAGTAAGTTATATATCAATAAATCTATTAAAATGTAATTAAAATATATAGCAGAGATTATAAAGGGGTATTTAATTATATTTTTCAGAGTAGCACCAAGTTCTATTCAATGCCTGCCCTCACTCACTAAATAAATCTCAGTTTAATGATTGATGGATGAATGAACTAAACAATAAACAACAAGAAATGAAATCTGTCTAGCACCCAAATTGATAAAAACAGACCTTGAACTAACTAGTCTTTATCTTGGAAATCAAATGCATAATCTCAAGAGCTCTAAAAAGAACTCCACCAAATAGGACAAAAACTCAGCCTATTGTTCCTATCTTCTGATTTCAATGGGGAATGTAAGAAAATTAGAATGATCTGGCCCCAAGTTATTAGAAATCACATACTTAAATCTAACCAAGTGTCTCTTTGTGTTCCATGAGAAAATTAGAAATAATTCATATCTATATCATAACTTAAAATTTATATTTAACCATGCTAAGTTATTATCACCTAAAATCTAATTTTGGTAATGATAATTCTTAAGGCCTTCAAATATATATATTTTGTGTGTTAATTTAGTCGGGACTGTCAGCTTATAAAAATATAATATACTATTTTAAGATATTTTACAACAAATATTTTGAACTTAAATAAATTTGTCTTGGCATTTGTTAGGCACATATACTCAGAAAACTATATGTATCCTGGAACTTCTTATTGATATTACTACTAGTAGAAACAATCTAACATTTATTGCTGCTTTAGGGAGGCTTGAGGGAGGTACCGGGAATAACAATAATGAAGAAAGTACAGTATGTAACCTTCAGAGCCTGATAAAATAGTGGGAGAGATAATAAATAAATAGTTACAAAAATGTGATAAATGCTATAAAAGAAGCGATATCAAGGAGCTCTAAGTAAATGACACCAATTCCAATATTGGGAATATTGACTTTTATTTATCTTATACCTGTAAGATTTTATACCTCTGTAAAAATGGTGTTCAATTAATTTCTGTTGAACTGAAATTCAAAGGTAGGCTTGAGATATTAATAAGAAATGGAAAATAAAATAATTTAAATTAATAAAATAAATAAAAATAGAAAACAAAGGTGCTGTATGGTTTAAAAGACTATACTTGAAGGACTGTTAAAAAAGCTCAACTTATTTTGTGGCAAACCATTTAATAAAAATCAGTTTATAAATTTGCCCTGGAATACAGCAAAGCCCTTGCATTTTCATACATTTTATTAAAGGCTTGGGCCCTCTCTCTGAAGCAGAGATGTTAACTTTGGGATCAACAAAGGAGGACTCCCCCACTTTTTTAAGGGTCAGAATTTAAATTTATGCAACAATGACATTCACTTATCTCTAAGATTCAAACTGTAAATTCAAAATCCAGCAACTATCTGAAATTTGCTTATAATTCATCTATTTCTTGCTGCTTCAATCTGTTCTACTGGACTCCTGGGGTGTGATGTTACCATATGGATTAGTGGTTCCTTGGCAAATTTCTTATTGCAACTAATCTACAAATTGAGAATAATATCTGGTTTTCTTGTCTTATAGGGTTGTCTTGAGAGGAAATAAAATTGAATATATGCATTTTATTAGTAAAATGCCCTATATGATATGCTACATGCTACTGTATTATTGACCTCCACACATACCAAAAAAAGGGTTTTTTTTTTAGTTCTACTTGATGAAAATCTTTCATAGTCTATTTTATATTATTCACACTTATGTGAATTTGTTTAAGACAAGCAACTTCAATTTTCTCTCCACTGCTAGATTTCTAAATTTTCAAAATGTGCTTTCATTTAAATAGGCAAAAAGGCTACTATCACTCTTCCATGAAACGCTCTTCAGTGACATGAAAGTTGTTGGCATAGAAGCACAGCTTGACAGTGGAGAAACAGCTATATTAAATTGGGAGCATGGTTTAGAGAAGTTTACCTGAGCATCAGGATCATTCAGAAGCCTGATTCAAATCAAAATTCTAAGGTCTCACCCAGGTCCAGTGGATCAGATCCTGGTGAGGATGGGGGGACTGTAAGTTTGCATTTTAAACAGGTTGCCCCTCTGGTTCTTAGATACTTTAAAGTTTGAGGACCAGAACTGTAGGTCCAGATATTTACATTGCCCACTCTCAGCAACACTGGGGATAACTGTGGTGTGTGGGCAGAGGGGGATGGTTTTCAAGTGTAATCAGAGGCCTGGAAACAGTGCCCTGCCCTTTTGGATGGGCCTCTTGCCCTCCAGCCCCAATCAAATACAATAGTTCTGCTTTTGTCTGTTTTACACACTGGGGTTCCCTCAGATTTGTTTATCAGAGGGTTCTACTGCTAAGATCAAGTCTGAAAATCATTGATGAAAGGCATCAAAAATAGCGTCTGGTATCAGAAGACCTGGGCACTTGTGTTTCTCTTGGCACCTGCCATCTGACAGTCTTTGTGCTAGTAGATAAACTTCAATATCTTCATTTGTAACACAGTCATAATCCTGGGTCTACCTTAAGGGGTGACTGGGGGGGGATCAAATCAGATAATGCAAAGTATCTGAAACTAGGAATGATTATTCACATGTATTGTTATTATAACTAGGGACAGCATATGATTGAGTATAAGAATGGATATATTTTAACTCTTCAAGGGATGTGTTGAACTGATCTGTCAAATTCATTTTTGCCCAACACAAGATCACACTTGAACATTGCAACATAATAAAGGGCCTTTGGAGGAAGGAGGGAGGAGGAGAAGAGGGCAAAACTCACCGACACAAATGCTTGAGATTTGGTTTCATTCAACTGAAGCTGCAATTTCTTTTCATTGTCATAGATCCCATAGAGCCTCTTGGACCAGGTCTGAGGTACTCTGCTCTTGAATTTTAATGAACTATATAAAGCGAATATCCTTTGTAAATCTAGGACCAGACAGCTGCAGTTGTAGAAGATGACACCAAGTTCTTTCATCTGTGAAAGTAAAACGAAAGCATCAATGCCATGTACATGTGATGGTGTTACTCTCAGAGAAAAAAATGTAGTATTCTCAGAGAAAAGACTGCAATAATAGCAATAGCGATATTTTCTTCTTGCAATTGTTATACTCTAACAACTATATATATACACTGTATCTGTAAGTATGTAGATACAGTCACATTATGGTATACAGAAATGATGCATCATTAAAATGCTTAAATATTTAAGGAAAACTTTTGCTGGAGTTTTGCATTTGAGCTCTTATGGATAATTTTTCCATATTCACCTACACTTTTTATATCAGCTCTTCAGATTGTTTTCTTCAACATTAAATTTTTTGGTATGAATCCTTAGATCGTGCAGCAATATAAAGATTGACTTTTAGTTGCAACATAACAGAATGTTTTAGATCATGGATTCTGGAATCAGATTGCCTGAAATTAGGTTCCAACTCTACAAATTTCTACTGTGTGACTTTGTGTGACTTTTTTTAAAAAATAAATTTATTTTTGGCTGCACTGGGTCTTTGTTGTTGTGTGCAGGCTTTCTCTAGTTGTGGCAAGCGAGGGCTACTCTTCGTTGTGGTGTGCGGGCTTCTCATTGTGGTGGCTTCTCTTGTTATGAAGCATGGGCTCTAGGGCACAGGCTCAGTAGTTGTGGTGCATGGGCTTAGTTGCTCTGCGGCATGTGGGATCTTCCCGGACTAGGGCTTGAACCTGTGTCCCCTGCATCGGCAGGCGGATTCTTAACCACTGCGCCAAGAGGGAAGCCCTGTGTGACTTTTAAGATACTTAATCTCTGGGCATCATTTTCTTCTTCCATAAAAAGGAGACAATAGTATTTATTTCATACAATTGCTATGATGCATAACACGGTTAATATATTTTATGGGCTTAGAATAGTGCCTATCACATCGTAACCATTTAAAATATATTAGCAATTATTATTCTTATTAACATTGCACAAGCCTCAAGAGTAAGAGACCAATAGAATCTTGCAACAAAGATATCATAGAGATTATTTTGTCCACCTCCCTCGATGCACAGATGAGGAAAGTAAATCTTACACAGGTAAGCAAAAATATATCCCCCCGAGTGAGAGATCTAGTCAGGAGTAGATTCAGAATTTGATGCAGGTTTTCTCACCCTTGATCAAATACACCCAGGAACGTAGCAGCACTGGCTTCAAGTCTATTATCACTTTGAAAAATTATAGATGATTTCTGATTTAGTCAATGAAAGTGAAAAAGTGAAATTTTGGTCTTAACAGCATAAATACACATGCCTCATGGTCTGAACACCCAGTGAGGGGTTTGTCAGGGACACCTTGGAAGGTGTTTAACTTCATTCCTTTCCTCCACCCCCCTACTCAATACTCTTCTCAGGATTATAGGAGAGGTCACCAGCTGTGTAGGGGCCCATCTCTCCTTTCCTATTAGGACTCCCTAATACAGTGCATCATGGAGATCTTTTCACATTCATCTATACCTGGCTGGCATCATTTTAGCAGCTCCACAGCGACCACAGAATAGATGGACACAAGTTATTTAACCTGCTGATGGACTTGTCCTTATTTTTCCTCTAATACAAAATATAAAGCAACGAGCACCCTTGTACACACATCTCTGTGCGCCTGTACAAGGATTGCTTTAGTACAGATTTCTAGAATTGAATGGACACAAACATTAAGGACAATTAAGAAAGGTTAAGAAAGTGGGAGGAACTAGAGTGGGGAGGGCATATCAGGTATGTGCAAAGGCACTGAGGTCAGTGGGATAGAATCAGAGTTGTGCAGCTGAAGCTGAGGGAGATAAGGGAGAATGTGTATGTGTATGTGAGTGGGTAAATAATTTGATGGCAGGGGGTAAAACTGGTGGGACAGGTGTGTCAGATTCCCAGAGGCCTCTGTGCTGGGATGGGCAGTTTGGCATTTATGCCAAAGGACATGGGGAGGGAGGTGGTGAGGTAGAGGGGGTGTGGACAGGCTATGAACTGGAAAGGTCCCTTTGCCTGGCTGTGGAGAAAGGATGAGGGAGTTGGAGGCAGGGTCTTCAACACCCAGGCCTTAACAGTGGCAAGGGGAGAGACTTACACATACTTATGTGTTTTCTAATCTCAGGGATTTTCAAAAACTGTGTAGCATAACTGCTAATAATTGCTAATCCCATTCCAGGTTGAGATGGGGCCCACCTTGCTGTTTTCACAGTCTCTGCTGATAGAATCTCAGGAATAGTAGGCTCTGCATTTGACCTTCACACTTCTGTGCCTTTTCCCAGATTGAGTCAATGCTGCCACATTATCTTCTCCAAGGAAGCCTTGATCATTTCAGGGTTTTCAACTTTGTATCAGTTTAGCTTTATAAATAGGCTCTTTGTCTGGTGGTGGCAGTGGGGGCAGCAGAGCTGAGACTCAGGTTGCCACATAAGTAAGCAGCTGCCCCTCCCAGACACGCTTCCTTGCCTGCCAGACACAGGCAAGGTTAGTGCATGTCCAGGGGGCTGGCCTGGCTTGGGGCCATCCTCAGGAAAAAAGGGACAAACAACAATGACCTGAGGCCAAAGATGTGGATTGAACTCTAGGATCTTTCACCAACCAGATTATAGGGTCTCGGGCAAGTCATCCAATTCTGAGTCCTTTTTTTCCTTTTCTGAACAATGAAGGGGTTGGGCTTATAAAGTCTACAGGGGTCTTCCAGCCTTGCCATCTATGGCTTTGGGACATCAATTTCCTGCCCACCATGCATTCCCTTCTCCCTGCCCAACCTGCCTCTCAATACTGACCAGAGACTTCTGTTTGTGTGTCAAGATCAGCTCCTTCTGGCTCCTGCCTGAATGTGGCTGGCGACCCTCCCAGGTTTTAAAGTCAGATGAGGCAGATTTGCATCTTGGTTCTGCAGCTTACTTGTTGACTAGCCTTGGGTAAATTACTTAACCCTTAAATTCTAGTTTATTGTTCGATGAGGATAATATCTATCTACAAGTTTTGCTGTTAGAATTTAATAATAATCCTAATTTTAATAGCTAGTATTGACTGAGGGCTCACTTGTTGTGGGTACTGTGTTGAATAGTGTCCCCTCGTCCCATTCATTTCTACACAGAACCTGTGAATGTGACTTTATTAGGAAATATGGTGTCTGCAGATGCAATCAAGATGAAATCACACTGAATTATGGTAGGCCCTAAATCTAATATGACTGGCATCCTTATAAGAAAAGGAAAATTTGGACACTGTGCCACATACACACAGGGGAGGTGAACATACGAACATAGGCACTGGAATGATGCATCAGCAAGCCAATGTGCCAAGGATTGCTGGCCACTACCAGAGGTTAGGAGGACAGGAAACATTCTCCATTAGCACCTTCAGAGACCTGTGAGAGAAAAGGTCCTGCTCTTTTAAGCCACCAAGTTTGTGGTTTAGAAGCCCTAGGAAACTGGTGCAGTGTGCCTTTCACCTTGATAGTAGATATAATGGTATTTATTCCTTCCACTTTATATAGAAGGAAACTGAGGTTTGGATGGTTGTTTGCTAAATGATACAGCTAAGATTTGAGTTTTGGTCTAACTTCAAAGCCTGTGTGCTTGGTCCCTTATGCTATACTGACCTTAGCACATGGCTAGTAAGCAACCCATGGGTCTACTGCTGTTAATTCTATGAAGCCTTTTCTGGCCATGTTTCCTGTTTTGTCTAGTACCGTACTTGCACATATTTCTGATGTGGCACATTTTTACGCGGTATTATCGTTTTAAAACATATTTTGTGTCTGTTTCCCCTAAGTGACTCTACAGTCTCTGAAGGCATCAAGTTCATATTTCTATTTCCAGTGCTGGGCTATAGTGCTTGCTTGGAAAATGTTTAACAAACGAATACCTGGCCTTCAAGATGAATTTATGGTGGTCAGAGATGAAAACAAGCTTCCTTCTCAACCCAGAAGCCCTGGTTCTGGGTCAGCCTGAGGGCCTCTGATACTGAGCACCCAAATCTAACAAGAACCTCTCTTCTGGTGCCAAGGGTCCTGGAGCAGCAAACCTGGACATGGACACATAAAACCTGTGGCCGTGCTGGCCCCAGAGATCCACCTGGAATACTTTCACAAGCACGGTGCTCAATGATGGCATCAATGACAGTTCTTGTATTGGTCAATGAGCCAACTGTCCTCTAACCATGTTTCCTGCACCTACCAACAATGGGGTACAGAACCTGACACAGTCTTTTGAGTGGAAACTGCCTTATCCACAGCTCTATCCAAGCCCAGTAGAGCCAGAGGCAGAATGCCATGAAAGTACAAATCCAGGGAATCATTTGATTTTTGTGACCAAAAGTTGAACTCGGTGGCCATGACTGGCTTTCAGTATGTTTGGATCTCTTTGGTATCCTTTGTTTTTCCACATCAGACCTTTAGAGATTTCAGGTTACTTGCAACACATGGCAAACAAGTATGTTTGGAGTCTTCTGTTCAAAGGCTGGACAAGAATACGGTGCTCTCCTGTGTACCTCTTTCCTTGGGAACAGCTGTCCCCTAGTCTCCACACGGGGGTTACATCATCTCTGCTGTCATTGGGGAACAAAGCCACTGCCCCCTGTCATTCTCTACTGACTCTTTCCTAATACACAGAATAATGTTAAGTGAAGTACTCACTACACTAGTGCAAGCTCCCCATACCTAGTAAGAAAGCAACCACTCTGCAATACGGTATGGCGTGAATAATCTGGGTAAGTGTTAATGTGAAATTTGAAATCTAGAAGGGTGCCAGGGTAGCAGCTCTGAAAGCTTTCCCCTGCAGAGGAACAGGGGAGAGAGAGAGAGACCTCTCCATATGACCTAACAAGACGCAGGAAGTCATCTCCCAGAACAGGCTCTGAAGACAGACTAACTCCGCCAAGGGCAAGGTACTTAATCTGTTTGCTTCCTTTATCTGTAAATGGGTATTTATCATAGAATTGCTACAAAGAATAGATGAAAACATGTATGTAAGACATTTAGCTCAGTGCCTGGCTCAAACAGTGTTAGCTTGAGCTATACCAAGGTCCACCTTTCTTCTCTGCCTGCTGAGGATGCTTCTACTACATCCTTTGTTTGAATCAGGAACAGATATGGCAGAATTCTTTATCCGTGAACGATTTTACTTTAACTACCAACAGATTCCACACACTCAGTCAAGTGTGAGGGCATAAAATTCATTCCTCAGAGACTGTTTGTGGCTAGGTTGAGTTGGTGCCGGAATGGTCACATGCCGGGTTCTGAGGCTGCAGCAGGGAATAAGTCAGACCCGGTTCCTGCCCTTGGGGGCTCAGAGCATGGACCATAGCAGGGGATACAGACAGAAACCATAAAGTTACATGTTAAGGTTTGTTATGTTAACAGTACACGTTTTAAGGTAGATGTTCTAATTCCCATTTTAGAGTTAAGAGCACTGAGGCCATGGTCACCAATCTTGCCCAAGGTAACTGCAAATACGTAGCAGAGCTTATCTCTGAACTCTGTCTGTTTTGTCTCCTTAGTCTGTTTTTTTCACGGCTTCACCTGCCTTAGGCTGTCTGTACCCCTATGTCCTTGAGGGAAGTTTCCTCAGCACTTTCTACCATACTAAAAGAATATCTAAAAAGGGGTTCACTTTATTAACCTCAAGACACTTCTATCAAACTGAGTGGCTGGAGCTAAAAGGCAGGAGATCACCAACTAAGGGTGTTTCTAACCATACACATGAATACTTGAACAAGATCTGATTTCTGACAAAGGCACAGAAGGAGGATGGCAAGAGACTGTCATTGAAATAGATTGTGTTTAGGTCACATTAGACTTGGATCCTTACTGAAGTCAGTGTTGCTCTCCAGACTCAATCCAATTCATTCCACAGAATATGCCAGGAAGCTTAGCTGGATTCTCCTGGGAAATCCAGGAAGGTGAAAACGGATGTTTCATAAAAGCTGAATGAGGGCAAATCGTTTGTAAGTGTTTGGGCTTAGGGACCAGATTGAGTTGTATTAACATTATGCCTCTTCAACTCATGAGCTGTATGACTTTGGCCTAGCTCTTCAACTTCTTAACACCGCTGAGAATGATAAATAGCCCTTGACGCCCGGAAGCTGGTACGGGACTGTCAGCTTGGCCTTGATATTTCTAAGAACTCACCTGGCATTCAAGCTATGCCCTGGTTATCTCCTGTTAAACATGAACTCTCTCACAGAACACTGGCATCAGACCAGGCCACTCTGTTGACTGTCCAGGATGAAGTTGAGACAAAAAAAAAAAAGACGTCTCTGTAATCGTGTGTGAACACAGACAAAACATGAGCATTGTCCAAGCCACAGAAATGACCAAAGACCCCCCATCCTGGCTAATATGGGTGACTGCTGCTTCTTTACCAATCACAGTTTTAGCCTTGCTTCATCCCCCTCCCATACAGATGACTTATTATTTTTTTAAAAAATTTTAATCACATTGCATTTAAAAAATTATTTATTTATTTACTTTTGGCTGCATCACGTCTTAGTTGCGTCACACAGGCTCCTTCATTGTGGCGCACGGGCTTCTCTCTAGTTGTGGCGCGTGGGCTCAGTAGCCCTGCGGCATGTGGGATCTTAGTTCCCCTGATCAGGGATCAAACCCGCGTCCCCTACATTGAAAAGCAGATTCTTAACCACTGGACCACCAGGGAAGTTCCCAGATAGCTTATTAAAACACCCAATCACAAAGTTGCCCTGCTCCTGATAGCACCCAATCCTGAGCAAAGCCCTTGATTACTTATACACTCCCCAACAGAACCTTGCACAAAGTCCGAACCCCATAAGGCCTTCCTAAAACCAGCTTCCTTACATCCTGCAGGTGGCCACAGTGTCACTCTTCCTCCTTGTTACGAGCAACTTGCTCATCTCGAGCATGCAGGCTGGCTTTTGGCTTGAGGGCAATGACACCTCCTTATCCCCAGAACATTCACATCACACGGTTGTGAGTGCAGTAAGCAGACAAGTTAGTGCAGGAAGCACAGTGACCAGCACTCAATGTGTGTTGTCTGCTGCTCTTCTATCCTAAGTCACACTGTAGAGGGAGTACTAGGTAGTCAACACGGTTCCAGTTGAAACAGGAAGTGGCCTAGGCAGCAAAGCAGGAAGCATTTAGGGGGAATGAACGAATGAAGGCAATAATGGCTCTGTGTAAAGGCATACAGAAAGGCTGCATTTGGGGAAGAGACTTCGCCCATTAAAACCTAAGGCCAAGTGGTGCTCCTGAAACATTTTCCATGTTTCTCTGTCTTCCAGTTGCTGAATCTGTTATGTATCTTGTGTTGGAATGCATACCATCACACATTTTAATCTGGAAATCTGATGAACCAATTCTTTAAAAGCTAATGGAAAATCTGGAAGCAATAAAATAAGCAGGTTTATTTTAATGACACCATAATTATGAATGATGTTTGTCCCTTTAGGTATGATCAGATAGGGGGAAACATATTTATAAACATTCTCAGCATTTATCATCCCCAGGGCTCCCCTTATGTACCATTTATCATCATCAACATGCAAGTGGTCACTTTACTTAGATTTTCTCCAGCAACAAATATTCCCAATGACCATATTCTAAACAAAGATTTAGTGTTCCTTTCCCCCTGTTGTGTAAGCTGCTTTTTGTGACCTTTTATCTGCAATCTCTGACATCATTCTGCTGTGACTACATTACAGCTTTAGAATCGAAAGGCAATGGAAGAAGCCAAGCTTTGCCCTCTAGAGATGTAAAGAGAATTTTACTTCCTCTCTGTATCATTCTCCCAATCTTAGAATGACTCAAAACCATTTCTAAATATACATATTTGGTTTAGGCTGGTATCAAGTGAAGATGGAAAAAAAAAAGAAATTGGCTTTTGTTTTTTCAACCAGAGCAAAAATTTTCTGAAGTGTTGGGTTTGAGACAATCCAGCAGATACTATAACTTACTGCTTAGGGAGAAATAACAACAGAGGTAGTACTAGTTTACTATAGTGCTTGCTGTGCACCAGACACTGTTCTAAATGCTTTACAAGTCTGTGTTCATTTAAACCTCACAATAACCCATTGCATGGGTAAGGAAACTAAGGTATGGAGAGACTAAGGGACTTTTCCAAACACACAGCTAGCGAGCAGGGAAGCTGAAAGATTAGTTTAATATTTCATCTTCGGGAAGAATTACAAAGAGGAACTAGAAGTTCCCCTGGGTGAGGGTTAAGTCCTACTGTTTATATGCATGTCCTCTTTTTTTCTGCCCTGGAATTTCTGTTTATATTAGCAGTCTCCATTTCAAAGCAAAATAAGAATCAGGGGAAATGTAATTATACCAAAAGAACATTTTTCTTTATTTTCTCAAAATTAGTGGAAGGGAGTTATGAAAGGAAATGCAGTGAGAGAAGAAAAGAAACCCCTTCTACTCAGGACATGAGAGGCAGCATGAAGGGAGACAGGCTTGGTTTCGTGGGTTTTACTGGTGATGCAGAAGCCAAAGCAGGCATCTGATGGATGCTCTTGTCAGCAGAATAAGGGGAGGCATTAGCATTGTTCTTTGCTGTAACTCAGAATAATTAATTCAGATTAGCCTAACCACAGCTCAATCTATCATTTATGGATGTCTGGTTTGTTGTTTTCATGGTTTTATAGAAATGTGAACAAGTATTTCTTTAATTTTCTTGACAAAGACGAACTTGCAACTGTAAGCAACTCCCATGCATCCAGTTAGCTGCTGATTTATATTCTGAGTTACTGCAGGAAACTTAATCACTAGGAGCTCTAACTTGATTTTGTTTCTGCCCTCAAGGTGAAATTTTTGTTACTAGGGATGGAAAATAAAGAATTGAATCTCAGAAGCTCAAAGACAGCCTCCTGCCCAGAAATGTGCTCTCTAGCCCCTTCACTTCCACAGTGGGTGGTCTATACCACTTAACTTCCTGATGTCTTATTTTCTTTGTTACCAAGTGGGAATAAAAATGCTTGCCAGAAGGAACGTGACTAATTGAAAAAAGGAGAATGTAAGATCCTTAGAGAACAGCTAGTTCAACCTTATTTCAAAATTAAGGAAACTGAGCTCCCCAAAGGGGAAGTGACTTGCAAGATCACAGAATAATGTCCGGTGATTCCAGTCCTGGCTCTTTTGCCCAATAATGCTGTGTAGATACCTCACAGTGTTCCTTCATAGTGTGGATGAAGAATGTTGCCTGCCATATAAGTAGACAAAGGATGTTACTTTCCAAAGTACCACTCTTCACTTGTCATCTTTGACTTTTGGCTGTAAGGAACTCACAAATCAATTTCTTGCCTGCAATCACCCCAGACTGTTCACCCAGAGGGCTTTCAGGATGGAGAAAAATAGGATACTGGCCCTAGATAAGGTGCATATCAAAGGAATGATTTCAATGAGCCCAGACTCTTGCATCTTCTCATACTAGAAAGGTGCTAAATTCATTAACTTGAAATGTTTGTTTTTTCTTTAGTTAGCAGAAATCTTTTCATGTTCAACTACCTGGTTTGTTTTTGCAAAACTCCTATATATCCTGGCTCCTCCGTTACTTCTCAGAGCTATCTGAAAGCCTGTCTCCCAGGCTTAAATCTTCAGTATGTCCATCTGACAAAACATATTTCTCAACTTCTAGGTTGTGCATTTTTTGTCAGTTGACAGTAGAATGAATGAGGGTGTTGCTTTTTCTTTTCCCCTCCTTCACTCACTTCCTTCCCTCCCTGCCTTCCTTCCTTCCATCAGTGCTTCATCTTTTATAAGTACCATTATTCCTTTGGCATCTTTGACTTTTGGCTGTAAGGAATTCATACATCGATTTCTTGGCTAGTCAAAGGAAAATCAATAGATAAAACAGTGAGCAGAGAATGTTAATGGGAGGAATTTTATTTTATTTTATTTATTTATTTTAACATCTTTATTGGAGTATAATTGCTTTACAATGGTGTGTTAGTTTCTGCTTTATAACAAAGTGAATCAGTTATACATACACATATGTTCAATGGGAGGAATTTTAAAAGAATGGGGCTGAGAGTAGAAGGGGATGAAACAAATTGGAAACACATTTCAGTTATTTTTTGGACTACTTTAATTTTATCCTGCTTCTTTAGAAGAGTTGAAAATGATTCCAAAATGTTACTACAGCTTCTCCTATCATTCCTGTTTAATCTCTTGTCTTCTAAATGAGCAGTGAGGAAGCTGAGATCATGCCACTTTCAGTTCATTGCATTTGATCCCCTTTTCAAACCCTCCAAGGATCTACTCTCTTTTGACAAAATGTTGGGCCAGACCTGAGTGACTGTATCTACCTTTCAGGCTTGTACAATAAACACCTGGCCCATGTATGTACCAGGATATTAATATCAATGTGAATTGCACCCATTTGCCCCCTTCTTATTCATGCAAAGATGAAATACTTAAGGAAATTGGAGAGAAAATCTTTTCTAAAAAAAAAACCCACCAAATGTATAAATCTCATGCTACTCTTCTTCGCAGCCAAGTCATCCAATTGTGGGAAGAAGGGGCAAGTGGATAGAACTTAGTGGGTTTTCATTTGTATATTATAATTTAACAAACTCTTTTAGTATTCAGGGTCTGCTTTGAGACCTTGAAGTACAGAAAAGCTCTGAAATTTTTCAAAACAAAGGATCCCCTTCTTGTTCCAGAGAAATGCTTTGCCCTCTGTCTGGTCCCTTCCTCCTGATTCATTCCTTGGTAGCTTGGAGCAGAGGTTCCCAGGTTTCCCCCATCAGTGATTCCTTCATGGGCAGCACTGTGACACTTTTCTGACACCACAGTGGTGGAACAACGAGGGCGGGAGGCTACCTAGCTTTTAAAATGAAATGTTACACCTATACTCGCAGCCCCGTTGGTTCTCATCTCCTCCCTGTCCGTGTAGCTCTAGAATCATCTCAGAATGGTGAAAAGACACAGTTCTCCTCTGGTCTGGGCCACCACTGGGCTGGCTGTCAACCCTGAGTGCAATGGCCATCCAGTCAGGGTGATTATCTGCTTTAGAGGGTACAGCAAGGACCCAGGCTCAAATTCTAGTTCACACAACCTTCTCCAGTATGACTCTGGGCAAGTTCCTTAACCTTTTGTGTCGGTAGCAGACCAGTTCCTTAATCTCTCTGTCAAGAAGGGATGATAATAATGCTCATAGGGTTGTTGCAATGATTAAATAAACATTTAGAATCTGCTTAGGACAGTGTCCCCCACGAAGAATAACAAGTGTTTGCTGTTATTATTATTATCCAATTTTATGCACACTTCTGACACACCTACACTCTTCAGAGAAGGTTCCAGGCCATGAAGTGACCTGCTGCACTTTACATAGGAACATTATGAATGCACTTGCCCAGCTCTGCCGTGGTGTGTGGCTCAGGCAGATTTCCCTCGCTCCCTTCCTTACTGTCAGCAGGAATTGTATTGAAAAGGGTAACTTCCATCTTCTTTCTACCACCTGCTCCCTCACTCCTCCCATGGAAGAAAGAGTGACATCCCTAGGGAATAAATACAGCAGCAGCAGCAGCAGCAGCAGCAGCAGCAGCAGCAGCAGCAGCAGCAGCAGCAGGCCCAGTGCAGGCCTGTCCTCATCAGAGCAGCTTAGTCTCTCTCTGGACATTTGGCTTCTGCCCTCCATGGGGCATGCACAGAAGCAGCCTACAGATTTGCAGTGGCCATGCCTTGAACTTGGGAATGTTTAATTCTTGGGAAAGTAGCAGGAGGCCCAATTTTGACCACATATCTAAACTACGTTTTCCATTCTGGCTTCATCAGTGATAAAGCTGACAGTTTAATCACCATCTGTCTGATTCCTGGAGGTATTTTAAAAAATGGCCTGGAGCTCAGGTGGGTAAGAGAAGGGTGTTTTTGTTTTTGTTTTTGTGGTACGCGGGACTCTCACTGTTGTGGCCTCTCCCGTTGCGGAGCACAGGCTCTGGACGCGCAGGCTCAGCGGCCATGGCTCATGGGACCAGCCGCTCCGCGGCATGTGGGATCTTCCCTGACCGGGGCACAAACCTGCGTCCCCTGCATCAGCAGGCAGACCCTCAACCACTGCGTCACCAGGGAAGCCCAAGGGTGTTGTTTATTGGCTTCCTAAACTTCCACGAATGAACTCCCACATCTAATGACCTCAACTGCATTCTCCTATGGCTATTTCCATGGATTTGAATCAGGAATGAACACCCCAAGCTGCTTCTGCCCTGCCTTTCATAAGGGAAACATTCAGCCAGAATTTTTGAAAGATATTTCTTTTCGTTCTGTGTCATAATGTACCTTTGACTCATCTATGTTGTTCACAGCCCTATTGTGTCTTTCATCTTAGCATTCACCACACTCTCCTTACCTGATGCTTGGAATAGAACATTGCTCAAGGTGTTCCAACATTGTTTAATGCATTGCTTTCCTAACTTTACAAACATGGACTGGGGTATGAAGATACAACTTTTATGATTCAGTTAGTTCCCAGAGCTTAACTGCCACAAAAACTCAAAGCACAACTCTATTGAGACTATGATGTCATGTCTGTGTCCCTTTGGTGTTTCTGATTCCTTTCAATACATATACAACCAACATCTCTCTCAAGTTTGTGAGATAGGATGCTATAGAAAGTGTGAATATTCAAAAATAGAGTAATATTTGAAATGTGGAAATCCTATCATGTAACACCAATGGCATCAATTTATTTGCAAATTGTTTGGCTCAGTTTTTCAGCTCATGGGAAGTCACCTTCTTAAAAATCTGGAGTGGGAAGACCCTCTCTAAGGAAGTGGGAGGCAGCCCAGCCGTTGCTGCTAACTGGCTAGTCAAAGGCCATAAACTAGGAACCACGGTGTGGGCTTGCATGGGTATAGGCAGGTGGGTGAGAATGGGAAAACTTACTGCAGTAATTAGTATGGTTTAATAATTTAGTATTGTTTCACCCTTAAATATATAATTTAGTTTTTTTCCCCCAAGAATATGACCAACATTGACTTGAAAGACCACCACAGTAAAAAAGGGCTTTAAGGATATCTTATTTGGAACCAGACTGGCAATCTTATAGGGTGGAGATGTTTCAAACTATTGTATAGGTGAAAGTGTTGTGAGGATGATCCATTAGCTAGCCCAGTGTGTTTTGAACATGACAGATTCTTTAACGTTTTCCTACAAAGTGTAGCCAAGTCTAGCATGAGTGGGAGAGCAGTAGGATCTGATCAACCATGAATGTGGCCTGTGAGCTTCTTAAAAAATGCATCAGAGCCACTAAAACACCAAATACCAATGACAGAGAAAACTGGTCAGTAAGAGTGACCTGATGGAAACAAATGAATGTAATGTCACTGAACGTGAAAATAAATAAATTTTTAAAAAGGCCAGATGTTTCATTCACCAACTTCAACATTCTTATTTGGACCTAAAATAAAAGTTAAATTACTCAATTCTTTCCACACATTTGTTGCATTACTAAGATATGGCTGTCATAAATAATTCAAAAGAAATAAATGTGTAAGGGCAGTTATAGCACAGAAAACAGTCTGGCAAACAAACATTACCAGAAAGGTATGTTTGTCCCTTGTATAATTTATAAAATGACAAATTTCTCCAATCTTATAAGTAATGCAATTTTGTAAAATAGTAACTGCTTAGTCAGGTCACAGACTGGTATCCAGGCTTTATAAATAATTCAGTTCAATTCAATAATTAAACACTGAGCATATCTGATGCGCAACTATGAGCATGGGTGGGCTGGGGTGTGAAGGAATGGTGGCAGTTGGGAGAGAACAAAAACAAGCTATAAATCAAGGTAGAAACTGTAAGTAGCGTAAGGAAAAGATCACCAACAATCTGTAGGATTCAAGTAAGAGAGATAGATATTGCATCTGATTAGAAGGGATTCTTAACCTGTGGATCATAATGGAGTTCAGCAGGTGTGGTGTATATCTGCTGGTTTATAAGGAGATTTTTCATAGGTTTTAGCAAAATACTCTGTGATGAAAATAGCTAATAACTTGAGTGGCAGATGACTGCCAAATTAGGTGGATGTGGAATGGCCTCATGGCAGTAGAGAAATTTGAAAAAGATCTTGAAGGATCTTGAGACTCTACAGTTTCAACAAGCAGAGTTGGGAGGACAAGTCTGGCAGAATAAAGGGTGTGAACAAAGACAGGGAGGTGAGAAATGTCAGGAGCATAAGCTCTGAGAGAATGAGTGGTAGGAGGGGAAGGTCTGGTAAGTGGTGGGATGCAGATCTGAAAGGCTGGTATAGTAAGGAGTGGGCCCATTACCCTTCATGTTAGAGGTCAGAAACCCAACTGTCTCGGGCACCAGAACAAACATGTGACATAAATGCATGTAAAACCTTATGAATAGAGGAGACTGAGGCTGACCTAGGGAGTGTATGCCCCACATGATGGCATTAAATTTAAATTTTATTGTTTAGTATTGCTGGACAACCCAAACATCTGCCTGTTGAGTTGGCCTTCAGGCCACCAGTTTGGGAATTGTGCTTGGAATGTTAATGAAGTGAAGTGACGTTACCCAATTCCTCTGACACTGAACTGGTGGGAGAGAAACAAGGAAACAAGCAGCAGGGCCAGGAAGAGATGATGAAGTCCTGAACCACAGAAATAGGAGGTAATTGTTGCAGGACCTGGGGGAGGATTGAATGTGTGGGGACAGGGAATGGAAAGAGACAGAGCTGACTCCTGGGTTTCTAAAGTGGGTGACTAGAGTGAACAATGGACAGAGCACATCTGACTGCAGACCCCGTGAGCTTGAAGTTCATCTGAGAACTGTATCTGAGAAATTCAACTGGTGAAAACAGTTAACATTTATTGAGGTCTTACTGCTTTAGTCTTCAGAACAAGTAAGTCAGGCAGGCACTATCATTATCCCCCTTTAATACACAGGGGGACTGAGGCACATAACAATTAAGGCCAAATACTTGGTAAGGAGTGGAATTAGAATATGAGCACAATCAGAGCAGGATCCACACTCTAAACCACTACGCTCTGCATAGTGGTCCAGTGGGTTGGCAACTCTGAGTCTGAGCCGGTAACAGAAATGTGAGAGCCATCATCACAGAAATGATGGGTGCCACTACAAGAGTAGATGATTATTGCAGGAAGAATAGGTAGGCTGTTCAGAATGGATTATAATATGAGTGCTTTTGTCTTTTATATAGTCCCTTATCAAGAACAATGTTGACTGCTGTATTTCCAAGGGCCTAATAGATTTTTTTTATTTTTTTTATTTTTTTTTTGCGGTACGCGGGTCTCTCACTGCCGTGTCCTCTCCCGTTGCAGAGCACAGGCTCCGGACGCGCAGGCCCAGCAGCCATGGCTCACGGGCCCAGCCGCTCTGCAGCACGTGGGATCCTCCCGGACCGGGGCACGAACCCGCGTCCCCTGCATTGGCAGGCGGACTCTCAACCACTGTGCCACCAGGGAAGCCCCCATAATGGATTTTTGATAAGTATTTCTTAAATGAATGAATGGATGAATGAAATCACAGGGAACACCATTAATTAAGGGAAGAACTCAGTACATAAGAAGAACCCACAAAAGGATACAAAGGACCAATCAAAAAGGCAGGAGATGAACTGAAAATATTCATTGTCATAGAAGAAAAATGTTTGAAAAATTAAAGAGCCGAGGGGCATTTCAAGAAGGAAGAGATGAACATGGTCCATGCAGAAAAGAGGTTCATAAGATGAGTAACTGAAGTGTCTCTTTTGTTGATGTTGCTGTTGGTGATTAGGAAACCTTTCCCCTCAGACCTTTGCCAATTTTCTTAAGTGTGTATAGGAAAGTTTTCTATCCTTTTGAGAGGATCTTCTTAAAGGAAGTTGGGCAGGAGATAGTTGAGCAGGGACTAGATAGGAAGTAGGCTCTTGTGAATTCCTCAGTCAAGCCACGCTTCACCAGCATTCTCAGTGCTGTTTACGAAGCCCAAGAATGAGCACAGAGCGTGGAAGGGTGGGTGAGTAAGGAAAGAAATAGCTTCTTACTTGTGCCTTGTTTCCCCATAGTTCAGTTTCTTTTCTTCTTCCTGCCATTAAACATTTCTATTCAGTTTTTAACAGTTTTTAACAGTTCAATAGATTTCACTTTTTGATCCCAAATAACCTTTTTACTTGTAAATTAGAGGTGAAATTAACAAAAAGGTGATACAACCAGCACATGCCTGAACATTTAAATGAAAGGGCAGAGTAATTTTTCTATATCTGATACATTACATTTATGCAAATACAGACAATATGATAATAGTGACTAAATCTAGGTCTCTACTTATTTAAAAAATCCTACTTTGATTTTTACAGGAGAGATGGCTTCAATTTCTCCTTCTCAGATAATTTCACATTTTTCTACAACATGCACTTAAATTTGTTTTTAGAATGCAGCAATTTTAGAAGCGTTAAGAGCAACACCTCAGATATTATTTTTTTCTCTAGTTATCTTTGTGACATAGAAAAATTGTGATCCTATATACATATTAAAAGGCTCTTATGTTAAAATGACAGCAAGAAACATAGAGCATAATTTATATGAGCAGCTCATCAATATTCACTGAGGTGACTCAGGCTTAGCACATATACAACAGAACGTTGAAACTCAGCCATGTTTTATCCTATTACTAGTTTTGTTTTCTCCTTAAGAATCATGGACCTACAAGAAGCCTGTTCTAAAATCCTGTGATCGACTATCCAGAACTACCAGACTGTACTGCATTACTAAATAGCTGACATATTTAAGACTATGTTTCGTTTACTGATAGTTTTTGAAGCCAATACCATTTTAAAACCACAGGTTTTAAAAAATTATTTTCCATTTTCATTAATGTACAATTTACCTATAGTAAAATTCACCCTTTTTAGCATACAGCTCTTTTTTAAAAATCCAGGAATAGTTAATTGACAATGTTTTGTTTATTTCTGTTGTACCACAAAGTGATTCAGTTATACATATATATACATTTTTTACATTCTTTTCCATTATGGTTTATCACAAGATATTGAATACAGTTCCCTGTGCTACACAGTAGGACCATGTTATTTATCCATTCTATATATACTAGTCTGAATCTGCTAGTCCCAAACTCCCATTCCATCCCTCCCCACTCCCCCTTCTCCTTGGCAACCACAAGTCTGTTCTCTGTGTCTGTAAGTCTGTTTCCGTTTCATAGATAGGTTCATTTGTGTCATGTTTTAGATTCCACGTATAAGTGATATCATATGGTATTTGTCTTTCTCTTTGACTTACTTCACTTAGTATGATAATCTATGTCCATCCATGTTGCTGCAAATGGCATTATTTATCGTTTTTTATGGCTGAATAGTATTCCACTGTGTATATGTACCGCATCTTCTTTATCCATTCATCTGTCAATGGCCATTTAGGTTGTTTCCATGTCTTGGCTATTGTGAATAGTGCTGCTGTGAACAGAGGGGTGCATGCATCTTTTTGAATTATAGTTTTGCCTGGATACACGCCCAGGAGTGGGATTGCTGGATCCCACTCTATTTTTAGTTTTTTGAGGAACCTCCATACTGTTTTTCACAGTGGCTGCACCAACTTACATTCCCACCAGCAGTGTAGGAAGGTTCCCTTTTCTCCATACACTCTTCAGCATTTGTTATTTGTAGACTTTACAATGATGGCCATTCTGACCGGTGTGAGGTTTGATTGTAGGTTTGATTTGCATTCTCTAACAATTAGTGATGTTGAGCACCTTTTCATGTGCCTGTTGGCCATCTGTATGTCTTCTTTGGAGAAATGTCTTTTTAGGTCTTCTGTCCATTTTTCTATTGAATTATTTGTCTTTTTGTTGTTGAGTTGTATGAACTATTTGTATATTTTGGAAATTAAGCCCTTGTTGGTCACATCATTTGCAAATATTTCCTTCCTGTCTGTAGGTTGTCTTTTCATTTTGTTTATGGTTTCCTTTGCTGTACAAAAGCTTGTAAGTTTGATTAGGTCCCATTTGTTTATCTTTGCTTTTATTTCTATTGCCTTGGGAGACTGACCTACAAAAACATTTGTATGATTCATAGCATACAGCTCTTAGAGTTTTGATATACAGTCTGTAACCACCACCATGATCAGTGTATAGAACAGTGTCATCACCCATAAAAGTTACCCCGTGCCTCTTTGTAGTCACCCCTTCTTCAAACCTCAGCTTTTGGAAAGCACTGACTTTTTGGTCCCTATAGTTTGGCTTTGTAAGAATGTCATATGTATATATTTCTTGACTCTCTATTCTGTTTTATTGATCTAGATATCTATACTGTCTCTAGTACAATACTGTCTGGACTTTTTTTTTTAACATCTTTATTGGAGTATAATTGCTTTACAATGGTGTGTTAGTTTCTGCTGTATAACAAAGTGAATCAGCTATACATATACATGGGGATATATGTCTGGACTTTTTAGCTTTTATAGTAGGTCAGAAAATCAGGTAATGTGAATCTTCCAACATTGTTCTTCAATTTCAAATTGTTTTGGCTATTCTAATTCCTTGACTTCTATAAATAAATTTTAGAATCAGCTTGCCAATTTCTACAAAAGTCTTGCAGGGGTTTCGGATCAGAATTGCACTGAATCTGTAGATCAGTTTGGGGTGAAGTGACATCATAAAAATACTGCATCTTCCAAACCACAAATACAGCATATCTCTACATTATTAAGATCCTTTTTTATCTCTTTCATCAGTGCTTTGCAGTTTTTAGCATAAAGATCTTTCACATATTTTAAAGAGATATTCTTAAATATTTCATGGCTTGGATACTATTTTAGATGGTAATTTTTTTTTAATTTTAATTTCCACTGTTCATGCTATTACATAGGAATGCTGGCTTTTATAATGTTTCTCTTTTATATATAAAAATATTGTATATAGAAAACCGATAATGTTTCTATAGGTGGAATCATTCCGTTTTTATGTTGACCTCATATCATGCAACTGTTATAAATTGCCCTATTAGTTTTTGTAACTATTTTGTAGAGTCTTGGGGAAATTTTACATAGACATTCATGTCATCTACAAATAGAGTTTTATTTCATCCTTTCCAATCCATATGCCTTTTATTTATTTTCCTTGCCCTACTGCACTGGCTATGATTTCCAGCACAATATGCCTTAGGACTGGTAAGAAGAGATATCCTTTCCCTGATATCCTTGCCTTGTTGTTGGCCTTAGGGGGAAATCATTTAGTGTTTCACTATTAAGTATGATGTTAGCTATAGGTCTTTTTCAGATACTTTTTATCAGGTTAACAATAGTTCCTTTTATTCCCAGTTTTCTGACTGTATCATAAATGAATGGTGAATTTTGTCAAAGGCTTTATCTGTACCCATTGCTATAATTCTATGGTTTATACTTTGTTAGTGTTTTGTTATAATGTATTATGTTGGTTGATTTTTGAATAGTGAAATAGCCTTGCATTCCTGGGATAAACTCTATTTGGTCATCATGTATTATCTTTTTATATTGCATTTTATTTGCTATATAAAATGTTGTTGAGCATTTCACATTTATGTTCATGACAAATATTGGTCTTCCTTCCTTGTATTTGTCTCAGTTTGGTATTTGGGAAATGCTTATAAGATTGGTTAGGAAGTATTTCCTCCTTTTTTAGATTCTGGAAGAGTTTGTGAAGAATTACTTTAATTCCTTAACTAGTTAGAATATTAAATGAAGCCATCTGGGCCTGAAGTTTTCTTTATGGGAAGTATTTACTACATATTCAACTCCTTTAATAGATAAAATACTATTAGTGTTATCTTTTTCTTATTGACTGAGCTTTGGTAGTTGGTATTTTTGAAGGAATTTATCCATTTCATTTAAGTCATCAAAATTATGGCCATAGAGTTGATTATGGTATTCTGTTATTATCTTTTTAATGTCTGTATAATCTGTAGTGATGTTCCCCTCTTGAATTCCTGATATTTATAATTTGTGTCTTCTCTCCTTTTTTCTTGGTTGGTTAGGCTAGATGTTTATCAATTTTGCTAATTTGTTCAAAGAACCAGTTTTTTATTTCATTCATCTGAAATATTCTTTCTAATATAAGTATTTTGTGTTATAAATTTCCCTCAAGGCACTGCTTTAGTTGCATCCACAAATTTTGAAATGTTGTATTTTCATTTTCATTCAATTTCCCTTATGATCTACTCTTGACTTAGTCAATATATATTTTCCAGATATCATTTTTTTAAATTGATATCACTTCATGACATTTTTTTATTAAATTCCATATATATGTGTTAGCATACGGTATTTGTCTTTGTAAAGCAATTATACTCCAATAAAGATGTAAAAAAATTGATTTCACTTTTTCATTTATAGATTCATAGATTTCATTATGATATGGGAACATATTTTGTATAATTTCAATTTTTGAAAGGTTCAAGTTTTGTTTCACAGCTGATGATTTGAGATATATTGGTAATTGTTCCATGTACACTTGAAAATAATATCAGTTCTACTGTTTTGGGATAAAGTGTTCTATAAACATCAATTAGGTCAAGTTGTTGATAGTGTTTTTCAAGTTTTCCATATCCTTACTGATTTTCTCTACTTAGTCTATCAATTACTGCAAGGTGAATGCAAGTCTTCAATTATAACTGTGGATTTGTTGATTTCTCTGACAATTTTTGTCTTTTAAGTGGCATGTTTAGACCAATTATATTTAATGTAATTGATAATATGGTTGTATTAAAATATACCATCTTGATAGCTCTTTTCTATTGTTTTTGACCTAAATTTTGTGTTTAAAAATTTTCCTTCCTTCTTTTGAATAAATTATTATTCAATATTCCATTTTTATCCCCATCCTTATCTCATTATTTATGCATTTTTTCAAATAGTTTTAAGTGGTTTTAATTATTGCCCTAGACATTAAAATATAATTTATTTATTTATTTTTAAATAAGAGTTTTGATATTTATTGCCTACTTTGTCCCATAATAATTGTGGGGGTTATCAAATTATTTAAAAATTTAGTTAGCAAAATTTTATACCACTTTATACATAATATAAGGACCTTACAATAATATACTCTCAACTTATCCTTCCCATCCTTTGTGTTATTGTCATACATTTTACTTTTACATGTGGTAAAACTCAAAGTACATTGCTATTTTTTCTTTATAGACAGCAGTTGTTTTCTAGAACAATTAAAGTGAGAAAAAATTACATTTACTTTATTTCTTTTCTAGTGTTCTTCATTTCTTAGTGTAAATTCAAGTTATTTTTATCATATTTCTTCTTCCTGAAGAACTTCTTTTAACATCTCTTGTTCAGTTCTGCTGGTAAGGACTTTTCTCAATTTGGTTTGTCAGAGAAAGTCTTTATTTCTTCTTCAATACTTCTTTCTAATTTTGAAATACATTTTCATTAATTACAAAATTCTGGATTGACAGTTTTCTTCTCCAGCACTTTAAAAATGTCACTTCATTGTTTTCTGGTCTGTACAGCATTTGACAGGAGTGTTCTTTAATTCTTGTTGTTCCTATATGTAACATGTCTTTTCTATTTTTCTCTTTGTCTTTGACTCTTTGGTTTTCAATGGTTTGAATATGATATGCCTAGTTGCTATTTGTTTGCTTGTTTTTTTTTCTGTTTTTTTTTTTTTTTTTGTATTTCTAATGCTTGGTGTTTTCTGCACTTCTTGTTTCTGTATTTGGTGTCTGTCAATTTTGGAACATTCTTGGCTATTATCTTCAAACATTTCTTTTATTCTATTTTCTCTCCTCCTTCTGGTAATTCAATTATACATATGTTTAATTTTTAATATTGTCTTACAGCTTTTGGATTCTGTTATTCTCACTGCTTTTTCTTTGTCCTTTCAGCTTGGGTAATTTCTATTGACCTGTCTTTAAGTCAGTTGATTCTTCCCTTAACTGTGCCCATTCTACCAATGAACCTATTGAAGGCATTCTTTATTTTATTTTTCATTTCTAATGTTTCCATTTAATTATTTCTCATATATTCCATCTCTCTACTGAAATTGACCATCTGATCTTGCATGTTGTCCACTTTTTCCATTAAAATCTTTAATATATTAATCATAGTTATTTTAAGCTCCTTGTCTGATAGTTTCAATATCTGTTTCATATCTGAATCTGGTTCTGCTGATTGCTTTGTCTCTCTCTTTTTTTTTCTTGATATGTCCCACAATTTTTGGTTGTTGTTGAAAGCTTGTCTCGTATAGGACAGTATAGACTGAGGCAAATAGTTTTTATGCTTGTAGATGATGGGAATACCTTTCTTTCTTCCAGGGCTTGGGAATGGTGGAAAGGTTAAGTCGATCTAGTTAGAATTTTAATTGATTTTAGATTTGTTGTTTCTGTGGTTACCCTTGGGTCATCAAGGGCTTCAGATTCCCTAGTGGTTGCCTTGTATTTGGGGGATGGATGGTTTGCAAGGTGGGTATTTTCAATGTATGCTTCACCCTCAGCTTAGGTCTCTCCTTTGCACTGCACCTCAGGGGTGGGCTCTGCTTTTGCCCCTCTCCCAGCAAGAAAATACTGTTAACTTGTTATAGAGAAATTGTTTTTCTGATTAAACTTTAATATTAGGTACACACTGTGTGTCTGGTTTCTCAGAGGTGGGGCTTTCTCAGTGATTCTATTCCCACCCCGCTGTAGGTCTATGACTAGCAGGTGGATCTGCCCTTCCCCAAAGGCAGAGGGTTTTTCAGTTCCCTTCCCCCAGCTTCATTGGGTTTTTACCAGAAAGAAAGCATAGTGTTTTACGCTTTTCCTAGTACTTTGAGGATTCTGTCCCATAGAAGAAATGGGAGAGAAATCCAGGTAGAATTTCATGCCTTTTCTGGAGGCTTACACAAGTAGGGAGGCTTTCTTAGGAATCTTGCCAGTTGTTTTTGTGAGTACCTAGTGAGGTTCATGGAGAAAAGCCTAAGACTGGGTGCTATTTCTCCTTTTCTTTTGCATTCCACAGAAACTCTATATTCTCTTGGTAGACAACACTTGCTTTTAGCAATTCATTTAAAAAATTCTAGCTAAATTCTTCTTTACCAATGTATGGCAGACTCTTCCTTAGGTGAGTCAGTGCTTATGTCCTGTCTCTTCCAAGAGGCAACTGTCTTTTCTTGGATTTTGGATTAGTTGTTTTCCCTGTAACCTGAACTTTATGATGTATTCAAGAAAAGTTGTGAATTTTTGGATTGTATGGTTTTCTTTCTTTCTTTCTTTCTTTCTTTCTTTCTTTCTTTCTTTCTTTCTTCCTTCCTTCCTTCCTCTCTCTCTCTCTCTCTTCCTTCCTTCCTTTTTCCTTTCTTGTTTTTTTCATCTTAAGCAGAAGCCCCACAGATTTTTAAAAGCAAGTTTCCTTAGAACTATTTGAAACCTCTCATTTTAAAAATTAAGAAGTCAAAACCTACAGAAATCACATCCCTAATTCAACAGTCATTGAGCTGTTCAACACAGCATTCATGAGATAATAGGTACAAGTTAGAAGAGCAGAAAATTAGAAGTAATCTAAATGGCCACTAGGATATTGGTTAAATAAATTACAATCTACCCATATATGTTAATATACTAATGATTATTTCATAGTATTGTAAATATGTACTTATTGATACTAGAAAATGTTCATTTCATAGTTAAAGTAAAACCAGCATACTACAAAATACTATGAATAGTAGGATTGCTTTTTATTGTAAGAGAAAAATAAACAGCAATGTATAGGGGCTTATGGTCTCTATTTTATCAGTATTTTTATTAATATTTTTAATTTGGTACAATAATATTTGTTGTATTTTCAGTAAGAGAATAGTTAAATATATATTTTTGTGCATTTTAGATATGCTCTATTTGCGGCCAAAAAAAAGTATATGTACCTATGGACAATGATTGGTGGGAACAGAAAAAAATAGTATTAAAGTGGTTAGATTTTGGATGTATTTTTCCCTTTTCAGTCTCCCATATTATAATAATGAACATTATTTGGGGGGAATAGACATTGTGCATATTTAAGATGCCTCCCTTAAAGTTTATCCAGAGGTCTTGAGGTAGGTGAAAGGAGATGATCATGCATACTGTAGATACAGTTTATGCACACACGGTTAGAGCAGTTGATTCTTAGGAAGAGTTCACCCTCTGGTTATCCTTCCCTTCCTTCTTTCCTTTTGTTGTCTTTGCTCATTTTAGTGATGAAGATCTCTTCTAGAAGTAATATGCATCAAGGAAGAAGAAGTTATAAATTTCTATCAAGGACTCTTAGAAATATACTTGGAGGGCTTGATGATTTCTCAAGACGATGAACACTGAGGTGCAACCACATGGAGAATCAGAGCTACCACACAAAGGAGGAGAACTTCCTCAGCTGGTTTATGGCTTGGATCCTTGCCAGGACAACATACACAGCAGCTCAACCTTGGCAGTGGAAAAAACACTGTCATCTTCTGCATGTTTCAAATATTGGCATAATTAAAAAATATATATAAAATGAATTCAGTCGCAAAGAGAAGGACGACATTTATTTAACTAACAAGTTGGGACTGGAAGTTAAATTCTCCTCTGAATCTTACACAAAATTAAATTTCCAAAGATTGACATCACTGAATGAAAGAACAGGGAACACAGACACAGGAATCTTTGTTTTTTATTCAGTAGGAAGGAGCTTTCTTTCTCCTCTGAATAAACTGAATGCTTTTTGCTGAGTACTGTCACTGCTAAAGTGCTTTTTCATTGTTACACTCATTTTCCTCAGCAGGGCACTAATTTATCAGTTGAAAGCCGCTATGCGATGACTGCAACCATTACCTTGGAAGCAGGTCAATATGATTGTAACTGAGAAAGTTAAAATGCACAGAAAATTGTCTAGCCCTAATCCCCGGGAATCCATGTGTGTTTGTTTCTCAGGCTTAGGTATTTCTTTTTTTCAGTCCTATAGGCAACTTTAATGTATTAAAAAATTGTACAAAGGATGAGAGCCCAACAATTAATTATACAGAATGTTACTGTATGTTCATTTGAATATTTCTAACAAACATTTAGTTCTAGCTTCTCTTTTAGGATCAAGGTTGTGGTACTAAAAAGCTACAAGGAGCTTTGCTCTGGCTCACTTAAAATAATAAACCTTGCAAAATAGTTTTCTGCTAATTTGGAAAGAATAAACAGCTTAAGTCATACTGGAATCATAAAGCATATACATTATTTTTAGGTTAGAAATATTTGCGAGGGAGGAGGAGATGGCAGCATGGCAGCAAAATTACCCACCAACCTGGCAAGATGAAGAAGAAGCATGAGGGTTGCCCATTTATGCTTGGAACACAAAAGAAGAAGGTAATAAATGCAAGAAAAATCATGTTAGCAATAATCAATACCATTCTTCCCAGAAATAGTCAGCATAGAACCTATGGTTTTCTGACCCAGTTCTTCCTAATCCTTGTGTCTACTGGTATCATCAGATGTGTTTTGGTTCTGCATGCCATAAACATCTTACGACTATGCAAAGAATTAAGGAATCCATAGAAATATAAGCAAAGAAAAGGAGAGAGGGAAGTATTTTTCTCAAGTCTTAATTGTTGTCATGGAGAGGGCAGAGATCCTGTGTGGATTTTTAAAGAAGTGAACTAGAGGCTTCCCTGGTGGCGCAGTGATTGAGAGTCCGCCTGCCGATGCAGGGGACACGGGTTCGTGCCCCGGTCTGGGAAGATCCCACATGCCGCGAAGCGGCTGGGCCCGTGGGCCCGTGGGCCATGGCCGCTGAGCCTGCGCGTCCGGAGCCTGTGCTCCGCAACGCGAGAGGCCACAATAGCGGGAGGCCACAACAGGGAGAGGCCTGCCTACCGCAAAAAAAAAAAAAAAAAAGAAGTGAACTAGAATTCAAACAATCAAAAAAAAAAAAAAAAAGATGGAAATTAGGGGGTAAGGATCTTGATCAACATGTCAAAAAAAGTAAGGAAATTCTTTCTCTTAAATCTGAACTTGGACAGTTACATCTCTTAATCTTTGTAAGTATTTCTTGTGAAAGCTGCTGTTTATCCGTTTTTTTCTCCCAGCATTCTTCCTTTCCTCTTGTATCTCAATACTTGGGCCAGGTTGAATTTGCATTCTCTACCACTCAGCAAGGGGAGGAGAGGAAGAAAAAGGTGAAAGAAGATGAGGTTTAAGAGGAGGCTGAGGAAAGAAGTAGAAGAGAAGATGAGGAAAGGGTAGGAAGAAGAGGGACATTAGAACAGCAAAGGACAACTGTCTTCATCTGAAAAAAAAACCCAATATCCTTTATTTTATTTTGGCAGGGGACCCTCTAAAGAAAACTGTAATGGAATACATATATATATTCATATATATATATATTCACATTCCAGATGTGAATAAATCTCCAAGTGTCTACAGGTAATTTCATCATTCAATTCATTGATGTTGGCAAAGTTTGAGGCTTTTTAGGGAGTCAATTTAGAAGAACCATATATAGGCAAGGGATAAGTAAGTGTCTGTAAAAGCCATTATCTTTTAGAGAAAAAGAGGTATTTGGGTAAAGGAGGTAAAACCCACACTACCTATACATTGGTCATGTATCTGAAAACAGCAAAAAAGAAATTCATGCAGTTATACACAATTATTCAAAGTACAGAAAAATCATCTGTTCTTGGAAATCAAATTCTCTCAACCTCATCGATGTCAAAAATCCAAGTGAATGTTGGGGAGGTAGTGAAAAATGTCTATACTTTATGCAAGTGAACCTGTATACACCCCAGGAAGTTTCTATCAAATTTATCCAGCAAGTTACCAAATATTTTAGAAATTTAAAAATGCTCTCCAATATCATTTTTGAGACATATCTACTTTACAAATTCAATGATGTCTTGCAAACACTGAGCCATGTCAATTATCAGTATTTGGATATTTCACTTGCAAATAGAATTCGGGGCAAGAGAAAGAGAGTAGAAGAAAAGAAAGGAAGTTTTAGAAATGTCTATCTTAAGAACCCAAATTCAATTTATTTGTCTGTTTTTGCATGTAGAAGCAAATCAAGCATTCAGTAAGTTAATAAATCTATTTGACAGCTATGACGGGTTTATGATGGGTGTGGATAAAAAGGTACTTCCCATCTCTACATTACTTCAGGTTTTCATTTTCAAAGCTTCATTACTTTTGGTAAGCTCTGCTTAAGTTATTTCACTTGAGTCTCCAATTTTGTCTGCAACCTATTTTATATAGCTGCTTAGTGCTTCTATACTTGGCACTTTTCTTTAGTGGATCTTATGCTCTGTCTAAAATGCAAATGCTGTTTATATCCTTCCACAGACCCAATGTCTGACTGTTTTCTTACCTGCCAGTATCAACCTAGCCTTAAGAGAAAATTTATCAACCTACAAAGGGCTTTTCCCTAAGGAGGAGGAAGACTATAGGGTAGCATATACTAGGGGTAAGAGATCTTTCTCAGTGGAAATAGCTTCCCACCTCCTCTTCTTCTCATTCTTCTTTTTACTTACATTTCTTTTACAGAAGCAAAATGTTCATTTTTGAGAGGAAGCAAGAATAGGTCTCCATATTTTACTTAAACAAGAAAAACAAGTGATTGCAGTCTGAACAGTGTTTACCATACACAGTAATCTTTCAAGGACAAGCTGCTTTCACTACCTTGAGGTTTTAATGTCCTTTTGCAAGAGGGCATCTTCTCCAGTACAAGTTGTAACTTTTATTTATGGAAAATTAAGTAAAGCCTTTTCCATCCATAGCCTAATATATAGGTTGTGCGTGGCCTTAAATAAAATGAGTGCCTGCCAGCAACCAGCTGGAAGTGAAATATAGACTATGAAAAAAAGTATTTTTCAAATCTTTACAACAGTAAACACTTGGAAGCCAACCAGAACCCCTGAGATCCTTGCCTGAGTGATGTGTGTAATTAAGGAAAAGATGAAAGCTAATGCTATTCTAACACTTGCCTCTCTTCACACATGCCCATGTACCCATGTACACATACTCTTGCACACAGGCCCTAATGGGCACTGAATACCACCAGGCTTTTCCCTTTAGCACAGAAGCATCATTAATTTCCCAAGCCCCGACAACTTCCAAGATCTATTGAAAGTGGATGGCATGTCAGGAGAGACACTGATTTTATTCAGCAAGTGATCTTCCACCTCTTCAGGTACTAAAGGTTTCTTGAAATCCTTCCTAATTTTCTTTTCTAATGGAGAGAGAAAATTAAATAAGGTTTCCTCAAAAAATTGACTAAATTTGACTTGAAGTTATTGACTGAATAGGTGTTGGCTGATAACAGTTATTTAGGAAGGAAGCCACTTTGGGGAAAATGGAAGAATTCACTCTTTTTTACGATTCACAGATTAATGATATATTTAATGGACTCTTGTGGCCAGTGTCACGATACGCTTGCATGTCTCGTTGGGTTGTTAGTTGTACATAAAACTCTGTTACTGATAAAATACAAGAACCAAAGACTGAAACCTATTTTGGCTTAATAAACCAAATAAATTAAGAATGGATTTAAGATTATCTTTATTGTAAAGTCACTGTCACTCGCTTGCTTTCTGGCATCCTTTCTGGAGTGGGATACAAAAGGAGGTAGACTTACAGCTAGTTGGCTTGAGCAGGAGCCTGGTCACAGTGGTGACAGTAGCAGTAGCACTCTCAGGGACAGCAGTAATAACTAACATCAATAATGCTGACAGAGCTCTAAGTGTTACCTCGTTAAACCTCACAACACTCTGTTTTCTAATCCCCATTTTACAGATGAGGAAATCAAGGCAAAGAGAGGTGCAAGTACTTACCTAAAATCACACATCTAGTAAATACATCCATGGCATGCACTGCCTACATGAATGCAATCTGTGAAGGGTAGCATGGCAGCTATAAAAACAAAGTCATTTGGCATCTATTAGACACCCATTTGTGCAAAGATTTAGGTAGGGTTAGGTAACTTGCTCGTGCTTTTTTGTTGATCTGCTATTTCCCTTTGGAATATTTCAATAATTGTTACTCAATCACTACTGAATATAAAGACGTAAAATTCACATCAGTGTATGTTGCTACATATAAACACTGGGAAATGTTCCCTTGAGGAGGAAGTGGGTCCTCATCAGGTTGCACAGAAGAATATACTGGGAAAGCATTTTCAAAATGCATATGCTAAGGTGCAACCCCAAATCTATGGAAACAGAATATCCAGCATTTACAAAAGCAATCAAACAAAGAAAAACCAAGTGAAAATGATACAATAATTAAGAATAGCTGATATTTTAATAACTTTACAGATGTTTGTTTATCCATCTTATTATCATAAATAACTGAACAACAGCCTTTAAAAAAAGCCTGTGGTTGAATACAAAGAATAAGTGAACTGGGCCAACAAACCAAATATGCATGTCTTTATAATACCAGAGTAATATAAATATGCCACTGATGAAAACAATTTCAAATTTTGATTTTGACTTAATAAATACTTTTTGCTTAGAATATAGTATGGTAACTATCAATGTATCAAAGATGATGGGAAAAGACGCACACTGAAGCTATAACAACTCCACTGCTATCTGGGCAGAGGGGAGATGACAGAAATTGTTGGCCAAAATAGTCTTAAGAATGAGAGTTTTTCATTTTCATGTCCAAGTTTATATGAGAAGTAGAATATGTACAATAAGTCCTTATTAATTTTAAACAACACAAATTTAAGATTGTACTTGTACTGAAACTACAGTATACTTTTCCACTATTTATTAGCCGAGAGGATTTTAAACGTTTTTAGGAGTATCACTTTAACCTGTTTAAATGTACAAACTCATTTTGAGTACCACTGAGCAAACCATGCTAGTTAAACATAAGTTATCTGCTCATTAAAGAAACAACTGAGGCTAAACATCTGCTTGAAAATTACATCTATAGCTGGTTTGATGTTTTATATATGCACTTAATAAATAGCACTTCTTTAAATGAGACCACTCATTCACACTGAGTTTCTATGTAATCATTTTGAATTAATGAAGTTTTATAGAATAAAGTTCTGGACCTCTGCTACTTATTATAAAGCCAAGGAAAAGAACGGGAAGATGTTCTAATGAATTTAGGCCCACTATGTAAGTAATAAAGAATTTCAAACCACTTCAGATGGCTGGGACTGCCTTAATTCCCTCATAAGAAGCACCGTTTAATACTGGAAAGACTGCCCTAATATACACTAAAGCTCCCTTTCTTGTCCAACCATTAGTAGCTCCAAAAACACAGGATACAATTCCAACTAAATGGTTTTAAATTAGAGCAGGTTAACCTAATTGGTTTCCTCTGTTCAGACTGTAAACTCTTGAGAATCTCGTAATTTTCCATAAAATCTATGAATAAATATTCCTTTCAAGAATAGGCCATTTCCATATAAAATTCTGGGCCCCACAGATATTTGTAGCATAATCTAAATGATTAGTATTATATAGGACATGCTATTATTGATAATACATAGTCCATTAAGTCAAATCACTTCCAGTCAACATGCTTATCATAACAAATGACCAGTGCTTAATCACCAGGCCTCAAGAAACAAGCAACCAGTCCACAAATGTGTTTCTCTTCTTACTCTGGGCCAATGGCACGTGGCGGTTTTTAGCAATGAACTATATCTGGCACCTGATTCTTACTTCAGGACCATCTCACCTAAAATCGCCCACTCTTTCCTCTTAAATAAGACATCTTGGTGAACTAATAATGACTACTCAGCCCAATGCTCATATATAACTGTGCTGTCATATATTTGGTATTTTTATATTTGGGAGGATACTGTGACTCAGCATTTAAGGCCATCAAAGGCCTTAAAGCAGTCAAGCAACTTGTAGCTGAGTGCATGCTAAATATTCACAAACAACCACTGGGTTCAAGGTGCCAGTTGCTGATGAGGCCTTGAGACAGAGGACTCCAATGAAAGACCAACATATGGACTTCCACTAATCCATTATCACTACTGAGACAAGGAGTTTGGGCAGAGGGGTATCACACAACCTTCCAAAGGGTCTACAAACCTGTTCAGAATACATGATGGGAGACTTCCCTGGTGGGCCAGTGGGTAAGACTCCATGTTCCCAGTGCAGAGGGCCTGGGTTCGCTCCCTGGTCAGGGAACTAGATATCACATGCATGCCGCAACTAAGAGTCTACATGCCATAACTAAGAGTCCACATGCCACAACTAAGAAGCCCACATGCCGCCACTAAAGATCCCACATGCTGCAATGAAGAGTCCGCATGCCGCAACTAAGAGCCTGCATGCCGCAACTAAGAGCCTGCACAGCCAAAATAAATAAACTAATTAAAAAAAAAAAAAGAATACATGACAGAGACCAACAGGTAGAGTCTGGTGCAAATGAAGATGCAGGTTTTTTACACTGGGGACCCAGACAGGATCTAACTACCTATCCCTTTACCACTGAGCTTGTGCTCACTTCTTGAGATAGGCATTAATCAATTGTCTGCATGCAAATAAAAATGGGTTAATTGAGGAAAAATGTTATTCCTGAGCCCTCCTTGGTGTTGACCAGTGCTTTCAGGCAGCCTTCCAAATTAAAGGCTATCTAGCTTCTAAAATCAACTCTTCATCCAGTCTCTACATACTGAAATGCTACTGTGATTGCCCACATCATAGACCTGTCATATATATTCATTATAAACCCCCAAATATTCTACTCCTGTGTTGGTATATAATTGGTGTCCTAGCCTAACCTATGTTCCACCTTCCAATGTCCTGCTCAAATTAGAGTAGAGCCCCTTTCCCATTCATCACAACTCTATACGTCTTAACTCATGCAGTTGAGCATCTTATTTAGTTGAAACTAAACACTCGCTTTTTCTCTTATCTGTGAGGTCCATCACTCTGTCTTGGAGAAAAATGAACTCAGTAAAGTCGGAATTTTTCGTAATAAACCCGTGATAGGGCCATCTTTTTCTTACTAGATACTTTCCAATTACTATTCTGGTACTGAATTTCCCAGGCTATTTTCAAGCACAGGTTTTTAAAGCAAGACAAGATGTCATTTCAATGATTTTTCCCTGCGTAGAGAGTAGGATGTTCATAATATGCTGTCAGCTATGAATGCATTAAACACTCAAATCACAATGTAATCTCCACAGAATTATAAACTGCTGCCATGTTGCAGAATCTGTGTTATTACAGAATGAAACAAAAATAACTGACTTTAGAAAATGAGTACTAAATCTGACCCTATCAAGAAGCCACTGATCTTCACATATGTATAGCAAGGACACAAACATTTTATAATTCAGGAAAATAGCTTTCATGTTCCACTCCAGTGCAAATATACTTTGCTGGGGGACTGAAAATTTGAAACTAATTGTTAGAGTTCTCTTCAGTACTCTAAGACATCCAGACATTACCCAGGAAATATACAGACTACTTCTAAGGGGGAGCCAGATATTCAGGGGACTCAAGAGAATA
This sequence comes from Delphinus delphis, assembly GCF_949987515.2. NCBI lineage: Eukaryota > Metazoa > Chordata > Mammalia > Artiodactyla > Delphinidae > Delphinus > Delphinus delphis. The sequence continues at coordinate 155,447,731 of NC_082683.1, forward strand.
TATGAGTTGTTGTATACAATAGTTGATATAATCATTTTATATAAATGTATGACCTGCAGGTGGGCCCTCACACAGGGTTGTGTGAGGTGTGATAGAGAGGCTTGTGAGGGATTCTCTTTTCTCTTGAAGATTTTTCAGAGTATATTTCTTACACCCTGGTCAGCAGAACATCCCATACCCTGGGAAAGCACCAGAAATGTCACATTATTATCCGAGGCAGTGGAATAGCAAGGGGGAAGGAGGGGTGGGAAAAAAATCTGCCCCGGGGTAGGCAATAGGGGATGCACTGTCTACAGAGAATTTGAAAACAGTACGAAAACTGACAAAAAGTCAGTTTGGTCCACCTTGTTCCAGCAATTTTAAACAAATTCCGTGATCATCCCTCTACAGGGATGGATTTGGGAGGATTTTATTTATCCTTCCCTTTCCCATTTTATTCCCTTATGCCCCTATGCTGAGCCACTGTTGCACTGCTCTGAGGATACTGAATGCTGTGTTGCCCTGTCTTCTTTGGATCTGTCTATGTTTGTGCTGCCCTGGGCTGTGATTTCTAAACTGAAGTCAGTGTAAGTAGGTAGAAGTGCATGTGTGTGTGCGTGTGCATGTATAGAGGCAGAGCAGCTCATAGTTAACCTGTGAACTCACTTCAGTGTTTCAGATATCACCCATTCACTGTTCAGGACAGGTTCAGTAAAATCTCCAGTTCTGTTGCTTTCAGTTGAAAATATTTAAACTTAGCAGGATAATGCTAAGGCAGGGAGGTAAGTGGTATGTACACAGGCTTTGGTGTCAGACTGACCTGGGTTGGGTCCTGGCTCTGTCACTGACCAGATGCAGGCCCTGGGAGATGTGGCTATTCATGCCTACTTTGCAGAGAGTTTAAAGAGGATAAGAGAAAATATATGTAAAATACCTAATATAGGGCCTAGACATGGGAGACGCTCAGGTTTTACTGTATGTATACTGACCAAAAGTTCTTATTGAGAGTTATTTATTTCAAAATTATATATATGTATATATATGACTTCCTAGTGGACTATATTGGTTCCTTAACAAGTGGAATTTATTAGAAAAAAATTCTCTCAAAATATAAGACCCATGGGGAAAAATATAATGACATCTTTGCTAGAGAAAGATATTCTAGTATAATGGTTCTTAAACTTGAATGTGCATCAGAATCACCTGGAGAGCTTGTTAGGACTCAGATTTCTGGCCCCAGAGCTTCTAATTCAATGGATCTGTGTTGGAGCCCAAGAATTTCTCAAGTGATACTGATGTTGCTGGTACTGGTGCTGGTCCAAAAATCACATGTTGAGAACCATTGTTCTAGAAGACAGTGATTTTCAAACTTTAACATGCACACAAATCACATGGGGCACTGTGTTAAAACTTAGACAATGATTCAATAGGTTGGGGGTGGGGCACGAACATTCTGCATTTCTAATAAGCTCCTAAGTGATGTTAATACTGCTGGCCTGCAGATCACAGATGGAGTCACAGGGTTCTTGGGCTGCCTTGCCCAGAAAGGTAGGTTATAACCACGTGTGGCTACTGAGCACTTAAAATGTGGCTAGTCCAAATTGAGAAGTGCTCGTAAGTGTAAATTACACACTGGATTTAGAAGATTTAGTATGAAAAAATGTAAAATATCTCAATAATTTTTCATATTGGTTATACATTGAAATGCTAATATTTTAGGTGTATTGGGTTAAATAAAATAGTGATATTTTTACATTAAAAAACTTTCTTAATGTGTAGAAAATTTGAAATAACATAAGTGCATTTAATGACATTTCTATTGGATAGCACTGCTGTAGACAACATTAACTTATCCTCTGCCTCCTGGGACCAACATTATTCTTGAAGCAGCTCCATTGAAGGACTTTCAAGTACTACTGACTTTATGTATAAATATCTCCTTCATGCTGTTTTTAACTTCATCTCTCTAAAATACTTCTTTCATTAAGGCAGGGTCAAAAATCTTCAATGGCCCTCCACTGTTTAAAAGATAAACTTCAAACTTTTAAATTTAGCATTCCAGGCCATCCACAGTCTCTCTAATCTCCTTTTCCAACTTATGTATAATTGCTTCCCTAAGCACAAGGCTCAAAAGTATTTGCTGATTGTTTGATTAAAGATGATTTTAATCAGTACTGAAAAAGTAGACTTCTCAATTGGCCTTGCCTAACATTGGTCCTTTAGGGTATATTCTTCAATCTCTACTCAGTGGTAAAAGTCTAGATGATAATTTCTACCTTCAAAGGTTGATGTAAGGATTTAATGACATATATATGTATATATATGTATACATATATATGTGTGTGTATATATATATATATATATATATATATATATATATATATATATATGCATAGTGAGTTTCCATTCCCCTCCCGGTGATATCAATGAAGATATGAAGATAAATGCAGGATCAAATCTTATATGTAAGATGCTCTTCTTGAGGTGGTGCCTGGTCTGTCGCTCATCCTACCCAGTTGTTCCCTATAGGTCAGGAAGCCCTATAGTTTGGGAAAATAATGAATCCTCTTCTAGTGGCATGTAACTCACAGCTGGTCTGTCATGCAGGTTAAACTCAGCAAGTTGTGCTTTTGACACTAGGCACTGTGTATCCCTAAGACTCCAGAGAAACTTACAGAGGTTCCCCAAGGAAGTTTTCCAAATGGTTATAAGTTTTAAGTGTTTCTGTAAAATTGTTGACTTTTTAAACATGCTGAGATTACCATTTCCATATATCTATATCTCTATCTGCAGGGCTTTTTCCTATCTTTCTTTATACCCACTGATTATATGTCATTTCACTCTGTGATGGTCTTTTCCCCCCACAAATTCTCAAATAAAATTAAGGGGTAATAGAAATCCACCACAGTACCATCTAAATGGAAGGGGTAGTGGAGGTATTACTTTATTTTACCTTATCTTGGATAATAAAAATAGCAAAAGGAAGTTGAATATTAATATATGGTCACTAACTCCATCCCTAATACAACTATTCACTTTTTAGCATAATTTGTCATTTCCCCTAATGAGGGCAGCTGGTTATAAACTACAGTATGTTTTGCTTTACTATGGTTTAAATATTTCATTAAAACATTATTTTTAATGTCAATAAATAGGTGTCTACACTAGATGTACTAGTTGAACTCTAAGGCAGAGGTTCCCAAACTTTTTCAGATCACAGCACACTTAGTGTCTCAATAATTGTTGCACAGCACCCCTAGTCCAAAAGAAACACCTAAGAGTTTGATTTATTAAGTAGTTAGGTCCAAATGAGTTCATTTTTCTTTATCTCCTGACAACTTAGTAGCCTAAGAAAAAACATTGTTTTTTTCATTCTCAAATAACTACAATTACTTATTAATGGTATATATGCACCTGTTTGGCACAGCTTCTCAAACCTTGGAATCAGATTGGATACTGCCTTATTTCCTGCTCCACAAAGATCTTTGCCCACCAAAAACCGAGCTTCACAAAGAATGTTAAATTATGAACTATTTCAAGATAGTAACTTCTGTGGTGACCAGATCAACAATTTTGTTGTGTTTCCCTTGAAAATTTAAACTATGGTGTAACAACTTCAGGAATTTGGGGCAGTGTTCCAGGGTGCCTCAGTGCACAGTTTGGAAACCACAGCTTCAAGCTCTCTTCTGACTAAGAAGTTATGATTCAAAGGATTTAAAAGGTTGAATTTTGAAACTCCTTATTTCCCCCCTTGTTGAGACTCAAATCCCACTGCACTATCAAAAAAAAGCAAGAGTGTCAGAACAGACTGGGACAGTGTGCAGAAGCGCAGGGAGCATTGGAGTACTTGCTGTTTTTCATATGGTATAGGCGAAATGGATTCTTGAGATGAAAGGCAATCAACAGATGTTATCCAGAGCTCAGACCCTGGGGTGGACCACAAGAACTTCCCTACCAAGCCCAAAGACTCCCTCTCCTAATTCCCACTTTTCTTCTCCAACTTGTAGCAGGCTTCTTAAGCCAAAGTAACTTGGCTGACTTAGCACCACAGTGCATGAAACAGTGACTGAAGACTTGGGCAGTCTTCTTGATGATGCACTAAGACAGCTGGCTGCCCATTTTTATGTCATGTGGAATCCATCTGGGGACACATACAATGGTCACACAATATGTTCATGAAATGAATGAGGCTGTATCCTCACTGGCCCCAAATAATCAAAGCAGTCCAGCCCCACACTGCTACCATAACGAGTAATGCTTTATTTGCCAAATGCAATGAAAACCCACCATAGGCTGTGTGCTTCTGAAAAATGAGGAACTAAGGAGAATAAGGGAGAGAGAAGCTGAGTAAAAAGAATTATCAATATATCATACTCTAAACTTCTAAAACTGAATAATCAGATGCATGTATTATTTAGGAGAATTATGACTAGGAATATTAATAAAACAAACTGAATACTGTGTGTTCTTTCCATAATTTTGATTTGCGGGTAGGAGGACAAAAAATAACTGCAGCTATTTTCTAGATGGCCATAAACAAGATTTTGGTTTTATTTCCAGATAAGACAAGAACAATGAGAAGACAGCTCCACAAGGCTTGCCTGGGGCATAGAGATATTATAGAAGGGAAACTGCTTATTTGTCAGAGAATCATTCTCATGATCCCTTAAGGGGAGGCCCTTAAGGGGCCTCTAATTAGAACTTTAAAGGGTCTCTCTTTTTACTTTCTAACATGTTACATTGGCTAGATTGTTGAAATGAAATTCAAAGAATAAGCCTCTCTGCTTTTTTTTTAAAAAACAATGAAAATTTAAATTTAACTTGAGATTCTTTTTCATTTTTCTTGGAAAGAATGGAAAAGTTTCATAGCTTGCGGTGTTGACAGCATTCTAGAAGACCCTAGACCCCTGTGCTTTCTTGATGACGACTGTGGAGCCACCATCTGTCAGCACAACTCAGAGTGATTACCCATAAACAGGTGCTTGGCGACAATTCCAATTCATTATCCACATCAGAACCCAGAGTGCGAGGAGAAAGTGATATGATTGGTTTCTTGGCAGTTGTCCTGGGATGGATAATTCGAGTATTTTTAATAAAATATGAATTCAATTTCAATATACTGGTTGATCATATGCTATGTGGTAGGCACTATTCTATATTTTATAAGGAATTTTTTAACAATTAGGTATATAATCACTGCCCTTCATTAAGGGAAAGCTGGGAAATGAAAAACTACACAACAGCTAAAACAGCAAAAGGTAACAGGAGGTAACACAGCATTTTATGAATATTCAGGAGAAAGAGTACTAGTTACAGAAAAGCTATTCAGTCCTTTCTATGTTTTTTCATATAATTTCATGTAATCTTTGCAAAAGCCCCATAAAATAGTGTAATTACAATTTTATAGATTAGGTAGCAGGTTTCAAAGATTATGCAGTTTAATCATGGACACATAAGGGATCTGAACTCATGGTTTCCCAACTTTGAAATCTCTCTTCTTTCCATATCCTACTTGAGATAAAAAAACAAACAGAAACATATTATCCACTTATTAAAATGAAGGCTTTAAAGAGGAGATGGCATTTGTGATAAAATATAAGGGACAGAGTTTCTTATTAAAAATGTCAATTTTTCATGAATATAAAAGTAACATATATATATTTCTAGTATTGAGGAGAATAAACTCAACCCTTAAATTAATCCTCCAGACACATCCACTATGGCAAACACTCTCGGTTGGTTGACCCAGCACCCAGCCTCAACTCCTTCTCCCCAGCCAGGGCTACCAAGGAGAAGTAAGAAAAGTACCTGGGTAGCACCTCCCTTCCCTACCTTTGCAAATAGTAGTCTCTAGTAGGAGAACCCCCTGTTCTCTGCCTTTTGTACTGTTGTCTTCCCCACTATTTGCTTGCTGAAACTACAGGTTTTCAGCTACCTTTTGACCATGATGCAACAAACATGAGGAGGAAGGTAGAAAGGCAGAAAGACTCAGGATCCTTGAGCCACCAGGTCAGCTCTGAACTGTTTCCCCATGGACTTTTTGTTTTGTAAAACAATCAAACTCTGATGTATTTAAGCCACTGTGAGGTTTTTTTTGTTTTTATTTGTAGCTGAACATATTCATAATGGATATACACACTATTAACACTATCTACTTGTATATATGCACATATATATCCTCTGCATATAGAATTTTGAAAATTGTTCTTTTCATTAAGTATTTCTTGAAGACATAATATTTAGTGCCTTCATGGTATTTCATAAAGTGCATGTAGCATAATTTGTTTTACCATTCTGTTGTTACAGTCATAGGACTTCTTTTTCTTTCTTTTTTTAAGCCATTATAAGTAAACCTTTGTATATATTTCATGGCTTACATCTCTAAGCATGGGATGGGTAGAAATGTCCCCAGGAAGTATGAGTGGGGAAGGCATTCCATGTAGAGGGAAGAGTATGTGCAGAGACACAGAGATGAGAAATGTGAATACTGCCCAGGGAATAGCTAGTAATGTTATTTGGCTGGTGTATAAGTCCATGGATGTTACAGCTGGAAAGACAGGTGTGAATGAAACTGAGGAAAGCTTTGAATGTCAGGCTGAGGAGAATCACTGGAGATTTGGAGTGTTGAGGGCTGGAGGGGTATGATTAATTCAGGAACATGAATCTGTGTGTGGAGTTTAGGACTGATGGCAATGGCGAGAGGCCAGAAGCAGGAAGACCTGACTGTGGGCTAATCAGTCCCAGGACAGACTACTGAGGGCATTCTCCAGTGTACACATAACTGTAAAGATGACTATATTTGTGGGAGGCATAGTGAAGACTGAAGCTTCATCACTTAGAAATCAATTGGATGCATGCAATGGAGGGAGAGAGTGAGAAGTTAAAGATGATGGCAGTTTTGGGTTTCCCTGGTGGCGCAGTGGTTGAGAGTCTGCCTGCCGATGCAGGGGGCACGGGTTCGTGCCCCGGTCTGGGAAGATCCCACATGCCGCGGAGTGGCTGGGCCCGTGAGCCATGGCCGCTGAGCCTGTGCGTCCGGAGCCTGTGCTCCGCAACGGGAGAGGCCACAACGGTGAGAGGCCCGCGTACCGCCAAAAAAAAAAAAAAGAAGTAAGTCAATGTACGTAGTGATGACAATGAAAAAAGGAGCACTTAGGGTGGGGAAAAGACAGTGCAGCCATGTTTATTTTTAAGACAGAGATAAGGTTTCATGGTGGAGCATGCAGAGGGTAGAAGTGTATGTTTGCAAATAGAATCTAGAGTTAGGAATGAATTTGAACCTAGAGATGCTTAGATATAAGACAACACTGGCATAGAGATAAGATATCAAGTTGAAGCAGTGAGTGTGATCATCGAGGTAAAACTTAAGGCAGGGAGAGGCTGAGAAATATAACCATGAGAGCAGCTACAATTAGGAGGACTGCTGTATACAGCTGGCCACAGTGAGGTGGTCTCAGAAGATGAACACTGATGGAAGCCCACAGAGTGCAATAGTTTGAAGGGAACTTTGGGCTACTGGGTAAACAGTATCTAGCTATTTTGATATGGGGTTGTAGAAATACTTCATAATTCAGACAGATTGAAGGTGCCGGTTTGAATTGTGGAAAGTTGTAAAGTAACTATCAGTTTGCAACTCTCAAGTACATAGAGAAACTGAAACTGATTGCAGAGCATTTCCAAATAGATATCCTGGCTACATTATCAAGTGAAAAGAAAAATGTCTTTTATAATCAAAAGCATTAATTGGCAAAAAAGAAAAGCACTCTGAAGAGAGCTGGGTTGGTCTGACATGGTCTGTGGTGAGCAGGCAGGGCAGGACAAAAGATGTGGCTATAGTTTTGTTTGATATTGAGTTGCATGAGCTGTTTATATATTTTGGAGATTAATCCTTTGTCAGTTGCTTCATTTGCAAATATTTTCTCCCATTCTGAGGGTTGTTTTTTCGTCTTCTTTATGGTTTCCTTTGCTGTGCAAAAGCTTTTAAGTTTAATTAGGTCCCATTTGTTTATTTTTATTCTTATTACTCTAGGAGGTGGGTCAAAAAAGATCTTGCTGCAATTTATGTCAAAGAGTGTTCTGCCTATGTTTTCCTCTAAGTTTTAAAGTGTCTGACCTTACATTTAGGTCTTTAATTCATTTTGAGTTTATTTTTGTGTATGGTGTTAGGGAGTGTTCTAATTTCATTCTTTTACATGTAGCTGTCCAGTTTTCCCAGCACCACTTATTGAAGAGGCTGTCTTTTCTCCATTGTATAATTCTTGCCTCCTTTGTCATAGATTAGGTGACCACATGTGCGTGGATTTATCTCTGAGCTTTCTATCCTGTTCCATTGATCTATATTTCTGTTTTTGTGCCAGTAAAGAAACTATACCCCAATAAAAATAAATTTAAAAAAAGAATAGAGTTACAGATGTAGAAAATAAACTATGGTTTCTAGGGGGGAAAGTGGGGGGATAAATTGGGAGATTGGGATTGACATATGCACACTACTATATATAAAATAGATAACTAATAAGGACCTACTGTATAGCACAGGGAACTCTACTCATTACTCTGTAATGGCCAATATAGGAAAAGAATCTAAAAAGAGTGGATATATGTATATGTATAACAGATTCACTTTGCTGTATACCTGAAACTAACACAACATTGTAAATCAACTATACCCTAATAAAAATTTTTTTAAAATGTCAAAAAAAAAGATGTGGCTATAGGATTTCAGAGTTCTCTCCAGACTGGGGTGGAGTGTTCATTAGTCAGTCAATATGTATTTATTGAGCACTGTTTAGGTGTCACTGCTCTAGGTTCTTGGGGATATGTCATTAAACAGTAGAGAGAAAGCAAGTCACTGTCCTGAAGGAGGACAGTTTAATTCTAGAGGAGGAAGACAAGCAATAAACAATGGCATAAGATAATGTCAGGTGCTGATACATGCAAAGAAGGCAAAATTGGGTCATGTGTAGAGAGTGACTAAGTAAGCTGGGGAGGTGAGGGATGGCTGCTTCAAGGAGGTGGCACTGAGCAGGATAAGTGATGGAAGATATGGGAGAAAAAGTGCCAGCGGGACGAGGGGCAGATGCCAGACACTGAGAAGGGAGCAAGCTTTGTGTGTTCAAGGAGCAGAAGAAAAAGGCCAGTGTCTCAGGAGTGTAGTAGATGAGGAGGAAAGTGGATCAGGTTGAGGTGAAAGAGATAGGTGGGGGGCAGAAGCTGCAGGGATTCCATGTGGAAGATTCAACTCAGATGTACTGCTCCATGAAGCACTCTCTGGTCTCCCATGCAGCACTGGGCATTTCATCCTTCACTGTGCTCCCTCGGACCCTGTCTCTATTCCTATTTCAGGGTTCTTCACAGACCAGGTGCACCTCAAGGACAGGAGCGTGATCTATTATCTTTGTGCTAGCAGCAAACAGTGCCTGGCATACCACAAACATTCATTTGATATATGTCCACTAATGGAAACTTCCAGTTATTTAGTCTAAAACCATTACAAGACAGAAGATGGCTATATCTGCTTGTTGTTATAGAACCCAGAGGAAGCTTTAGTACAAGGTCATCAAGCACCAATTACGTTAGTACCTTAGGAACACGACAGTCATGAATTTTGGTCTCTGCTGGGTTTTCACAGAGTCTAATCCAAGCATCTCTGTGAAAAGCTGTGGACTTAACTTCACATGGAGTCTACGGATTTCCAAAGGAGTTGAAAAGTGGACAAGTGACATAACCAATGGGGAAATGCGTGGGGCAATGGACTGGAATAAGATGCACCAGCAATAATGAAATTAACACCCAGTGGTGCCAGCCAAGGGCTCCTCCTGATAGCTTTAATCCGCAGTCACTGACCATGGGAAAATTTCCAAGGCAGAGTAAACTGTGTTAACTTTTTTCCTGGAGGAACGGTAAGCATTCATCTCACCTGCTTTTTTAAATTAGGATTAGGAAACTAAAATATAGCTTATTTGCAAATTCAAGAAAGTTAAAAGAATTTTTTTTTAAAGGAGGAAAGAAAAGAAACAGCCATGGAAAAAGAAACAAACCCAGATATGTGTAGAAAAAAGAGGAGAGAGAGAAGAGGTGCAAGACAGATGAAGAAGAACGAGAGAGCTAGAGCCAAAGGCTACAGACAGAAAGGAGAAAGGAGAAAGTGCAGGCTTAACATGGATTTCAAAAGAGAAGAGAGAGAGTAAACGAGTGAACAAGAGGTCCAGAAAGGAGGAAGGTAGGGAATCACAGACTAAACACACTGAGGGAGACAACATTCAGGGTGGGGGACAGTGAGGAGAGAGCCAGAGGGAAAAGGAGAAAGAATGAGAGAGGAGACCCCCACCTGCAACACCCTCACAGGAACATCTGTGAAGTATGGCGTGGCACTGCCAAACAGGGCAAGGTGCATCTGCTCACGCCAGCTGCCTACCAGCCTGCGTGAGTCACAGATTTAGAGCCTACCTAATTGACATTGCCTCTTGGATTCTTTGTAGGTATCTTAAAAGTACAATGTACAAACCTGTGCCTGCCACCCAGTTTTCTCATCACCATTGCTCATGGCTGTCACCGCCTCTGTTTCTCCAGCCCAAGCATGCCATTTCAGCAGGTCTCTCGAGGCAGGCTGCAAACCCATTCTCTTTTCCCACCTCCACTGCCACCATGCTAGCGAGAGTCTCTTTACTGGTCACAGATTGTTCCTGTTCTTTCCCTTTCTCCATGTGGAGGCCAGAGTGATCTTCTTACATGTAATTCAGACACTTCATTATTTTGACTTAAACCCTTCGCAGCGCTTTCAATGAAAGCTCCGAGAAGGATGTCTTCAGGAAGAAAAATGAAACTAATAAATCCCTGCAGTGTCTGATCATGTTTGGGGAAAAAGTTCTTCTCAAAAGCAGAAAAAAGTTCATAAGAACTAGGCAAGTGAGAAAGGATGGTAGTTTTAACTTTGGGCTATGTAATAAAGACCAGAATGCTTAGAGGAACAGAAAAGGCAGTTACGTGGGTTGCCTAAAGTACTGAAGATGCTGAAGTCCTTGAGCAGGAAGGAGGTGGTAAGATACGAACCACAGAATCTTGAGGAGGTAAAAGAATTTAGAAGAGGGAATGCTTGAGGTCCCTCCTGCCCCTCTGGCCTGTTGTATTGGGTCTTGTATAAGCCAAGCTACAAAAGTTTTCCAGGCATCCTGCGAGTCATTTATTCTTCCTGGAATTCTCACTCTGTCCCCACTATCTTCCCCTCCCATTACCTTGTGTCACAACACCCTGTTTGTTCCTCTCTCAGTATCTGTAACTGTACTTATTTTATTTCTTTGTTTATTTGATCTACAGTCTGACTCTCCCATCAGAGGGTAAGTTCACTGAAGTTAGGGGCAATTTTTTTTATTGGTCTCTTTTTATCTCCAGTGTCTGGCATGATCTGGATAAAATGAATGATTGAATAAATTAAGGTAATGCAGAGCAAAGCAGGCATAATTTTTCACTGCTTCTTCCTTCTGGAATTCTCATAAAATATCACAGTGTTTTGGGAGAGTTTGAGAATTCAGGGAGGTTTATTTGGCTGGATCCCTAGGATGGTGAGAGACAAGTTGGAGGTTTAGAGTAGCTGCTGCAGAGTGAGACAAAATCCCACCAAGGAGGGCAGCCACAGCCAAAGCAATCTCCACAGAGGTGCTCGTCTTGCAGAGAGCATGCAGCAGGGGCAGATGCTACACAGACCAACAGCTCCTGGGAGTGGAACCAACAGACGCATTTGCTTAATTGCTCATTCATTGTAGACAATGTTTGATAATCAGAACAATAAGCCATTATTCTAAGTACCATTCATCAGTGTGTCACCTGGGTGAATAACATCAGGTTCCTTTTCAATAGAGGAGACTAGAACAGTTGCCTCAGTTTAGCTATGTCCTAGCACCATGTCTTTGGGCTGATCATTTAGTGTTTCTGAATCTCAGTGCCACGTTTGTGACCTCAGGAGAGTAACAGAGGCCTCTGTCTCCTTCAGCAGTCCAGGGAGAATCAGACAAATTAGTGCGTAAGAAAGTGTTTTGTAAACTAAGTGTAGACAACTGACAGCCATGATTATCCTTCAAAAGACTTCATTGTCAGGATATTTGCTGGAAAAGCATTTCATCTACATTTAATCTCCTGAGGAGCTGAAAAGCTGTGGAAGTACTTAGCAAAAACAAAATAAATTTCTTGAATATTTAATCAAAAATAGCTCCTATGCCCATCTGCAGTGAATTCTTGGTCTTAGGGATACATGGCCACTCTCCACCACGTGAAATCTAGATATGGCACCAGCAGGGTGGAATGAAAGTGAGCACCCCCAGGAACACCCAGCCCCAAGGGTCAGGGCTCTCACATTTCTGTTCTCTGAAGGGGTGGACACTCAATGCTCACAAGTTCTTTAGCATATATTGTCATAATTTTTGTGAGGGCCTAACCAAATTTAGGGAGACTTTACTAATAAAAGAGAAATTCAGAAATAAACTGCTAAGGCAGAAGTAAGCCTCTCATCATGTGAGAGATGCTTGTCACTGGTGACAGATGCTGTCCGGGAGAGTTCTGCAACAGTTCTTTTGTTTTTTCCCTTTACCACCCCTGAGCATTCTATGTGGGGTTTCTGGTAGGCAGAAGAAGGCCAATAGAGGAGAGTTCCCCCAAATGAAGTTCTTTCTCTCGGAAAATGTTCCAAGGCCTTATTTAGCTGTCCATTAGCTTCTCCTACTTTGGTGCTTATGTTTTAACTTATGAAACATGTATTCTCTTTAGCAACTTCTCTCACTTTTTTCTTGGTGCTGAGTATAAATGCCAAGTGACACCAAGAAACTGACAATGCCAACTAAAAATAACTTAAAAATGTTTAAGCATGCCTTAAACATGGTATTTTACATCTGTTTTAGATGCAATCTCTGAGACCGACTGGCAGGCATTTCAGAGTTAGAGAAGGATCCAGGGCCAGCTTCTCAGTCCCTTTCCTGCCCTGTGTGTCTCTGCATTTCATGAGGATTCCATCTGGGGACCTCTACACAGTCATGGGCCCAGAGGGAATTCAAAAAAGTCTGCCTTCCTTTCCCTCCCAAAGAAAAATGATTTCTGAGAAGATCACTGAATATGAGATAAAGGGAAGAGGACTGATCATCTTGTGATAAATCCTATGCTATGCTCAGGAATTTACGTTTAGGAATGGATAAATAAGGATTCAAAGGCAAGAGTTAATACCTGTAACTCAAAGATGAGTGGAAACCCAAGTGAATGAGGCCAGGGGCCAAGAGAGAAAAGGGGTAAGTGAGAATTTATCTTATGTAAAGGGGATGGGCAGAAGTAATTTAAATGAGAACCAGACAGGCTTTGAGGTAGAGAATAATTTGCAACAGAATGTTTAAATGGTCTGAGCTATTTTTGCTGTTGTTATTTGTTTGGTTTGGGGGTGAAAGTTGGCAAAAGCAAAAATGTTACCTGGACAGAAGCAAGTGAATTAGAGTTAATTTGATCCCTACATTTAAAAAATAATAGATAGAAGGCAAATAAAATCTTTGAAATTTTATTAATGAACAAATCCAAAGAAATATGTGCCTGTGTTTATACATGGTGAACGCATCACAAGAATTTCCATGGAATCTTGTCCTCACACACTGTTAGTAATTTATGGTGGGCTGGGGCAGTACCACAAGGAGGTAGGTGGATGATCTCAAAGCCACTTATAATTGACACTCACTAGGGTCAGGCCTGAGTGACCATTTATTATTTAGGGGCTCAGAAGATTAGAAGGTTTTTTCCCTAGATTTATTGAAATGTAATTGACATATAACATTGTGTAAGTTTAAGGTGTATATTGTGATGATTAGGTATACTTATATATTGTGAAGTGATTACCAGAATAAGGTTAGTTAAAACATCCATCACCTCACAGTTACCTTTTTTGTTGCATTTGTTTTTGTTGTAAGATCTACTCTCTTAGCAACTTTCAGGTATATAATACAGTACTGTTAATTATAGTCACCATATGGTACATTCCGTCCTCAAAACCTATTCATCTTATAACTGGAAGTTTGTATACTTTGACCATAGAAAGGTTTTTGATGATGAACCCTAGGTACAGGATCAGGGCCCTAAATATTTCTAATTAGGTTGGGTATAGTTCTATTGTGGTTTGATCTGTCTCTATACACACACATACACATATACATATACATACATGTACATATATATACACACATATACAGATGTACAAATACATATATTGTAAATGCTTATGTTATATATGATATATTGAATTAAAACTAAATATATTAAAAAATATAACTATTTAAATATACATGTTTACTATACACTTACAAAGGAGCAGTGTGGAAGTCTCTAGAGCAGGAAGCGGAAGCTCCCTCTCCACAGGTGATCACCGTGAATAGATTGACATGTGTCCTTCCAAACTCTACTCTGTGTCCGTATGTATACATGCTCACATATGTGCACCTACGTGTTTTGGGGATTTCTTTGTTTACAAAATTGGGATGATGCTATATCCTTCCAAGCAGGAAGTAAATAGGCTGGTATGACTCAGGACACACTGACTCACCTGGGACTTCCTTCAGGGGAAATCTGACAATGAGGAACCTAAAGCAGAGACAAGGAATGAGCCAGACTAGGGGGCTCAGCCAGTTCAGGAGAGACCCTCCCTTCCCACCCTTCCTCACTGCTATGGACTTAGTTCAGGTACTCACCCTCTCCAGTGCCCCCTTCTGACCCATTTCTGCAACAGCTTCCTAAGCTTACTCCAATCCAATCAATTTCTCCACAGCTGTAGCTCTTCTGCCTAAAACCCTTCACAAGTTTTCCCCAAATTTCAGGCTAAATTCATGTTTCTCTGCATGACATCTGAGGCTCTAAGACCTTCCATCTCCTGCACTCATGGTGGAATTGTGTGTAACAGCCACTTGGGTGAGCGCCTTTTCTCTGAATTACCATGCCTTCTCCCACCTCTATGAAAAGGAAAACCTTCCTCCCTAGTTCCTCTATACTTATCTTCAAGTTCAGATCAGGCACCACCTCCTCCATGGAACTGTTCCTTCTCTTAGTCTGAGTTAATTGCACATGCATCAAACTGTATTCTAAATATTTGTTTACTTGCTTATCTTAAGGAAAGAGAACTGGCTTCTGCATCTTTGTATACCCCCTAGCAATTTCAGTACAGCCTGGCACAAAGGAGATGCTAAACAATGTGTGCTGAATGAATGACTGAATAAATGAACAAATTAAAATAATGCAGCAGGGAAATGACACTAGTTTCCAGCAGGCAAAGCATGTTTTAGAGATGTTCCCTGCTGAAAGCTTTTGGCAGATAAAGATGATAGATATTTAACTTCTGAGAACAACATCAGTATCATTTTAGAAGGAGGCAGAGCCTAATCCATAAATTTGGAAGTAAAAATAAGCAATTTACATCAGTGCCATGTGTTGAATGGCCTGAAAGGCTTTTGCAGCTTTCAAAGTCCTGAAACTCTTACAGCTCCATAGGCAACCTGACTTCTGGAGGTTCTAACTCCACAAGGACCAGTCCTTCCAAGTGAAGTTGGTTTGTTTGCCAGATATAAAACTAGCTTTTCAGAGTAAAAGCCTTAGTTCTTCAGGCTTGTGTGTTAACTTAGCAAAAAACCATATTCTGCTTCCTAAAGAGAGAGCAAGAGATGTTCCAGACCTGCGCAAGCAAGACTGCCACTAGTCAGACATGGTTATTGAAATGTAACTAGTCTGAACTGAGCTGTGCTTAAGTGTGAAGTGCCCACTAGTGTTTGAAGTCTTGCTACCAAAATAAAAGGTAAAATATCTTATCATTAAATGTTTTATACTGATGACAGGTTGAAATGATAATATTTAGGATATATGAGATTATATAAAATATATGATTAAAATTAATTTGACCTATTTCCTTTTTACATTTTTATGTGGCTACCAGAAACTTTTAAATCACATATGTGGCTCACGTTAGTGGCCTGCAGTACATTTCTATTGGACTGTGCTGCTTTAGAGATCTGAACTGCCAAGAGCTGAGAATTGACTGCTTAGTGGACTAACCCTCCAGCTGTTCTGATGGACTGCTTTCTCAAAAGTTTAAGCACATTTCTTGTGTCCTGAACAGGAAGCAGTGATTGGACAGTTTTCCCTTTTCATAGAGGTAAAGTCATAGTCATCCTGAAGGCCAGGATCTCCATAGCTGGCTGGGATGTATATAGGTTGGCTAATGCTGATTGGTTCATGAATACTAGAATTTTAGAATTCATGTGTTGCTTTCAATGATTGGTGTCCACTTTTCCCCTGTGGACAGCTCTCACTTGTCTGGACTGTCAGTGTTCTTCTCTGACATGTGACTTCTTACTGGCCATAGCTTGGAAATTAATTAGACCCATGGTGAGCCTAAGAATAAACAGATTTTGAATAAGGCCCAATGAGGTGCTCCAATAAGTAAAAGGCTGCAGCTTTGGGGAGTTTTACCTGTACACAGTCTTTTTGCATATTTTTTGGCTCTTGGTTGTATTCCAGTTAGAGAAGGCCCTCAGATGTCTAGTTTCTAGATCTGTGGGAAATCACTGTAAATGTGGGACGTCTGGACCACTGATTCAGGCACAGGTAAAAGGAGTGTTGCATAAAAACCGGAAGTTTGGGTTTCACTCCCAACTCTGACATTAACTGAAGGAATAATTCCAGGACATTCTTCAATTTCCTGATTTGTAAAATGAAGCTTCTAAAGCCTGTCTCATGTATCTCAGGGCTGCTGTAGGGATTAAACAAATCAGTGTTCACGGGGAATTTCTAAAAAGTATAAAGCTCTTACTGAAAACTATGAACCTATTTGCATTTCTATATATTGTTTGGTTTATTTTAGTCCATGATTTCTCCCACAGGTTTCTGAGAATGAAATTAGAATAGAATACACATAACCAGCACCACAGGCCAAGTCAGAAGTAGATGAGTATTTTTAGACAGTTCTTAAGGTCCAAATATTGTACATTCAACCTGACTAAAACAACATAGAAGTAATTTAGCAGTTTGTGGGTGGGGTTAGGAAGGCCATGTTACAATGGTACAAGGCAATGGAGCTAATTTTTTATACTTAGTTTGCTGAGAGAATTAAGCTTCAGAAAAGGTTTTTTAAAATATGACAGTTACATTTTGTTGAACTCAGCAATAAAGGACTGAAGTGACAGCTAATTATAATAATAGATAGTTGAGCTGTAAACTTGAAGTATGCAGAATGATTTATGGGTATAAGAGTAGTATTTTAGCAAGACATTGTATCAGGATAATACATTCCATTTTTTTTTCAATTAAAATATGAAAGTCATAAAGTAGGAAAAAATGGGGCGATAAAATTTACCTAAGTGAATCTTTGTTAATATATTTGTTAAAATAAATGAATTTCCTAGGTCTGACTGAGCCCTCGAGGTAATCCAGTGAAACATATTTAATAAACTTTTATTGAAGGAAACAAAATCTGTATGTATATATTCAACAAGCTTTACCAATTAGTTTACTTCCATAAATTTTTATTGAAGGAAACAAAATCTGTATGTATATATTCAATAAGCTTTGCCAATTAGTTTACTTCCATATTAAAAACAAAACAAAATAAAACTCCATGGTTAAAATTGATCTTTTTCTGCATATAAAAATTTATTTTCATAATGAATAGCATATTCTTAACAATCATGAAGGAGATGTTAGAAATGTTACTAAATTGGTGTGGACCAGCTTTTGGTGGAGGTCACTGCTCTGTCACCAAGCCCAACATACAAACTGAATATGTGTGGCCAGGCTTTTGATATGACTCATTTCTCCTGTAATTTCCAGTCCTCTCATATGTTATGGCTTTAAGACTTACATGGTTAGTAAACACACTCTAGTTTGTTAATTCATGCATTCATTTGATATAAGTTTTTTAAGCAACTAACCTATAGATGCTGGGATTTCATGTAATAACCCATAGGCAGGTGACTTCCCAACCCGGTTCTCAATACAGGCAGCCAGACGCCTATCTGGGATTCTAAAACCAGCCTTTGGGAAAGTGGATGGTAGGAGTGGGGGATTAAGAAGAAGGCTTTGTTCATTCCTGAGAGGTTGAATATACAAATGGACAATGGCCAGACCATATATAAAAATACAACTCTGACCCACAACTTGTAGCAACCAGCCAGAGAGCCAAACAATAACCCCTGTACTTGATTAACTTGATTACCAGTTACCCTCATTTTGTCCCGTTTCCAATTTAGGACCAACCAGAGAAAGCCAAATATGTACCCCTAACCAATTACATAGGATACCCTACTTCTAGTTAGTTCTCCTACAACTTCCCTATGCTAACAGCCTCCAATCAGCTTCTTCCCCTTTTTCACTATAAAGTATAGTTTTCCCACTCCTCTGTCTGCCTTTGAGTCTCTGGCAAATGCAAGTGGTAGTGGCTGACTACCTTGCTTGCTTATTCTCATTTGGGTGGTCTACATTTATGTCCATGCCCCTGTTCACCTTCCTCTTGTTAGTACTGTTCTAACAACTTGCTTAAATCTCTCTAAGGTCTTGTTTCTGAAAACCAAGACTTTAGCTCTATCTCCCAGATTTGTGCTACGTGTAAATTTGGTCAGTTGCCTTCTAGCTATTACTATTGATGATAACCTTGAACAGCACAGGATGTAGAATAAAGCTCTATGGCTAAGATATGAGAGACCTCCCTTCAGAGGGAGACAACCCCTAGCCCATGCCCCTTCTGTGCCGCTGCCCACCATGCCGTACTGTTAACCAGACCATGTGTTAGGGAGATTTACAAAATCTTTGCCAAAGATAACAAACGTTAACACCTCTAAGCATTCCCTTGATCTACTGATCTAGATAACTTATCAAAGAAGGAAAACAGTTTCCTTGTCATCAACTCTACTGGCTACTGAGCAGTAACCAGGCTGCAGGTCCAGTGCTCGGGTGTGTGAGATTCCATCTGATCTCTAACAATTGTATGAGGTTGGTATTATTAGTCAATTGCTGAGATAAATTTAAGCTCACGGAAATAAAAAAACTTGCCCACAGTTATATAATTATAAGAGATAGAAAAAAATTCAATTTTAGTTCTATCTGACTCCAACTACTATGCTATATTGCCAAGCAATGCTCTTAGTAACGACCAACAAAAAATAATGAGAACGGCAAAACATTAAATCCAGGTTTACCTTCTATTTTCAGAAGTATAGTGCTCACATGAATACAAGCCAAAGTCTACATGGGAGGGCTACTTTTGAAGTACCATATTGAATTTTGGACATTGTATTTTAAGAGAAACTTTAACCAAATGGATTATATCTAGTAAAAAGAAGTGGCCAGGATAGAGATCTCAAGACATGTTACCTAAGGGGCCATTACAGATACCTGGGTTTATCACATCACTTAGGACAGACTGAGGAATCAGGTATTGCAGGGACATATGAAGGAAAAATCTGGCAGTAAATTTCACTTGAGAATGACCTACTAACTGAATTTCATCTTTGGAAAGGCAAACAGGAGAGAGCAAGTGTTGCTCTTATTTCTTCACTTAATTGCACAAACTGAGACTATTTTACAATAGACAATAAACTGGCTTTGTGAGAATGTCTCTCAGGGCAGATTAGGAAAGGGGATTTCCTACTTATGCCTCTTTTGAACAGTATTTCTGCCGAATTGTTACTTTGAAAATTGTAGAAAATAAGCATGGCTTTGTTACTGAAAATCTGTCTGCAAATACATTTCTTTTACATGAAATAGGGACTTCCAGCTCCTCATTTACTTTAGAATTCATATGCAAATAAAAGTGACCTTCCTGAGCAGGCCAGGTAATCTTCTAAATCAATACTGGAAGAATTAATCCTTTGTTTTCCTTCATTACATGTTGTCTAAGGCATATTAATTTTTTCTATTGCATTTGCTATTGAATTGTCTTTTGCTTTGGTTCGTTTTCATTTTGGTTCTGATAACTGTTACTTGCATTACCAATGCCCATTTCCATAGGAGCTAAAACATGTCTCTAGAAAATCGTAAATTCTGAAAACGTCAGCTCAGTGCTAGCACTGAACAGTGGTGACAGGATACGCTACAAAGCAGTGCCCTCCTTTTGCCCTCTGGCACAGCCACTCAGTCTTCAAAACTCTACCTCGGTGCTTTGTTCTTTTAACTGAAAGAAAAGGGGACAAGAGGGAATCAAAGACACTTTAAGCCTCAGCACCCTTTCTCATCGCTAACGTCAGACTATGATTTCAACCCACAGGGAAACTTGAAAGAAGTGACCAGCCTGGTGAGGCAGAAGGAGTGCAATTCTTGTCAACATCTTGCCAAATGGTTATTGTCAGAAATAGCAGCTATGATGAAATCAGGAGCTTTAGGGTCAATCAAGAGCTATCACTATTTGGGTACTCAAGCTATTAGATAAAAAGCATCAATATTGGCCAATTTCTTTGCTGTTTTTCCAACTGCCCATTGGACATCAGAATGGCCCCTGGCCTCCTGATATTCCCATTTCTGCTGACAGTATGGTCCTTCTCCCTGTTGGCCCAGCTCCATCCAGATGCTGGAACAATATACACTGTTCCCTCTGACTCATTCCTTATAACCCATGAGTCCTTATGACACAGCTTTGCCGGCAGGCTGGCAGGCTGGAAACTCAGGTAGGATTTCTATGTTGCAGTCTTGAGGCCAAATTCCTTCTTCTGAAAACCTCAGTCTTTGCTCTTAAGGCCTCCAATTGATTGGATGAAGCCCTCCCATGTAAGGGAGGATAATCTACTTTACTCAAGTCTATTTATTTAAATGTTAATCACATCTAAAAAATACCTTTGCAGCAATATCTAGACTGGTGTTTGAATAGACAAATGGGCACCATAGCCTAGCCAAGTTGGTATATAAAATTAACCTTCGCACCACCATAATTCAATCCTGTCGCTTCCCCCTTTAATCTTGGCCATAGTCTATCTCCCTACTTTCCTCACTCCTGAGCTTGTACACTTTCTCTAGATTTGTTCCAGTGTTGTCAGGTCCTGGCCCCATCACAGATCTTCAGTGTTTCTCCCATAGCCTGCAGGACTCAATCCACATCCTACCCCAGGTCGCTGCCTCTTTTGATCACCAACACAGTCACTGGAATACCTCATCATAGAGCTCCTGTGCTCCTTGCCCCAACAGCTGGCCTGTTTTAAGAGATACCTTTCAGGTCTATTCAGAATAAAGGTGGACTGAGATTAAAATACATATTAACAGAGTAGGCTTATTCCTCTTTATTATAATTATATTTTAAAACATTATTTAAATATTTCCCCTCTACAGAGTTGCCAGAGTCTTGTGACCAATGAACCCATTGAACCTTGCCTCCAACTCCAGGCTAGTAGTTCATTTAAGAGGGTATGCTTGAAAAATTATAAAAGTAACTTTTTCTAAAAGCATGATTTTTACATTTTCCTTTTCAGCTTCTTCTACTTCAGCACCATGCCCCAAAGCCCTGTGGTTTGAAGACTGTTTTGCCCTTTTCTTTCTACTTCACACGCTGGCTAGTCTTTTGTTTGCTTTGTTTGTGCTGTTTTTTTTTGTTTCCTCTATATGTTTTTAGGAGCTCCTAAGATTCACAAATCAAAACCTCTAAGTGCAAAAGCCTGTGATGGTGTTCTTTTCTCTCCCACAGGACTCCCTGTGGCCACGGATTCTAGGGGAGCACCCTGAACCACTGCAGGAGAATACAGAAGCACACACGTTGACTTCCTAGTCTTTGAAATTCAACCCAGAGGTTAAGTGAGTTTGTAGATCTCAAACACTGAGCAACAGTAGGTATCATTCTGTGGCCATCATGTCATCATGGGTTTGCAATCAGAAAGATGTGAATGGAAAGACAAATATCATATGATATTGCTTATATGTGGAATCTAAAAAAAGGGTACAAATGAACTTATCTACAAAACAGAAATAGAGTTACAGATATAGAAAACAAACTTATGGTTACCTGGGGGTAAGGGCTAAGTTAGAAGATTGGGATTGACATATATACACTACTATATATAAAACAGATAACTAATAAGGACCTACTGTATAGCACAGGAAACTCTACTCAATACTCTGTAATGGCCTATATGGGAAAAGAATCTAAAAAAGAGTGGATATATGTATATGTGTAACTGGTTCACTTTGCTGTACACCTGAAACTAACACAACATTGTAAATTAACTATACTCCAATAAAAATTAAAAAAAAGAAAGATGTGAATGAGTGAAGGTGTCTAGATAATAGTGTTGTTCATTTTTCTTAAAGAAAAAGAGAGAGGAGATTTACTGTTTAGCATCACAGCAAAATCATGAAAGAAAATGATTTTTCATAAATGTAAATATATAAAAAATATAAACATATAAATGTAAATATATAAAATAAATGTAATTTATTTAAAAAACTTATTAGCAGTAAAGTAAGAGTGAAGGGTTTGGAACTGGATTGCTTTGGTTTGAATTCTTGCTTTGCCACTTCTTGGAAGGTGACCTTGGGTAAATTACTGATTTGTGTCTCAATTTCCTCCTTTGTAAAGTAAAGTGATGATAGTAGTATTTACAAGAAAGAGTTATTGTGAAAATTAAATGAGTTCATACTCTTTAATGCTTAGAAGAATACCTAGCATAGAGAAAGCCCTCAATACACCGAAGCTGTTATTATCATTAGTTTTATTTCTCTTAGAATAGATTTAAGGCAATCATTGATAGCAATAATCTGATTTCACTAGAAAACTTCACAAAATATAAAGCTAATGGGTTGGATTGAGTCTGATACTTATAATTCTTCATGTAACCATTAGCCTCACCCACGACTTTGCTCAAATGAAAAAATCTGTTCTAACGCACGGAAATTGTTGTGCGATGTGTTATGTCTCATGAGGTAAACCAAAAAAAAGGCCCACATAATCCAGCACAGTTGAAAGGAAAACTAATTTAAAGTAGATGATTTAAGTGTAACAACATGATCCCAAATAGCAAGAACTAAGGGGAAAGGGTGGACAAAGTAAGAGACAGCATTTGTGCCTACGTGTAAAGAGGAGACAGTGAAATGGTGGGTGTTGATGTAAGAGAAGTAGGTGAGCAGTTGACATATAGATGCAGGGGAGCTAATGGGATGCTAAACGTTCTTGCAGAAGAGTTTTAAACTCCACCCCCTCTCCAGCTATGTCTCTTCTCTAGCCCATCAATGAATATAGTCTCTTCCAGGAGGAAAATAGGAAAGACTGTTAAGAGAAATTAAAATTAAAATGAGACATTTTAGTTTTTAAGAGTTTGGTTTGGCAGTGAAAGATGAGAAAATGGCAACTTTGGGTTAATTCATACATGAATCCCAAATTGCCAGAAGTGAAATGAAAATTTCAGACTCTGCCAACTTAATCGTCAATATAAAGAATATGAGAATCATCACCAAATGCCTAATTCCTCTACAGGTTAGTGAGTATTCTATTTTATAAGAGAGAAGAGCAGCAATAGGATCTGTTCTAGTTTTATTTTTCAATATTATCTTTATTTGGAAGATGGAGATTATATCCATCCTTAGGTAGCTATGAAAAATGAAGTAGTGTATATATAAAGCTATTACCACAGTGCCTGGCACAGAAATAGAGTAGCCTTTTGGAAAAATTGACACAAAGATATCTTCCCCACCTCTTCCCAAATCCCTGACCTCAACAGAGTCTAACCTGCTATTAAGTTTACAAACAACAGAAGAAAGCAGATTTCCACAAAAGAAGTCCACGTGGGAAGTCCTTGGTGGCTTACTCATTTTGTTAAAGCCTGCAACCTTCCCCCCAACCCACCCAAGGCTGTCCTCCCCCAGAGACTGTTTCCATGGGCAGCTGGCGAGTGTGACCCTTCACCAATCCTCACTTTAAGGGGCTATTTGGAAAGCTCAGCACTTTTTCACAGTTTCCCTCTCCGTGAATGTATTATGAATTATAAAATGAGTTTAGTTTTAAGTTCTTATAAAACATATATTCCATACTTAAGAAATAGCATGTTAATTCATTTAGGCTTTTAAAAGCATAACTTTGCTGGTATATTTGAGTTGAAGGACAGAAATCTAAGAAGTCCACTTTGTTTACTCTCCCTCTCATTATGTGGTTCAGGAGCTGAGAACAAACCAGCATGGGACAAGGTCAGAGGGATATCTCTTCTAGACAGACCTGGAGGGCTCAGTGGCATGCAATGGCAATAGTGGAGAGGTTGTAATTCTCCAGCTCC
The DNA here is from genome assembly GCF_949987515.2 of Delphinus delphis. NCBI lineage: Eukaryota > Metazoa > Chordata > Mammalia > Artiodactyla > Delphinidae > Delphinus > Delphinus delphis. The sequence continues at coordinate 155,471,949 of NC_082683.1, forward strand.
TACTGAGAATGACATTAAAGGAAGCATAAGGAGTTGACTTGTCCTTAAGAAAGGAGCTTGATTAGTCATGAAACAGAGAACCAGGTCCAGGTACTTGCCCACTTCTTCCTCTGGTCTTCTCTATAACTGAAGGGAAACCAGCTACCACTTAGGAATGTGTAAACAGGGAAAGATCATAAAATAGCTTGTATTCTTCATATGAATAATAGGAAATAACTTGAACCTTATCTTTGCTCTGTATTTACCATGTTTAAAATGGGGAAATTTTCATATTTTATGATGATCCATTTCAAAAGGAAATAATATCCAAATGGCTATACAGATTGAGAATAAACATTTAAAAGATCAACCTACTTACCTACAAAACAAACAACTACAAAACAAACAACTAATAGCAAAGACAAAGGAAGGATCCTCATGCAGAGAAACCAATACTTGAATATATGTATGTCTGTCTATCTAAGGGAAGGAGTAGAAGGAAATAAAGTAAACAAAGATAACTTGTTCAAAAACTTGGAGAAAAATGTCATTAAACCTCAATAATTCAAACCTCACTCAAGTGAAATTCATAGAAGTTTAAACCCTATCAGCTAATAACAGTTAATAATAAAGAAAATAAAATTTAGTGGTGGGAAGATGCATTTTCTTTAAAAAAAAAAAACAACAAATGATGCTCAAGTTAAAAACCACTTAGCGGGGGGGGGGGAGGAATCAAGATGGTGAAATAGGAGGATGTGGAATTCACCTCTCCCTCCAAGTACATTAAGAATACATCTACAAATGGAACAAGTCTCACAGAGCACCTGCTGAACACAATCAGAGGACCTTGGACACCTGAAAGGACAAGAAAAATCCCCACACAACCAGGTAAGACAAAAGTAAGACAAAATAAAGACAAAAAGAAAAGAGGAAATGGGATGGAACCAGCGCCCCTGGTGGGGGAACTGAAGGAGAGGAGAGGTTCCTGCACACTGGGAAGCCCCCTCACTGGTGGGGAAATCAGCTGGGACAGAAGGGGAGCTTTGAGGGCTCAGAGGAGAGCACAGCAACCAGTCTATGGCAGGCAGGACACAGTAAGACCTACACGGATGGTCTGTGCTATAGCCCTGTGTGCCGCAGCCTGAGACATGTCTGCTGGTGTGGATGGGGGCTGGGGGCTGGGTGCTGGAAAGTGGGGTTTGGAGAGCAGACCCAAGGAGGGGACAGCTGTTGGCTGTGAAGAGACAGCCTGAAAGGATGAGAGGAAGGAGCTCCACAACTGGGAACGTTCGTGGAAGAAGCGCAGGCCGCCATAGAAGCAGGGTGCCACTGTTGAGTGGCGCGCAAGGGGTGGGGCCGCCACTGCAGCCCCCTTCCCCATGTGCTGGCCCCTGCCTCCATGGGCACTAGGAGGGGTGCCCACCTGAGCAGGCGTGCGTGCCCCACCTATTGCTGCCTCTGCTCTGCCTGCCTGGGTAGGTGTGTGTGCTCTGTCTGGGGCAGCTTTGGTAGAAGCTCCTGGTGGGAGGCACACATGCAGAGGTGGGGCTGAAACCACAGGTGAGCCCCAGGGGCCATGCAACTAAGGAGGAAGAGTTGAAATTTCTCCTTGCGGCTGTGGGAACTGTGGATTTACAGCCTCGCTTCTGGCTTTGTAAACTCAGTGCCTGTGGGGTAACCAAATGGATGAGTGCTCCCACAGCTGAGACGGGTCTAGCTTTAGTGGCTGTAGGCTTTGTGGGCACATACATGTGGGGATTGGACCAGGCCAAAATCTGAGCTGCCTTCATAGCTCCCACAGCAGGTCCAGCTACACAATTACTGCAGTCCTGGAACCTGACTTCAGTGGATCTGCACAGGTGGCCTGGTAAAAACAATGCCTGAGATACACCAGGGCCAATTGCCAGCATACCCCTCGTTAGGCGGGGCTGAGAGCACGTCCAACAACAGTGTAATCTGTGAGCCAACATGGGGTGAAAAGTGACAAAACAGAGTACACTCACAGGTGAACAGCTACAAAGGAGGAAAACTCAGTGGCTTCCCTCCCAGTGGGAGTGCTCTAATCCTACCTACCTCGCGCCATAGATCAGAAACAGATCTTGGGGCCTCTAGTCCAACAACTAGGGAGCAGACCCCACATCTGACAGGGCAGTGACAACCACAGAGCAAAGGGGAGGCCCTGCTCAATATCCAGTGCAAGCTCTGGTCACCGCAACATCAGTCATACCTCCTGTAAAGGGGATAATGGCCAGCATACACTGAGGAAAGAGGTAGCAGACGTTCATTCTAAAAACAGCCCTCGCACCAAAAAAATATTAAACCTACACAGGCTACACAAAAACTTTCCCACATAAAAGTAGCCCTCCAAGAGAGTCTGAGGGTCAAGGATTGGGAGGAGGAACCCCCAGAACATTTGGCTTTGAAGGGCAACTGGGTCTGAGCATAGGAGTTCCACAGGGTTGGGAGAAATAGACTCCACTCATGTGCACTGGGACCCAGGACAAAGCAATACCTCCATAGGAACTGGTGCTAGACCTAAGTAGGGGTCTTAGAGGGTCTCCTGGGGAGGCAGAGGTTGGCTTTAGCTCACTATGGAGGCAAGAACACTGGTGGTAGAGGCCCCAGGGGATATAGATCAGTGCCGAAATGGAGGTCCCCATTTTGGCACCAAGACCCAGCCCCACCCAACAGCCTATAGGCTCCAGTGCTGGGACACTCAGGCCAAACAACCAGCAGGTTGGGAACACAGCCCCACCCATCAGCAGACAGGCTGCTTAAAGTCATATTGAGCTCACAGCTACCTCAAAACACACCCCCTGACATAGGGTGTCAAGAATGAAAAGAAATGAAGAAAGTCTCAGAGATGTCTGGGACAATGTTAAACATACCAACATTTGCATTATAGGGGTCCCAGAAGGAGAAAAGAAAGAGAAACGACCTGAGAAAACATCTGAAGGTGTTATAGCTGAAAACTTCTTTAACATGAGAAAGGAAACAGTCACTCAAGTCCAGGAAGTGCAGAGAGTCCCATACAGGATGAAGCCAAGTATGAACACACTGAGACACATATAGTAGTGTGTATCTGTTAATCCTGTACTCCTAATTGACCCCTCCCCCCACCCCTTTCCCCTTTGGTAACCATAAGTTTGTTTTCTAAGTCTGTGGGTCTGTTTATGTTTTGTAAATAAGTTCATTTGTATTATTTTTTTAGATTCCACATGTAAATGATATATGATATTTGTCTTTCTCTGTCTTACTTAGTATGATAATCTCTGGGATCATCCATTTTGCTGCCAGTGGCATATTTCATTCCTTTTTATGGCTGAGTAGTATTCCATTGTAGATATATACCACATCTTCTTTATCCATTCATCTGTTGATAAGGTTGCTTCTATATCTTGGCTATTGTAAATAAATCTGCTATGAAGATTGGAGTACAAGTATCTTTTTGAATTCGAGTTTTTATTTTTTCCAGATAGATTCCCAGGAGTGGGATTGCTGGATCATAATGGTAGCTCTATTTTTAGTTTTTTAAGGAACCTCCATACTGTTCTCCATAGTGGCTATACCAATTTACATTCCCACAAACAGTGTAAGAGGGTTCCCTTTTCTCTACCCCCTCTCCAGCATTTATTATTTGTAGACTTTTAGATGGTGGCCATTCTGACCAGTGTGAGGTGATACCTCGCAGCGTTGATTTGCATTTCTCTAACAATTAGCAATGTTGAGCATCTTCTCACTTGCCTATTGGCCATCTGTATGTCTTCTTGGAGAGATGTCTGTTCAGGTCTTCTGCTCATTTTTTCATTGGGTTCACTGTTTCTTTGATATTGAGCTATATGACCTGTTTGTATTTTGGAAATTAATCTCTTTTTGGTCACATCATTTGCAAATATTTCCTCCATAAATATCAGTTGAGTGGGGCATGAATAAATGAATCTGTATCATTGAACAGACTATGTCCTGAAATTTGATTCAAAAAATATGGTTGTGAACCCCCCTGCTACCCAGGTGAGTACCACAGCCCTCTGGCTTCTGCTTGCCTGGCCGAGATGTAGGGACTTGTCATTGCTGGGTAGCTCAAAAGGCAGACAGGAAAGAAGGGCTTTCTGATTTGCTGGTAGAGGGTTGAGTTTCTGAGTTCGCACAGGGCACTGGCTGGCTGTGCAGGCTTCAGTGTGACATGAATTAGGACCTGTTGCAGCCTGTTCCCACCCCACCCTCACTGGGCCTGGGAGGTTCAGCCCAGGTGGGAGCGAGCTGCCCTCCACTGCCTGACACACAGGTGACTCCCCACCTCTGGCACTCTGCGCTTCCTGGGAGGCAAACCTTCAGTGCGGGCCCAGCTGTGTGTGGCTTGGGGCACTCCTAGCGCAGGTTACATCTTATATATAGAAGAGTTAGGACAAGAAACCTGAAGGGAAAAGAGCATCAAATCTCTTCAAGGCCAATCAGATTCCAAATATGATTCCCCAGAAATTTGGGACAGGAGCCTTTGACCACCCTAAGTAGGAATGATATGAGTGTTCCAGGGAATGCTACAAGAGAAAAGGTCATGTGAAGACACAGTGAGAAGGCCACCACTTGCAAATTGAGAAGAGAACTCACCATAACCAACCCTGATGGCACCTTCACCTTAACTTTTGGCCTTCAGAATTCACCCTTTTCTAAAAAAAAAAGATAGTGTTACCCCTGAGGGAGAGGAACACGAGGGCAGAGTAGAAGGATGTGAGCTCACCCCTCTCATGAAAACAACAAAATCACAACTAACTGCTGAACAACCATCAACAAAAACACTGCAAACTACCAAAAAAGATATTCTACATCCAAAGACAAAGAAGAGATGAGAAGGTAAGAGGGGCACAGTTGCAATAAAATCAAACCCCATACCTGCTGGGTGGATGAGCCATAAACTGGAAAATAATTATATCACAGAAGTTCTCCCACAGGAGTGAGAATTCTGAGCTCCATGTTAGGCTCCCCAGCCTGGGGGTCTGGCATCAGGAGGAGGAGCCCCCCAGAGCATTTGACTTTGAAAGCCAGCAGAGTTTGCAGCAACTCCACAGGACTGGGGGAGAGAGAAACTCCACTCTTGGAGGGTGCACACAAGGTGTTTTATGCACCAGGACCCAGGAAAGAAGCAGTGACTTAATAGGAGCCTGGGCCAGATCTACCTGCTAGTCTTGGAGGGTCTACTGGAGAGATGGAGGGGGGTGGCTGTGGCTCACTATGGGGACAGAGGCACTGGTGGCTGTGGTTCTGGGGAGTGCTTATTGGTGTGAGCCCTCCTGGAGGCTGCCATTTTCTGACCAAGACCTGACCCCACCCAACAGCCTGTAGACTCCAGTGCTAGGATGCCTCAGGCCAAACAACAAACCAGATGGGAACACAACCCCACCCATCAGGCAGCCTAAATCTTCCTGAGTCCACAGCAGCCCACTAAACACACCCCGTGGCATGGACCTGCCCACCAGAGAGACAAGTCCCAGCTCCACCCACCAGTGGGCAGGCACCAGTCCCTCCCAAGAGAGAGCCTGCACAAGCCTCTTAGACCAGCCTCATCCACCAGGGGGCAGACAGTGGCAGCAAGAGGAACTACAACCCTGCAGCCTGTGAAACGGAAACCAGAATCACAGAGAGTTAGACAAAATGAGATGGCAGAGGAATGTGTCCCAGATGAAGGAATAAGATAAAACAACAGAAAAACTAAGTGAAGTGGAGATAGTCAATCTGCCTGAGACAGAATTCTGAGTAATGATTGTAAAGATGATCCAAGGACTCGGGAAAAGAATGGCTGCACAGAGCAAGAAGTTACAAGAATATTTTAGCAAAGAGATAGGAAATATAAAGAACAAACAAACACAGATGAATAATACAATAACTGAAATGAAAACTACATTAGAAGGAATCAATAGCAGAATAAATGAAGCAGAAGAATAGATAAGTGAGGTGAAAGACAGAATGGTGGAAATCACTTCTGCAGAACAGAATAACTAAAAATGAATGAAAAGAAATGAGAACAGTCTGAGAGACCTTCAGTACAACATTAAACACACCACTTTCACATTATATGGGTCCCAGAAGGAGAAGAGAGAGAGAAGGGGCCTGAGAAACTATTTGAAGAATTATAGACAAAAACTTCCCTAACACGAGAAAGGAAACAGTCACCGAAGTCCAGGAAGCACAGAGAGGCCCAGGCAGGATAAACCCACGGAGGAATATGCTGAGACATATAGTAATCAAATTGACAAAAATTAAAGACAAAGAGAAAATATTAAAAGCAACAAGGGAAAAGCAACAAATAACAGACAAGGGAATTCCCATAAGGTTATCAGCAGGTTTTTCAGCAGAAACTCTACAGCCCAGAAGGGGGTAATATAATGTATTTAAAATGATGAAAAGGAAAAACCTACAACAAAGAATACTCTACCCAGCAAGGCTCTTGTTCAGCTTCGATGGAGAAATCAAAAGCTTTACAGACAAGCAAAAGCTAAGAGAATTGAGCACCACCAAACCAGCTCTACAACAAATGCTAAGGGAACTTCTCTAGGTGGAAAAGAAAAAGCCACAACTAGAAACAAGAAAACTACAAATGGGAAACCTCACCAGTAAAGGCAAACATACAGTAAAAGTAGGAAATCATTCATGTACAAATATGATCTCAAAACAAGCAATCTTGAGAAGAGGAGAGTACAAATATAGGATATTGGAAATGCATCTGAAATTAAAAGACCAGCAACTTTAAAAAACCTTGATTATATATAGATTGCTATATAAAAACCTCAGGGTAACTGCACACTGAAAATCTACAATGGATACAAACACAAAAAAAAGAAAAAAGAATGCAAGTACAACATAAACTTAGTCATCAAATCATAAAGGAAGAGATCAAAAGAAGAAGGGAAGAAAAAAGACCTACAAAAACAAATCCAAAAGAATTAACAAAATGGCAGTAAAAACATACATATTGTTAGTTACCTTAAACAAAAATGGATTAAATGCTCCAACCAAAAGACATAGACTGGCTGAATGGATACAAAAACAATACCCATATATATGCTGTCTAAAAGAGACCTACTTCAGATCTAGGGACATATATAGAGTGAAAGTGAAGAGATGGAAAAAGGTATTCCATGCAAATGGAAATCAAAAGAAAGCTGGAGTAGCAATACTCATATCTTACAAAATAGACTTTAAAATAAAGACTGTTACAAGAGACAAGGAAGGACACTACATAATGATCAAGGGACCAATCCAAGAAGAAGATATACCAACTGTAAATATATATGCACCCAACATAGGAGCACCTCAATATATAAGCCAAATGCTAACAGCTGTCAAAGGGTAAATCAACAGTAACACAATGCTAGTGGGGGAATTTAACACCCCACTTACACCATTGGACAGATCACCCAGACAGAAAGTCAATAAGGAAACACAGGCCTTAAATGATACATTAGACCAAAAGGACTTAATTTATATTTATAGAACATTCCACCTGAAAGGAGCCAAATACACTTTCTTCTCAAGTGCACATTGAACACTCTCCAGGATAAATCACATATTGGGCCACAAATCAAGCCTTGGAAAATTTAAGAAAACTGAAATCATATCAAGCATCTTTTCTGACCACAAAAATAGATTAGCAGTATACTACAGGAAAAAGAAAACTGTAAAAAACACAAACACTTGGAGACTAAACAATATGTTACTAAACAACCAATGATCACTGAAGAAATCAAAAAGGAAATAAAAAAATACCTAGAGATAAACGACAACAAAAACATGACAATCCAAAACCTGTGGGAGGCAGCAAAAGCAGTTCTAAGAGGGAAGTTTATAGCAATACAATCTTACCTAAGGAAACAAGAAAAATCACAAATAAACAACCTAACCTTACACCTAAAGCAACTAGAGAAAGAAGTACAAACAAAGCCCAAAGTTAGTAAAAGAAAAGTAATTGTAAAGATTAGAGCAGAAATAATGAAATAGAGATGAAGGAAATAATAGAAAAGAGCAATAAAACTAAAAGCTGATTCTTTGAAAAGATAAACAAAATTGTTAAACCTTTAGCCAGACTCATCAAGAAAAAAAGGGAGAGGGCTCAAATCAATAAGATTAGACATGAAAAAGAAGTTACAACCAACACCACAGAAATACAAAGGATCATAAGAGACTACTACAATCAACTGTATGGCAATAAAATGGACAACCTAGAAGAAATGGACAAATTCTTAGAAAGGTACAACCTTCCAAGACTGAACCAGGAAGAAATAGAAAATATGAACACACCAATCATAAGTACTGAAATTGAAACTGTGATTTTAAAACTTCCAACAAACAAAAGTCTAGGACCAGATGGTTTCACAGGTGAATTCTATCAAACATTTAGAGAAGAGTTAATATCTATCCTTCTGAAACTCTTCCAAAAAATTTCAGAGGAAGGAACACTCCCAAACTCATTCTACAAGGCCACTATCACCCTGATATCAAAACCTAACAAAGACACCACAAAAAAAGAAAATTATAGGCCAATATCACTGATGAACATAGACTCAAAATTCCTCAACAAAATACTAGCAAATGAAATACAACAACACCTTAAAAGGATCATACACCATAACCAAGTGGGATTTATCCCAGGGATGCAAGGATTCTTCAATATATGCAAATCAATCAATGTGATACACCACATTAACAAATTAAAGAATAAAAAACTTATGATCATCTCAATAGATGCAGGAAAAGCTTTTGACAAAATTCGACACCAATTTCTGATGAAAACTCCCTAGAAAGTTTGCATAGAGGGAATCTAACTCAACATAATAAGGGCCATATATGACAAACCCACAGAAAACATCATTCTCAATGTTGAAAAACTGAAAGCATTTCCTCTAAGATAAAGAACAAGAAAAAGATGTCCACTCTAGCCACTTTTATTCAACATAGTTTTGGAAGTCCTAGCCACAGCAATCAGAGAAGAAAAAGAAACAAAAGGAATCCAAGTTGGAAAAGAAGTAAAACTGTCACTGTTTGCAGGTGACATGACACTATACATAGAAAATCCTAAAGATGCTACCAGAAAACTATAAGAGCTCATCAATGAATTCAGTAAAGTTGCAGGACACAAAATCATTACACAGAAATCTCTTGCATTACCATACACTAACAATGAAAGATGAGAAAGAGAAACTAAGGAAACAATCCCATTTACCATCACATCAAGAAGAATAAAATACCTAGTAATAAACCTATCTAAGGAGGCAAAAGACCTATATTCAAAAAACAATAAGATACTGATGAAAGAAATCAAAGATGACATGCACAGATGGAGAGATATACCATGATCTTGGATTGGAACAATCAATATTATCAAATGACTAAAGCAATCTACAGATTCAATGCAATCCCTGTCAAATTACCAATGACATTTTGCACAGAACTAGAAAAAAAAATCTTAAAGTTTGTATGGAAACACAAAAGACCCTGAATAGCCACAGCAATCTTGAGAAAGAAAAACAGAGCTGCAGGAATCAGACTCCCTGACTTCAGAGTATACTGCAAAGCTACAGTCATCAAAACAGTATGGTACTGGCACAAAAACAGAAATATAGATAAATGGAATAGGATAGAAAGTTCAGAGGTAAACCCACGCACCTATGGTCAACTAATCTATGACAAAGGAGGCAAGAATACACAATGGAGAAAAGACAGTCTTTTCAATAAGTGGTGCTTGAAAAACTGGGCAGTTATATGTAAAAGAATGAAATTAGAACACTCCATAACACCATACACAAAAATAAACTCAAAATGGATTAAAGACCTAAATGTAAGGCTGGATGCTATAAAACTCTTAGAAGAAAACATAGGCAGAACACTCTCTGACATAAATCAAAGCAAGATCTTTTTTGATTATCCTTCTGGAGTAATGAAAATAAAAACAAAAATAAACAAATGGGATCTAATTAAACTTTTGCACAGGGCTTCCCTGGTGGCGCAGTGGTTGAGAGTCCATGGGCTGATGCAGGGTACATGGGTTTGTGTCCCAGTCCGGGAAGATCCCACACGCCGTGGAGCGGCTGGGCCCATGAGCCATGGCCGCTGAGCCTGCGTGTCCAGAGCCTGTGCTCCACAATGGGAGAGGCCACAACAGTGAGAGGCCCGCGTACCGCAAAAAAAAAAAAAAGTTTTGCACCGCAAAGGAAACAATAACAACATGAAAAGCAACCCACAGAATGGGAGAAAATATTTGCAGATGAAGCAAATGACATGGGATTGATCTCCAAAATATAAAAACAGCTCATGCATCTCAATAACAAAAACAACAACAACAAACAACCCAATAAAAAAAAGTCTGGAAGATCTAAATAAATAGACATTTTTCCAAAGAAGATGTATAGATGGCCAAAAAGTACATGAAAAGATGCTCAGCATCACTATAATAATGATAAATTATTGCACTACAATAATCAGATCTAATAATTTGCATTATTAGAGAAATGCAAATCAAAACTACAATGAGGTTTTACCTCACAGCACTCAGAATGGCCATCACCAAAAAAATCTACAAACAATAAATGCTGGAGAGAGTGTGGAGAAAAGGAAACACTCCTACACTGTTGGTGGGAATGTAAATTGGTACAGCCACTATGGAGAACATTATGGAGGTTCCTTAAAAAACTAAAAATAGAACTACCATATGATCCAGCTGTTGGGCATACACCTGGAGAAAACCATAATTTGAAAAGATACATGCACCTCAATGTTCATTGCAACACTACTTACAATAGCCAGGACATCGAAGCAGCCTACATGTCCATCGACAAAGGAATGGGTGAAGAAGATGTGGTACATATGTACAATGGAATATTACTCAGTCGTAAAAAAGAACAAAATAATGCCATTTACATCAACATGGATGGACCTAGAGATTTTCATTCTGAGTGAAGTAAGCCAGACAGAGAAAGACAAATATCATGATATTGCTTATATGTGGAATCTAAAAAAATGGTACAGATGAACTTATTTACAAAACGTAGAGTCACACAGGTAGAAAACAGTCTTATGGTTACTGGGGGGGAAGGGGGAGGGATAAATTGGGAGATTGGGATTCACATATGCACACTACTATATATAAAATACATAACTTAATAAGGACCTACTGTATAGCACAGGGAAATCTACTCAGTACCCTCTAATGACCTATATGGGAAAATAATCTAAAAAAAAGTGGATATATCTATATGTATAACTGATTCTCTTTGCTATACAGTAGAAACTAACACAACATTAGAAATCAACTCTGCTCCAGTAAAAATTTTTTAAAAACTACTTAGCAGAATTTACATATAATTAATATTGTTACAGAACCAATTTTATCTATTTAATATGGGAGATCCAGATGAAAATTTCTGGGCAAAAGATACTTATTGGTTAATTTTTTGTAAGTACAAAAAAAGCAAAAGTTAGACCCAGAGATTTCCATAAATTAGACTATTTTTCTCTAAATACTCTAAATTATTGAGGTTTTATACTATCTTTGCCTTACTTATTTCTGAGGTGCTGATGTTGCTGTAATCACTATTTTTATACGTGTGTTTGAAGGGCCATCAGACACAAGATAAACAGAATCAAAATTTATATTTTTCATATCAGAATTAATATTGGAAGAAATTTGCTTAAAACATTCAATACTGAAACTCAACTCTGAGCTGACGTCTACTTTTCTTTAAAATGGATGCAATAATAGCGTTTACCTCATAGGATCATTGTGAGGTTTTAATTAAATAATCCATTTACATGGCTTAGAACACCTTGCATTCAATATAAGCTAGTTATTGTTGCAATTATTATTATTTATACTATTATTTTATTCAGAATCATTTTTATATCAGTAGGTAGCACCTAATTTTCTGAGCAAATATAAAATAAACAATGTTTTGTCATAATCTTTGATGGTGCTTTCAATTCCAAAATGAATTACGGCATTTTCTTTCAGTGTCCCCTCCTCTGCTGGGGAGGGAGACTGTCTTATTAGAGATACCAAGTACTTGGCCCTTGAGACTGGGCTACTGACTGTGACTCCTCCTCACATGCAAAACTAGAAAACCACCTTAGATAAGTTGTGCTTTGGCTCCACACTATTCCATGGAGAGGGCAATAATTGGGTTTTTAGTATTTCATTTGCCCATTTCTTTTACAGCTGAGCACTTTTATTTGCCTCACACATTAAAAGAGGAAAACTAGATGGAATATGTGTGCATGAAAGACGGTAGTTTAAGAAGGAAAAGAGTGGAAACTGGGAGGCAAATGGTTAAAGGCCTGAAGCTAACAGTACAAATATAATATTACCCTCTGTCAGATTTATCCCACGTGGTGTTTTCTTTCAAGCTATGGCCATTGTGTGTCTGCACATCAGTGCTTTTTTCCCATAGGAATAAATAGAAGTGCAGTAGAATTCAATGTCATTTCAGGGATCCTAATATTAAAAGAGCTCAGGTAAAACATTGTGTGTGGGCTCTGTGCATGCATGGTTGACTGGTCAGTCTTCTTATGCATCCAATGATGAAGAACTTCCAGCCACTAGTTGACAAATGGGAAGAAGGTGATTTATAATCCTCCATGGATCACCTTTGGCACAAATAAATACATGAAAATTAAAAGACTGTTCAAGTATATTTTCAAGATATTTGAAGTTAATTATTTGCAAAGGGAAAGATGAAGACATCTTTATCTTAAGATTTTTTAAAGGGATAAAACTATTATTCTACAATATGTGATCCTAGACTGAATTTATGTTTTCCTGTTTCTCATAGATTATGTGATCTCATCCTGAAAATTTACCTTTGTGTAATATAAATTACACACAAACATGTTCTAAAGAATCTTGGAGTAGCATCTGAGTTATAAAAGTGCTGAAGCAATGGCAGTTCTTTTGGTAAAATGATTCTGACAAAGAAAGGTTTATCATTTCATTTTAAATGAAGGTGAACCTACTAAAACTATGCAAAATAACAAAAGCTGTAGGTTTAATTTCCCTCAACCACAGTAGAGGTGACTGAATGCTTTATGGAGGTGGTAGGTTTTTTTGTTGTGTTTGTTTTTTTTTTTGGAGGTGGTAGTTTTGATGCTGACAGAACACTGACTTTATGTAATGAAAAGATTACCTGTCCCAGGGACTGCCAGTCCAAACCAGCACTGCCGATGTAAACATGCTGTTTGTCCACAATCCAGAAGGAGGACTGCAGCCGGCCCTTGTTGTAGGCAGTCATGTTCATGTAGGTCACCTCAGCTCCTAGGAGTTCAAGGAAATCCCAGTCAGCCTCTGTGTCAAGGCCATGAACATGCAGTCAGTCACGTACCGGCAGAAATACTCATGGTTTGCATCCATCACAGTTGGCATTCAGGGAAGCCAAATATTTACATTAGTTAAGTGCAGAGAGGACCCTCAAGGAGTTACTTTATTCCCAAAGAGAATACAAAGGGAAAAAAAAAAGAATAAGTTTTTGCCTATGTATAGCTCCACATGGTGACAAGATCATGGCTTCTCAAGTCAGATCTGACTCAAATCCCCGCTCCTTGATTTATCACTCAAATGGTGAGATAGGTGTGCCATGCTCTTTTTTCTTTTACTTTTGGGATAACTTTCATACAATTTTGCAATCAATAAAAGATCAGTCTTGCTTAGTAATATGCCTTTCCTCAATAAGAAACTGGCCTTCTTTTTCTTTATTGAAGTATAGTTGATTTACAATGTTGTGTTAGTTTCAGGTGTACAACAGTGATCCAGTTATGTATATACATACATATACATACATACATACATACACACACATATATATATATATATATTTCAGATTCTTCTCCATTATAGGTTATTATAAGATATTGAATATAGTTCCCTGTATTATACAGTAAATCCTTGTTGTTCATAGGAACTGGCCTTCCTATACTTTCTGTATGTTAGTTTCACCTTTTACCCTTTCACTTGCCTTAACTTCTTTGTTTCCCTCTTCATTATTTAATTTGGATTTGGTTTCTTCCTAGCCTTTCTTTATCTGATAATTCTTAATATCAGCAACGCGGTTATTCAAGACTTACAGAAATGTAAGGTCAACTAGGTCACCCAGACTATTGTTAAAACCAAAAAATTCACTTTAAGATCTGAATTTAACCAATTGTTCTATGCATCATGTGTCATAATCAGTTGTCAAGCTGCTATGTACTGCTGCCTCAGGACTATGTGTTTACAGCTTCTCAAAAGGAACATATACAGGGGGACCTTCAAGATGGCAGAAGAGTAAGACGTGGAGATCACCTTCCTCCCCACAAATACATCAAAAATAGATCTACATGTGGAACAACTCCTACAGAATACCTACTGAACGCTGGCAGAAGACCTCAGGCCTCCCAAAAGGCAAGAAACTCCCCACATACCTGGGTAGGGCAAAAGAAAAAAGAAAAAACAGAGACAAAGGAATATGAATGGGACCTGCACCTCTGGGAGGGAGCTGTGAAGGAGGAGATGTTTCCACACACTAAGAAGCCCCTTCACTGGTGGAGATAGGGGGTGGGCGGGGGAAGCTTCAGAGCCATGGAGGAGAGGGTAGCAAAAGAGGTGCAGAGGGCAAAATGGAGAGATGCTCTCACAGAATATCAGTGCCAACCAGCACTCACCAGCCTGAGAGGCTTGTCTGCTCACCCGCTAGGACGGGTGGGTGCTGGGAGCTGAGGCTCAGGCTTTGGAGGTCAGACCACAAGGAGAGGACTGGGGTTGGCTGTGTGAACACAGCCTGAAGGGGGCTAGTGCACCACAGCTAGCTGGGAGGGAGTCTGGGAAAAAGTCTGGAGGTGCCTAAGAGGCAAGAGACCATTGTTTCGGTGCGCGTGAGGAGAGGAGATTCAGAGCACCACCTAAATGAGCTCCAGAGATGGGCGCGAGCTGTGGCTATCAGCGCAGACACCAGAGTTGTGCATGAAATGCTAAGGCTGCTGCTACAGCCACCAAGAGGCCTGTATGGAAGCACAGGTCACTATCCACACCTTCCCTCCCAGGAGCCTGTGCAGCCTGCCACTGCGAGGGTCCTGTGATCCAGGGACAACTTCCCTGGGAGAACACTTGGAGCGACTCAGGCTGTTGCAACGTCATGCTGGCCTCTGCCACCGCCGGCTCGTCCCGCATTCCATACCCCTCCCTCCCCCGGCCTGAGTGAGCCAGAGCCCCCTATTCAGCCTCTCCTTTAACCCACTCCTGTCTGGGCGAAGAACAGACACCAAAGGGCGACCTACACGCAGTGGCAGGGCCAAAACCAAAGCTGAACCCCAGGAGCTGTGTGAACAAAGAAGAGAAACAGAAATTTCTCCATGGAGCCTTAGGAGCAGTGGATTAAATCTCCACAAACAACTTGATGTACCCTGCATCTCTGGAATACCTGAAGAGACAACAAATCGTTCCAAAATTGAGGCGGTGGACTTTGGGAGCAACTGTAGACTCGAGGTTTGCTTTCTTCATCTAATTTGTTCCTGATTTCATGTTTATCTCAGTTTAGTATTTAGAGCTTACTATCACTGGTAGATTTGTTTATTGATTTGGTTGCTCTCTTCCTTCATATATATATATATATATATTTTTTTTTTTCTTTTTCCCTTTTTGTGGGTGTGTGTATGTATGCTCCTTTTTGTGATCTTGTCTGTATAGGTTTCCTTTTACCATTAGTCCTAGGGTACTGTCTGTCTGTTTTTTTTTTCTTTTTAGTATAGTTTTTTAGTGCTTGTTATCATTGGTGGATTTGTTTATTGGTTTGGTTGCTCTGTTTTTTCTTTTCTTTTTTTTTTTTTTTACTTTTTTTAGTTTAATAATTTTTTTTATTTTAATAACTTTATTTATTTATTTATTTTTCTTTTTATTTCTTTCTTCTTTTTTTCCTCCCTTTTCTTCTGAGCTGTGTGGGTGACAGGGTTTTGGTGCTCTAGCTGGGTGTCAGGCCTGAGCCTCTGAGGTGAGAGAGCCGAGCTCAGGACTTTGGTACACCAGAGACCTCCTGGGACCATGTATCAATCGGTGAGAGCTCTCCCAGAGATCTCCATCTCAACACTAAGACCAAGCTCCACTCTACGACCAGCAATTACCAGTGTTGGACACCCCATGCCAAACAACTAGCAAGACAGGAACAAAACCCCACCCATTAGAAGAGAGGCTGCCGAAAATCATAATAAGTTCACAGACACCCCAAAACACACCATCGGACGCAGTCCTGCCCAACAGAAAGACAAGATACAGCCAGGTCAACCAGAACACAGGCAGCAGTCCCCTCCACCAGGAAGCCTACACAACCTACTGAACAAACCTTACCAACTGGGGGCAGACACCAAAAACAACGGGAACTATGAACCTGCAGCCTGCGAAAAGGAGACCCCAAACACAGTAAGTTAAGCAAAATGAGAAGACAGAGAAAAACCCACCAGACCAAACAAATGAGGAGGCAGTCTACATGAAAAAGAATTCAGAGTATTGATAGTAAAGATGATCCAAAATCTTGGAAGTAGAATGGCAAAAATACAAGAAATGTTTAATGAGGACCTAGAAGAATTAAAGAGCAAACAAACAATGATGAACACCACAATAAATGAAATTAAAAATTCTCTAGAAGGAATCAATAGCAGAATAACTGAGGCAGAAGAATGGATAAGTGACCTGGAAGACAAAATAGTGGAAATAACTACCACAGAGCAGAATAAAGAAAAAAGAATGAAAAGAATTGAGGACAATTTCAGAGACCACTGGGACAACATTAAATGCACCAACATTCGAATTATAGGGGGCCCAGAAGAAGAAGAGAAAAAGAAAGGGACTGAAAGGGAAAAACCTACAACAAGATTACTCCACCCAGCAAGGATCTCATTCAAATTCTATGGAGAATTCAAAAGCTTTACAAACAAGCAAAAGCTAAGAGATTTCAGCACCACCAATCTACCTTTACAACAAGTGCTAAAGGAACTTCTCTAGGCAGGAAACACAAGAGAAGGAAAAGACCTACAATAACAAACCCAAAACAATTAAGAAAATGGTAATAGGAACACACATATCGATAACTACCTTAAATGTAAATGGATCAAATGCTCCAAAGAAAAGACATAGACTGGCTGAATGGATACAAAAACAAGACTCGTATATATGCTGTCTACAAGAGACCCACTTCAGACCTAGGGACACATAGAAACTGAAAGTGTGGGGATGGAAAAAGGTATTCCATGCAAATGGAAATCAAAAGAAAGCTGGAGTAGCAATTCTCGTATCAGACAAAATAGACTTTAAAATAAAGGCTATTACAAGAGACAAAGAAGGACACTTCATAATGATCAAGGGATCTATCCAAGAAGAAGACATGACAATGGTAAATATTTATGCACCGAACATAGGAGCACCTCAATACAAAAGGCAAATGCTAACAGCCATAAAAGGGGAAATCAACAGTAACACAATAATACTAGGGGACTTTAACACCCCACTTTCACCAATGGACAGATCATCCAAAACGAAAATAAAGAAAGAAACACAAGCTTTAAATGACACATTATACAAGATGGTCTTAATTGATATTTATAGGACATTCCAACAAAAAACAACAGAATACACTTTCTTCTCAAGTGTTCATGGAACATTCTCCAGGATAGACCATGTCTTTGTTAAAAATCAAGCCTCAGTAAACTTAAGAAAATTGAAAAGGTATGAAGCATCTTTTCCAACCACAACACTATGAGACTAGAAGTCAATTACAGGAAAAAAAAATATGTAAAACATGCAAACATATGGAGGCTAGACAATACACTACTCAATAAACAAGAGATCACTGAAGAAATCAAAGAGGAAATCAAAAAATACCTAGAAACAAATGACAATGAAAACACGACGATCCAAAACCTATGGGACACAGCAAAAGCAGTTCTAAGAGGGAAGTTTATAGCAATACAATCCTACTTTAAGAAACATAAACATCTCAAATAAACAACCTAACCATATACCTAAAGTAGTTAGAGAAAGAAGAACAAAAAACCCCCAAAGTTAGCAGAAGGAAAGAAATCATAAGATCAGATCCAAAATAAATGAAAAATAAATGAAGAAAATGATGGCAAAGATCAATAAAACTAAAAGCTGGTTCTTTGAGAACATAAACAAAATTGATAAACCATTAGCTGGACTCATCAAGAAAAAAAGGGAGAAGACTCAAATCATTAGAATTAGATGAAAAAAGAGAAGTAACAACTGACACTGCAGAAATACAAAGAATCATGAGATATTACTGCAAGCAACTATATGCCAATAAAATGGACAGCCTGGAAAAAATGGACAAATTCTTAGAAAAGCACTACCTTCCGAGACTGAACCAGGAAGAAAGAGAAAATATAAACAGACCAATCACAAGTACTGAAATTGAAAGTGTGATTAAAAACCTTCCAACAAACAAAAGCCCAGGACCAGATGGCTTCACAGGTGAATTCTGTCAAACACTTAGAGAAGAGCTAACACCTATCCTTCTCAAACTCTTCCAAAATATAGTAGAGGGAGTAAAACTCCCACAAAAACCAGACAAAGACTTAATAAAGAAAACTACAGGCCAATATCACCAATGAACATAGATTCAAAAATCCTCAAGAAAATACTAGCTAACAGAATCCAACAGCACACTAAAAGTATCATACACAATGATCAAGTGGGGTTTATCC
The DNA here is from genome assembly GCF_949987515.2 of Delphinus delphis. Classification (NCBI taxonomy): domain Eukaryota; kingdom Metazoa; phylum Chordata; class Mammalia; order Artiodactyla; family Delphinidae; genus Delphinus; species Delphinus delphis. The sequence continues at coordinate 155,490,651 of NC_082683.1, forward strand.
TGGGAATGCAAGGAATCTTCAATATAAGCAAATCAATCAATGTGATACACCATATTAACAAACTGAAGAATAAAAACCATATGATCATCTCAACAGATGCAGAGAAAGCTTTTGACAAAATTCAACACCTGTTTATGATAAAAACCATCCAGAGAGTAGGCATAGAGGGAACTTACGTCAACATAATAAAGGCCATATACGACAAACCCACAGCAAACATCATTCTCAATGGTGAAAACGTGAAAGCATTTCCATGAAGATGAGGTACAAAGCAAGGATGTCCACTCTCACCACTATTATTCAACGTAGTTTTGGAACTTTTAGCCACAGCAATTATAGAAGAAAAACAAGTAAAAGGAATCCAAATCAGAAAAGAAGAAGTAAAACTGTCACTGTTTGCAGATGACATAATACTATACATAGAGAATCCTAAAGATGCTACAAAAAATCTACTAAAGCTAATCAATGAATTTGGTAAAGTAGCAGGATACAAAATTAATGCACAGAAATCTCTTGCATTCCTATACAGTAATGATGAAAAATCTGAAAGAGAAATTAAGGAAACATTCTCATTTACCATTGCAACAAAAAGAATAAAATACCTAAGAATAAACCTACCTAAGGAGAAAAAGTCCTGTATGCAGAAAACTATAAGACACTGATGAAAGAAATTCAAGATGAAACAAACAGATGTAGAGATATACCATGTTCTTGGTTGGAAGATTCAACATTGTGAAAATGACTATACTACCCAAAGCAAACTACAGATTCAGTGCAATCCCTATCAAACTACCAATGGCATTTTTCACAGAACTAGAACAAAAAATTCCACAATTTGTACGGAAACACAAAAGACCCCGAATAGCCAAAGCAATCTTGAGAAAGAAAAACGGAGCTGGAGGAATCAGACTCCCTGACTTCACACTATAATAGAAAGCTACAGTAATCAAGACAGTATGGTACTGGCACAAAAACAGAAATATAGATCAATGGAACAGGATAGAAAGTCCAGAGGTAAACCCACACACATATGGTCACCACATCTTTGATAAAGGAGGCAAGAATATACAATGGAGAAAAGACAGCCTCTTCAATAAGTGGTGCTGGGAAAACTGGACAGGTACATGCAAAAGTATGAAATTAGAACACTCCCTAACACCATACACAAAAATAAACTCAAAATGGATTAAAGACCTAAATGTAAGGCCAAACACTACAAAACTGTTAAGAGGAAAACATACGCAGAACATTCTATGACATAAATCACAGCAAGATCCTTTTTGACCCACCTCCTAGAGAATAGGAAATAGAAACAAAAATAAACAAATGGGACCTAATGAAACTTAAAAGCTTTTGCACAGCAATGGAAACCATAAAGAAGACAAAAAGACAACCCTCAGAATGGGAGAAAATATTTGCAAACGAAGCAACTGACAAATGATTAATCTCCAAAATATACAAGCAGGTCATGCAGCTCAATATCAAAAAAACAAATAACCGAATCGAAAAATGGGCAGAAGACCTAAGTAGACATTTCTCCAAAGAATATATACAGATTGCCAACAGACACATGAAAGGATGCTCAACATCGCTAATCATTAGAGAAATGCAAATCAAAACTACAATGAGGTATCACCTCACAGCAGTCAGAATGGCCACCATCAAAAAATTTACAAACAGTAAATGCTGGAGCTGGTGTGGAAAAAAGGGAACCCTCTTGCACTGTTGGTAGGAATGTAAATTGATACAGCCACTATGGAGAACAGTATGGAGGTTCCTTAAAAACTAAAAATAGAATTACCATATGACCCAGCAATCCCACTACTGGGCATATACCCTGAGAACACCATAATTCAAAAAGATTCATGTACCACAATGTTCATTGCAGCTCTATTTACAATAGACAGGACATGGAAGCAACCTAAGTGTCCATCAACAGATGAATGGATAAAGAAGATGTGGCACATATATACAATGGAATATTACACAGCCATAAAAAGAAACGAAATTGCTTTATTTGTAGTGAGGTGGATGGGCCTAGAGACTGTCATACAGAGTGAAGTAAGTCAGAAAGAGAAAAACAAATACTGTGTGCTAACACATATACATGGAATCTAAAAAAAAAAAAAAAAGAAAAGGTTCTGAAGAACCTAGAGGCAGTACAGGAACAGAGATGCAGATGTAGAGAATGGACTTAAGGACACGGGGATGGGGAAGGGTAAGCTGGGATGAAGTGAGAGAGTGGCATGGACATATATATAGTAGCAAATATAAAATACATAGCTAGTGGGAAGTAGCCTCCTAGCACAGTGAGATCAGCTCGGTGCTTTGTATCCACCTAGAGGGGAGGGATAGGAAGGGTGGGAGGGAGATGCAAGAGGGCGGGGATATGGGGATATATGTATATGTATAGGTGATTCACTTTGTTAACAGCAGAAACTAACACACCATTGTAAAGTATTTATACTCCAATCAAAATGAATTTCCGGTAAAGGTCCATTTCTTTTTTTTTTTTTTTTTTTTTTGCGGTACGTGGGCCTCACTGTTGTGGTCTCTCCCACCGCAGAACACTGGCTCCGGACACGCAGGCCACAGGCCCAACCGCTCCACGGCATGCCGGATCCTCCCGGACCGGGGCACGAACCCACGTCCCCTGCATCGGCAGGAGGACTCTCAACCACTGCGCCACCAGGGAAGCCCTAAAGGTCCATTTCTTTAAAAGAACAATCTACATGTATATATTTAATGTACTAAACTATTCAATTTTCACATATTCAGTATTAATAAAGAAAATGTATTCTGGTGGGCCTTTTCTTTGTCAAAATCTTCACTACAAGAGGAAGACGTAATATCATATGCCTAAGGCTACATCCCAGGATACAGAAAGAAGATTGATTTACACTATGAACTTAATCTGTAACTCTTGGGAAAATGTATGCATCTGGGCTCCTGTGGCAGGAGGATAAAAAAAGAGGCCATGGGGCTGGGAGAGGATGTGCGGTGAAGAGAGCACCCAGGAAGTTTTTCTCTGTGGGTGGAGCAAGTTCATTATCCTAGATAATTGCAGGCACATGTTCCTTAGCCTTCAACCATCCTGGAAGAGTAACTTCCCAGAGGTATGGAAGAATGTGAATGTCCAAAGTGGGTAGTTACCATGGCAATTATGGAGAGACCCAAATCTGCACAGAGGGTGTGGTACCCCCAGAGACAGCTGCCAGTGCTCCTAAGTGGATGAAGAGCAGCATTTGTCTTTGGAGAGTGCTGCCATTGCAAAGTACCACAAACCGAGTGGCTTAAAACAACAGAAACTTGTTCTCTCTTAGCTCTGGCGGTTAGAAGTCGAAAATGAAGATGTCAGCAGGGCCGTGCTCCTTCTGAAACATAGAGGATAATCCTTTCTTGCTTCTTCCTAGCTTCTTGTGGCCATCAATCTTTGGCATTCCTTTGCTAACAGATGCATTACTCCAATCTCCCCACTTCTGTTGTCACATGGTGTCTTCTTCTTATGTGTCTTTGTTTTCTCCTCTTCTTATAGTGACACTAATTATGCCGGATTAAGGGCCCATCGTACTACAATATGATCCTATCTTAATTAATTATACCTGCAAAAAACCCATTTCCAAATAAGGTCATATTCTGAGGTACTAGGGGGTAGGTCTTTAACATGTCTTTTGGGGACACACAACTCAATCCATAACAGAGATCTTGGCCACTTTAACTGGCTATGCTCTTCAACAGCACTAGGCTCACCAGCACTAACGGAAGCATCTTCTCATCTCTGGAGGAAGAGAATCAAGGTGATCTTGGATTTGCTTCAGAGTCTACCTTAAACATGTGCCTCTGTCAGGCCTTCACCTGCCTTCTCATTCTGCCTAGAAACTCTAATCTTCTGTGACATTGGCTGGCTCTCACTTCCTGGCCTGGGATATGTGCATTGGGCTATTTATTAGCTCTTAGACTCCCCACATATTCTTGCTCAGGTCCCGAGCCCCAGCCCACTGGCCCACCTGAGTGGACACTGAGCCTATCTGAAAGACTCACTGAGGATTATCCCTTTCAACCTCTTCATCCCACACTGCATAGCCATCTCCCTAAAAGTACTATGTTAATTTACTTGGCAGTTTAGCCTAAAGAGTGTGATTTCAGGGACCACAGGCCTGTGTATCCCTGCAGTCAGAGTATCTACGGTTACTTATTGATGCCTAAAAGTATTCAGTAAACCTTTACTGAATATCTAGTATATACCAAATGTTACATGAAATTATGGACAAAAGAGCAAAAGTGGCTGATTCAAATTCAAGCATACCAGGGTGTGGCCACAATGGTGGGAAGACCCTGAGCTCACCTCCTCCCAAGGGCACACCAAAATTACAACTATTTACAGAGTAACTATTGATGAGAAAAATCAGAAGGCCAGCAGAAAACATCCATAACTAAAAATATAAAGAGGGAACCACAGTGAGACTCGTAGGAGGGGTGGAGACACGGTACAGTCAAGACCCATACCCTGGGGTGGGTGACCCACAAAAGGGAGGATAATTACAACTGCAGAGGTTCTTCCCAATGAGCAGGTGATCTGAGCTCCAAATCAGGCTCCCCAGCCTGGGGGTCCTGCACCAGGAGGACAAGCTTGCAGAGCATTTGGCTTTGAAGGCTGGAAGGGCTTACTTTCAGGATAGTCAGAGGGCTGTGGGAAATAGGGACTCCACTCTTTAAGGGTGCACACAAAATCTCACATGCTCTAGGACCCAGGGCAGAAGAAGTGATTTGAAAGGAGCCTGGTTCAGATCCACCTGCTGACCCTGGAGAGTCTACAGAAGAGGCAGGAGGTAACTGGAGCTCACCCTGGGGACTCAGACATTGGTGGCAGCCATTGTGGGGAGCTTTATCTGCCACTTGGGCACCACTCCTGGCAAGAGTCGTTTTGGAATCCTCCCTTGAGCTTATTAGCACTGGAACCTGACCTCACCCACTGGATGGTCAGCACCAGTACTGGGATGCTTTAGGCCAAACAACTAGCCAGGCAGGGACATAGCTCCACCCACCAGGAGGCCTGCTGTCTTAAGTCCCCTGAGCCCAGAACCACCCTGGGACCCAGCCCTGTCCACCAGAGGCCCCAGGACTCTAGGACCAAGCCCTGCACACTAGCCTTAGGACTGCCAGGGCCCTGCACCCAGAGACACCAGTTCTGCCAATCAGTGAGCCAGCACTAGCCCCAGGATCTGGCCTCACCCACCAACGGGCAGGCACCAGCCCCGCAATCCCCTGGGCCTGGCCCTGCCCACCAGCAGTCACACACAAGTCCCAGGACCATCACATCCCAGCAGCCTCCTGTATCAGGACCCAGCCCTGCCCACCAGCAGAACAAAACCAACTCCAAGACCTCCAAGGCCCTGCAGGCAGCAGCCTCATGGTCCCCCCAATCAGCAGCCAGTAGTTTCTGCACAAGGGAGGGCCTGGCAACCAACCAAACTGGAGGCCAGACACTTACCAGGCTGCCCACAGTAGTCAGTCTGCCATAACAGAAAGACCTGCACAGCCCACATAGGGAGAACCCCTACAGCATTTACCTCTGGTAACCAAAGGGGAGTATATTACTGGGATGCACAGAACATCTTTTATAAAAGATTACTTCTCCAAGGCAGGGAAACATAATCAACCTGCCAAATACATAGAAGTACAAACACCAAATTAGGCAAAATGAGGTGACAAAGGAATAAGTTCCAAATGAAGGAATAAGATAAAACCCCAGAAGAACTAAGTGAAGTGGAGATAGGCAATCTATCCAAGAAAGAGTTCAAGGTAATGGTTGGAAAGATGTTCAAAGAACTCAGGAGAAGAATGGATGAACACAGTGAGAAGTTTAACAAAGGTTAGAAAATATAAGAAAAGAACCAAACAGAGCTGAAGAATATAATAACTGAAATGAAAAATACACTAGAAAGAATCAGCAGTCGATTAAATGATACAGAAAAACAGATCAGCAAGCTGGAAGACAGAGTAATGGAAATCACTGAAGCTGAACAGAAAAAAGAATAATAAGAAGTGGGGACCATTTACAAGACACCTAATGTTCACATACTAACGTTCACATAATAGGGTTCCCATAAGGAGAAGAGAGAGAGAGAAAGGGGCAGAGAACATATTTGAAGACATAATAGCTGAAAATTTCCCTAACCTGGGGAAGGAAACAGGTTTCCAGGTCCAGGAAGCACAGAGGGTCCTAAACAGGATCAACCCAAAGAGGACCACACCAAGACAAATTGTAATTAAAATGGCAAAAATTAAAGATAGAGAGAATATTAAAAGCAGAAAGGGAAAAGCAACAAGTTAGTTACCCACAAGGGAACTCCCATGAGGCTATCAGTTGAATTTTCAGCAGAAACTCTGCAAGCCAGAAGGGAATGGCACAATATATTTAAAGTGATGAAAGAGAAAAAGCTACAATTAAGAATACTCTACCTGGCAAGGCTTTCATCAGATTTGATGGCAAGATCAAAAGTTTTACAGACAAGCAAAAGCTAAAAGGGTTCAGCACCACTAAGGCAGCTTTATAGTGAAAGGTTAAAGGGACTTCTCTAAGAGAAAAAGAAAAGGTCACAACCAGAAACATGAAAATTATGAAAGGAAAAATCTCATTGGTAAAGGCAAATATATAGTAAAGGTCGTAAATAAGCAATGTATAAAGGTAGTAGGAAGGATAAAAGACAAAAGCAGGGGGTACTGGATGAAGGTAGTCAAAAGGTACAAACTTCCAATTGTAAGATAAATAAGTACTAGTGATGTACAACATGATAAATTAACACTGCTGTATGTTAGAGATGAAAGTTTTTACAAGCGTAAATCCTAAGAGTTCTCATCACAAGAAAAACTTTTTTTATTTCTTTAATTTTGTACCTATATGAAATGATGGATGTTTAGTAGACTTACTGTGATAATCATTTCATGATGCATGTAAGTCAAATCATTATGCTGTACACCTTAAACTTATACAGTACTGTATGTCAATATGTCAATAAAACTGGAAGAACAAAAAACAAATTCAAGCATACCAAATAAAGTGCAAATTTTAAAATGATCAGGATCTGCTCCAGCCCTGCTGTTCAGATAGCAAGGGGGCACTGAATATCTGAAAGATGAAAAAGGGGTGCCCCCATCACTCTATTAGGGAACCCCAAGTGAAGGCCGAGAGCGTGAAAGACAGTGATGGCTTCACAGTTCTGCTAGGGCCAGAGCTACAAGGTCAGCAGAGCTGTGTGTAGAGATCAAGCAATATGTAATAACAATAACTCCCATTTACTGAACACCTCTGTGTGCCCAGGGCCAAGACAGTTATGTTACAATGACCCCACATGGTATATCGTTTTTTCCCTACAAACTACTGCACATGGTATAAGAAAATCAATTGAAAATATTTGATGATACATCTGGAAAAATATTTGTCTACATATGGTTTGTGAAATATCACTTTCACATTAAGAATTATCTATTCATCTCTATCTAAATCTAATCCCCATCTATCTCTGAAGATAAATGCTTTATCTTAATTTATACCTAAATTTACATCTATAGTTACATAACTATAATTTATATATTTATAAATATATATTTAGTCATATCTAACTGTCCCTCATTTTATTACAAACATATTATTCAATATTTTACTTAATTTATTTTACATGCACTTCTAAATTATCTTTTTTGTTGGTTATAGAAATTATCCTCATCCTATTGTTTTTATATGTATTAGAAAGAGATGGTTAAAATCCAGTATTTTCTGACTATAAAACACATTTAATTACAAAAAAAGTTTTTAATACACCATTTATTGCAGTGGTAGTATTAAGTGCACAAACCAAATTTGAGTTTATTACATGGTATTATGCTAGAATTTTAATTGGCAAAGATGGTTACACACATTTTTATGAAGTAAATGTTATAGATTTATAAGACTACAAAATATCTTTAAAATATCTTTATTGATTCAAATAAACAATTTTTTTCAACAGCTTTGAAAAGGTATTTGTTAAGTTTGATTAATCAATTTTCATTCTCCTATGTTTCATTTTTAATAGAGAAAAATATTGTTCGTCTCTCTGCGGCCAATGATCCACTGTGCAGATGCCTCAGGATGCCAAGTGAGAGATGCACATCACAGCAACAGTGACACACCAGGACCACTGGCTGGTTGCTGTGCAAGGTTGTTGTTGGTAGGTCTGGATTTCTGCAGTTCCTCCTGTTTTCACCCTGATCGTTTATGTGTTTAACTGATGGTTAACAGAAATTATTAGCAATTCAAAATAATGTTTTTATTTATTTATTTTGTTTTTAATTTTTTTTCAAAATATTTAAAAAGAATTTTTATTTTTTTTATTATTTTATTTATTTATTTATTTATTTTGGCTGCATTGGGTCTTCATTGCTGTGCGTGGGCTCTTCTCTGGTTGTGGTGAGTGGGGGCCACTCTTCACCAGTGCACGGGTTTCTCATTGCAGTGGCTTCTCTTGTTGTGGAGTATGGGCTCCAGATGCGTGGGCTTCAGTAGTTGTGGCATGTGGGCTCAGTAGTTGTGGCTCATGGGCTCTAGAGAGCAGGCTCAGTAGTTGTGGCACGTGGGGCCCAGTTGCTCCATGGCATGTGGGATCTTCCCAGACCAGGGCTTGAACCCATGTGCCCTGCATTGGTAGGCAGATTCCCAACCACTGCGCCACCAGGGAAGACCCTCAAAATAATGTTTTTATATGCAAACATGATAAATCAAGAGGATGTACTTGTTTCTATAATCGCTTTATCAATTACTTTTACAATATGTAAGAAGTCCAATTAAATCTTTAAAAAAGCTACAAATGTGCTGACGTGGTGGTGGTAAAGTCCTAATCCACTGCATTAATCAAGATAAAGTGGTGTGGATAATCCCCTTGTTTTACTTCCTTCTTGAGAAGTAAAACATTAAGAATCAGGAAATCCCAAACTACTTATTAATCCTTTGAGCTTTAATAGAGATGCTCTTTTGACATTTAATAGAGAATGCTCCTGGTTTTAGAGCAGTTCTATTTCTTTACTGTTATTCTTATGGTATTAACCAGATAATATTGTACTTTATTTTGTGCATGCATAATGTCAATGAAGAATATAATCCATTGAAATTTAACAGAGAAAATGAAAATATTAACTAAAAGTTATTTATTAATTAAAAAATACTTAAAGAAAAGTAGTATAATGTCACAATGAATTGGAAATTAATGTCACTACCTTGGGGAATCAAGTTGACTGCATATACGCATATTTAAAAATGTGGATCCTCCTCTAGAAAGACTTTCCAGCATTAAACTTGCTGTCCTATACCTTGTTTAGTGGAATTAATAACTAACTCACGTATAGAGAGCATTGTTCTTTTTCAGGGACCCTAATGTTTGCCTTAGTCAGATTTTGGAGCACCTCACTGTTCCTCATGTATGATGCAGCTGTGGATGATAGTACATGGATGAGCTCAAAGTCACCCCCACCTGCCTACAATGCAGACCCTTGGCGAGCAGCCTTCCATCTGTGTCTACCACATGATTTTTAGGACATGACTATGTTTGTGATTCTGCTTTATTACCATCAACAAAAAAATCCTTATATTCATATTTTGATCAGAAATGGATTCACAAATAATATATATGTTGAACAGTAGCTAATTCATCCCCTCAGGATACTCATTCCAATCTAAAATTGCTAAAATATTATTTATTATTTCCATTTTGAAACTTCAGGAATGTGTTTTCTCTCTAGATTAACTGAACACCAGAGATTCTGAAGAGGTTTAACATTGGAATGTTCACACACACTTACACATAAGGAAGATAACTCAGGGGGAAAGTGAACAACATCAGACGACATCTGGTTGAAGAATTTAATCTTTAATTCCAGTGTAGATAAGAGAGTTAAATTCTACCTATGCTCAGATTTATATACTCCAGATGTATCTTCTCTACATCTAACAGTTCCCTCTGTCTCTTTCATGAAGGGGAAACAAAATCTTCATAGGCTATGTCTGTTAGTTGATGTTACATGTGGTTTAGATGTTCATCCTTTATTCTTGGACAATGCCCTCTTCTTAGAGTGCTAGATGCACCCACATGATGCAGAATGGAAAGGTCTAGGTACCATGATAATCTGTTTAGTCTCTATTTTGCCACAGCTGACTGAACCAAATGTAGACATCTGACCTAAGCTAAGCCAATAAGATTTCCTCTGAAGCTAATTAAAAGAAGCTGTGCTGGAGAGTCATAAACAGATGGAGGTTGCCATGACTATACAAGTCCACATAAATGAAGGGGAGGAGAAGGCAAGCTTCAGAGAGTGTGAAAGAACCAGATGCGTGAGAAAAAGAGATAAAAAGACAATGTCCTCCCAGGAGAGGAAAAGGAAGAGGGAGGCAGTGGTAGAGGAGAGTGCTTGGCAGCCTCGCCTCCTCAGACCAGCTCCACTCAGACCTTGAGTTCCTCTAAATCTTTAGAATCAATTACTTGTTATTTAAACTTGGTTTAGAGGGTTATGTTTCTTTACTAACTTATTCTTATGATATTGATCAGATAAGATTGTACTTTATTTTGTGCACACATAAGTCCTACAACCTTTATATGCATATCTTTAATGTCTGACTAAAAATATTCAGTTCTGGGCTAAAAATCATGCAATTTTTAGCAACGAGCCAGTTGCACAAATTGCATGATTAAATATTTCAAATTTAAAATAAACATTCTGTCAAAATACTCTTCATAAGACACAAAAGGAAGTATGTTAGTACATTGTGGTTAAAAGTAGAAAATAAAGTTCTATATTCCCGTTGACTATCATGAAAAAAATCAAACAAATGTATCTCCAAGTTTATTTCCAGAAAGTCACCTGTTGAAAGTATATTACTAAAGCTTTAGTAAATTTCAAGAGCACATATGTAACTTACAAGAAAATTATGAAGCACCATATACAAATGGATACCTGTGAACCTTCCTTCTTACTAAACATAAAAACTAAAACCTTGCCAATCTGATTAAAGCAGTGCTTCCCAGTCAGTGATGATTCTGTCCCCCTTCCCCCATGGGACATGCAACAATAACTGGAGACATTTTTGTTTGTCAAAATTGCTGACAGGAACACTATTAGCATCCAGTGGGTAGAGTTCAGGGATGTTGCTAAACATCCTGCAATACACCAGGCAGTCTCCCACAACAGAGACTTATCCTGCCCCAAATGTTGACAGTCTCGAGGATGAGATATCCTGCATTAAAGTTGTTTGTGTGCTTATGCTTGATCCCATATCCCTACCATTTTTCTCTGATGCAACCATGATCCTGAATTTAGTGTTTACCATTGTCTTATTTTTAAACAGTTTATCACATGTTAATATACCCCTAATATTATAAAAATAAGTTTATCACCAGTTTTTGAACACAGGTAATTAATGAGCCTTAAGCATGTATCAAAGGGAAATACATCAGTATTAGTAATTATAGATTTCTGTAAAGGCTTATAGGTGTTTCCTGAAAGCAAAGTTTGCAGCAGAAGTCTATCGTACCAATCAAGTTTTTCTTCTTCTGAATGTATTGATTTGTATGAGCAATGAAAAAGGTCATAGCCTATTCTTGGGAGCTTTAATAAAACCGGTACAGTTTAATCCATTTAATTAGCAACATTCTGGAATCCATTGGCTTGAAGACTAAAGGGAACATCAAAGGGTAAAAATCACCAGTCATGACATATCTCTGTTTTCAAATCATTCAGTGAGTGATATTCAGAAAATTTTTTAGATAATCAGTTACATGTTCCAGTTGTAGAAAAAGTGAATCTAAAGTACACATTTCATTTTTAGTTTTAACATATCCATTCAAACATTGTCAAAACAATGTTGTGGAATTTTTCACGGGTTGTCTTTGATACTTTGCTTTTAGTCTACAGATTTGGACTCACAGGGTCCATTTCTAGCGAAATGCCACACTTTGATTATTGCCTCATAGTTCAATAATTAAACTCTCTATAGGAATGGTTGATTTAAGGAACCATTAGGCTTTAAAATAAAGTTATACTTAAAAACAAAATTTTCTCTAATAAATGTTGGAGAGGGTGTGGAGAAAAGGGACCCCTCCTACACTGTTCGTGGGAATGTAAATTGGTGCAGCTACTACGGAAAATAGTGTGAAAGTGCCTCAGAAAACTAAAACTAGAATTACCACGATCCTGCAATCCCACTCCTGGGCATATATTTGGAGAAAACTCTGATTTGAAAAGATACATGCACCCCAGTGTTCACAGCAGCATTATTTACAGTATCCAAGACATGGAAGCAACCTAACTGTCCATCAACAGATAAATGGACAAAGAAGATATGGTATATATACACAATGGAGTATTAATCAGCTATAAAAAAGAATGAAATAATGCCATTTGCAGCAACATGGATGGACCTAGAGATTATCATATTAAGTGAAATAAGACACACAAAGAAAAAATATCATATAATATCACTTACGTGTTGAATCTTAAAAAATGACATAAATGAACTTATTTACAAAACAGAAATAGACTCACAAACATAGAAAACAAACCTATAGTTACTAAAGGGGATAGTGAAAGGTGGGGGAGATAAATTAAGAGTTTGGGATTAATATATATATACTACTATATATAAAATAGATAAGCACCAAGGACCTACTGTATAGCACAGGGAACTATATTCAATATCTTGTAATAACCTACAATGGAAAAGAATCTGAAAAAGACTATATATAAATTGAAGTGTAGTTAATTTACAATGTTGTGAGATAATACATATATATATATATATATATATATATATATATATATATCTCACTTCACTGTACACCTGAAACTAACACAACATTGTAAATTAACTATACTTCAATTTTAAAAATGGTTAAAAATAAAAAAAATCGTTGCAAAGAAAAAAATAAAGTTTGCTTAAATTATACATCCTCAATTATGCAAAAAATTCCACACTCAAAACAGATAAGTAAAACATGATCTAAAATGGCTCATCAGTTGTAATAAAATATGATAAGGTCTGGGATGTTGGTGGCCAGAGCTGAGCCCTGCCCCATTCTGCAAAAACTCCACTGCATGAGCATCTTGCACCCAGCCCACCCCAGTCAGCAGCTAAGCCACAACCACACCAGGTGAGTGCATCCTGCCCAGCCACAACCCTGCCACAAGCAGTGAGGTATTCCACATAAGAGACATCCCTTGAGAGCTGGCTCTTAAAGCCAGGGGAGGTTGTGTTTCTGGGCTCTATGGATCATCTCCTACGTAAGACCATGTATTCAAGAATGGGAGAGGGAGCTGTTTTGCCTAGTACATAAAGACAAAGACAGTCAGGCAAAATGAGGATACACTGGAATGTATTCCAAACCAAAGAATATGAAAAATCCCCAGAAAAGGATCTTAACGAAACAGAGATGAGAAACCTAACTGATAAAGAGTTTCAAAGTAATGGTCAAAAATAAGCTCACTGATCTTGGGAGAAATGGATGAACACAGTGAGAACCTCAACAAAGAGAAAGTACTAAACAGAGGTTATAACTGAACTGAACTGAAAAATACACCAGAGGGGTCAACAGAAGAATGAATGAAGTAGATGCACAAATCATCAATCTGGAAGAAAAGTACTGGGTTTCATCCAGACAGAGCGGCCAAAAAAAAAAAAAAAAAAAGAAAAAAGAAAAAAATTTAAAAAGCAAAGGATACCTTAACAAACAACACCAAGCATAGTAACATTTGCAATATGGGGATCCTGGAAGGAGAAGAGAGAGAGAAAAGGCCAAAAAATATTTCAAGAAATTATGGTGGAAAACTTCCCTAATCTGGGGAAAAAAATAGACATCCAGGAAGCCCAGATAATTCCAAACAAGATGAGCCCAAAGAGAACCACACCAAGAGACATCATAATTAAAATAGTAAAATTTAAGGATAAAGAGAGAATCTCAAAAGCAGTTAGAAAGAAAATAACAATTTATTATGTACAAGGAAAACTCCATAAGGCTATCAGCAGATTTTTCAGCAGGAACTTTGCAGGTCAGAAGGGAGTGGCATGATATATTCAAAATGGTGAAAGGAAAAAAACTTACAACTAGGAATACTACTTGGCAAAGTTATCATTCAAAATTGAGGGAGAAATAGAGTTTCCTAGACAAGCAAAAGCTAAAGGAGCTCATCACCAGTAAACTGGCCTTACAGGAAATGTTAAAGAGACTTCTTTAAATGACAAAGAAAAGGCCATATCTAGAAATAAGAAAACATATGGAAAAAAACTCACTGCTAAAGGCAAATATACAGTTACGGTAGTTAATCAACTACTTATAAAGCTAGTTTGAAGGTTAAAAAACAAAACTAGTAAAATCAAGTATAACTACAATAGTTAATGAAGAGAAACAAAAAATGAAAAGATGTAAATTATGTAGAGCTTGTAGAATACGTTCAAGGTTAAATGACCATGAACTAAAAATATATATACATATATACTATATTTATATATATATAGTATATATAATATATATATATACACACACATAGATATGTAAATTTGTATGTATGTATATATATGTTTGTTGTCACATATGAACCTCATGATAACCACGAGCCAAAAACCTATAATAGATATACAAAAAATAAAGAGAAAGGAATCCAAACACAATACTAAAGAAAGTCATCAAAGCACAAGGGAAGAGAGCAAGAGAAGAAGAAAGGAACAGAGAACTACAAAAATAGCCTGATGACAATTAACAAAATGCCAATAAGTACATAGCTATCAATAATTATTTTAAATGTAAATGGACTAAATGCTTCAATCAAAAGACAAAGAGTAAATTAATGGATAAAATAGGAGACCCATACATATGCTGCCTACAACAGACTCACTTCAGATGTAAAGACACACACAGACTGAAGGTGAAAGACTGGAAAAAGATATTCCATGTAAACAGAAATAAAAAGAAAGCTGGGGTAGTATACTTATATTGGACAAAATAGACTTTAAGACAAGGACTGTAACAAAAGACAAAGAAGAGCATTACATAATGATAAAGGGGTCAATCCAACAAGAGGATATAATATTTATAAATATCTATACACCTTTCATGGAAGTATCTAAATATATAAAGTACATATAAACAGACATAAGGAGAGAAACTGACAGCAATACAATAATAGTAGAGCACTTTAACACCCTACCTACATCAATGGATGGACCACCTAGACAGAAAATCTTTAAGGAAACACTGACCTTAAATTAGCAGTCCCCAACCTTTTTGGCACCAGGGACCAGTTTTGTGGAAGACAATTTTTCCACAGATGGGAGGGAGATGGTTCAGGTGGTAATGCGAGTGATGGGGAGTGATGGGGAGCAGCAGATGAAACTTTGCTCGCTCGTCTGCTGCTCACCTTCTGCTGTGTGGACTGGTTCCTGTACGGGTTCGCGGACTGGGGGTTGGGCCTTAAATGACACATTAAATCAGATAGACTTAATAGATATATATGGAACATTCCATACCAAAACCAGCAGATTACACATTCTTTTCAAATACACATGGAACATTCACCAGAATAGATCACATGTTAGGCCACAAAGCAAGTCTCAATGACTTGAAAGAGTGAAATCATATCACGCATCTTTTGTGATCACAATGGTATAAAACTAGAAATCAATTACAAGAAGAAAACTGGAAAAAACAAACACATGGAAACTAAACAACATGCTATTAAACAACCAAGGGGTCAATGAAGAAATCAAAGAGAAAATTTAAAAACACCTTGACACAAATGAAAATAGAAACACAATGCTCCAAAATCTATGGGATGCAACAAAGGCAGTCCTAAGTGGGAAGTTCACGGTGATACCTACCTCAGGACATAAGAAAAATCTCAGAAAACAATCTAAATTTACATTTAAAAAAACTAGAAAAAGGGGCTTCCCTGGTGGCGCGGTGGTTTAGAGTCCACCTGCCGATGCAGGGGACACGGGTTCGTGCCCCGGTCCGGGAAGATCCCACATGCTGTGGAGCGGCTGGGCCCGTGAGCCATGGCTGCTGAGCCTGCGCGTCTGGAGTCTGTGCTCCACGGCGGGAGAGGCCACAACAGTGAGAGACCCGCGTACCGGGGGGGAAAAAAACTAGAAAAAGAAGAGCAAGCAAAGCCCAAAGCTAATAAAAGAAAGGAAATAATAAGATCAGAGAAGAAATTTATTCTTCCTCTTCTATTAGTTCATCTCCCTAGACATGCTAGCATCTGATAGGCTCCTGACCAACTTCTGGTTCATTTCTTTCTCAGACTCCAGTTCCATTAATAAACTATCACCAATAAACTAGAGATTGGAAGGGAGACAGTGGGAGGGGAAGAAAGAAGGTGGAAGAAAAGCTCCAGAAGAAAAGTTCTACAGGGCTTCCCTGGTGGCACAGTGGTTGAGAGTCCGCCTGCCAATGCAGGGGACATGGGTTCGGGCCCCGGTCTGGGAAGATCCCACATGCCGCGGAGTGGCTAGGCCTGTGAGCCATGGCCGCTGAGCCTGTGCATCCGGAGGCTGTGCTCCGCAATGGGAGAGGCCACAACAGTGAGAGGCCCGTGTACCGCAAAAAGAAAAGAAAAGTTCTACAGAAGACATTGCTAGGTAATCCCTAGTGTAAACTGGATGGCCTGAAAATCTGACTGTGTGGTTCAAATCCTGCTTCTTCCATTTGGTAGCTGAGTGTCCTTGAGCAAGTCATTCAGCTTCTTGTACCTCAGTTTTCTCTTCTATATGATTGGGATGGAAAAAAAAGGACCTCTTTTACAGAGTTGTTGTGAGTTCTAAATGAGTTAATAGATTGAGGCACCTACATGAGGGAAATGCTGGGGAATGTAAATCTCTGTGAAGTTCCCTTTTAGACATACTCATCATAAGAATCATTTCTTGTTTAGCATTTGTCTTCCTTGCTAGGTTGTAGGCCTTATAAAGGTAATAAAGACTTCTGACTTACCCCCACTCAGAGGCATTCAATAAGAATCTGTTGAATGAATGAATCAATGAATGGATCACCTTTAGACGTGTTTTTCCTTCAAAACTTACTAAGAAATCAGACAATTCACTTAAGCATATGGCAAATCGATCATGTGACATAACCCACAAAGAATATTCAGCTTTTAATGTTAAAATCTTCATGATTAATATTGGCGTACTGTACCCATCAAAAACCTCAGTGTGTACATTAATGAGGCCCCTAATATTCCTTCAGTATGAGAAACTTGGAAATTTGAAATGGGAACTGTTCCAAGACCATGGAAAGAAAATGAAAGGCAGGAATAATAAGAGAGAAGACATCAGGATCTTGGAGACAGAGAAAAAGAAAGCAGGTATAATTATGTGTTATGAAGGAAAATGGAGATTTTTTTAAAAAGCATCTCCTCTAATTAATAAAAGAAAATGCTTCAGGCAGTGATTACAAGAGAAGAAAAGTAATATAAGTTAAGTGATATTTGGTCCAACTACTTTCCAGTATTAAAAACATATGGATGAAAGAGAATAGAGAGCCCAGAAATAAACCCGCATATATATGGTCAACTAATTTATGACAAAGGAGCCAAGAATATACAAAGGGGAAAGCACAGTTTCTTCAATAAATGGCATTGTGAACTGGACAGCCAGACATAAAAGAATGAAACTGGACTATGGACTTTATACACAAATATGAACTCTGAATGGATTAAATACTTTAACGTAAGACCTGAAACCATAAAACTCATAGAGAAAAACACAGGTGGCATGCTCCTAACATCTGCCTTGGCAATGATGTTTTGGGTTTGATGCCAAAAGTAAAGGCAACAAAAGCAAAAAAAACCCAAGAGGGACTACATCAAACTAAAAAACTTCTACATAGTAAAGGAGATCATGAACAAAATGAAAAAGCAACCTACCAAATGGGAGAAAATATTTGCAAATCATATATACAATAAGGGGTTAATATCCAAAATATGTAAAGAACTCATACAGCTCAATAGCAACTCCTGTCACCAACAATCTGATTTAAAATGGGCAGATGAGT
This sequence comes from Delphinus delphis, assembly GCF_949987515.2. Lineage (NCBI taxonomy): Eukaryota > Metazoa > Chordata > Mammalia > Artiodactyla > Delphinidae > Delphinus > Delphinus delphis. The sequence goes on from NC_082683.1 coordinate 155,508,719, forward strand.
TGAATAAACATATTTCCAAAGAAGACATGTAGATGGTTAGTAGCTATATGAAAAGATGTTCAACATCACTAATCACCAAGAATATGCACATAAAACCACAATGAAATATCACCTTACACTTGTTAGAATGGCAATGATCAAAAAGAAGAAATAGCATGTGCTGGTGAGGATGTAGAGAAAAGGAAACCCTTGTGCACTGTTGGTGGGAATGTAATTTGGTACAGTCACTATGGGAAAGAGTATGAAGATTTCTCAAAAAATTAAAAATACAACTACCATATGATCCAGCTATTTCACTTCTAGGTTTTTTCTGAAGGAAACAAAAACACTAACTACAAAAGATATCTGCCTCCCCATATTCACTGCAGCATTATTTACAAGAGCCAAGATATGGAATCAACCTAAGTGTCCACTGATGGATGAATGGATAGAGAAAATGTGGTATATATACACAATGAAATATTTTCAGTCAAAAGAAAGAAACCCTGCCATTTGCGACAACATGGATGGACCTTGAGGGCATTATGCTAAGTGAAATAAGTCAGATAGAGAAACACAAATACTGTATGATCTCACTTATATATGAAACAAACGAAAACATCCCCAAAAAACAAAAGCAAAAAACTAAGCTCATGGATACAGAGAACAGATTGGTGGTTGCCAGAGGTGGATGGATGGGAGGTGGGCAAAGTGGGTGAAGGGGGTGTAAAGGTACAAACTCCCAGTTATAAAATAAATAAGTCATGGGATGTAATATATAGCATGACGACTATAGTAAATAATGCTGTATTGCATATTTGAAAGTTGCTAAAAGAGTAGATCTTAAAAGCTCTTAACATGAGAAAAAAAATTGTAGGTATGTCTGGTGATGAATGTTAACTAGACTTATTGTGGTGATCACTTCACAACACAGTTGACACTTGAACAACATGGGTTTGAACTGTGCAGGTCCACTTATACTCAGATTTTTTCCAATAAATCCTACAGTACTACATGATCTTCAGTTAATTGAAACCACAGATGCACTACCATGGATAAAAAATACTGACTGTAAAGTTATACACAGATTTTCAACAGCAGAGGGGTCAGTGCCCCTAACCCTGGAGCTGTTCAATGGTTAACTGCATCAAATCATTATGTTGTACACTTGAAACTAATATAATGTTATATGTCAATTATATCTCAATTAAAAAAAGAAGAAAAGAAGAAAAACATATGGAATGAGAACTAGAGCTTCATGCAACGACACACAGTCTGTATAAATCAGTGAGGATTGGCTGCATGACTTAGAACGGGTTAAAAGCAGAAAGATTTTTAACATTGCAGGAGGGTTTTTTTTGGTAACAAAAGAAAGCTGTTTATTTTTTGTTTGGTTTGGTTTGGTTTTTGTTTTGGAAAGGCCCATTGAACACTAATGGTGATCTGGGTGGTGGGCAATGGCTGTCCTGCTTGGTGCTATATTTGAAAGTTGTGGGTGTCCTGTTTACCCTTCCATGAAGGACAGTACTGACCATTGACCCAGGGATATCTGTCATACACTTCCCACATAGGCACGTTGTTAAGGATGCACTATGTCTAATTCAGATTGTGGCTACCAGTGGGGAGAATGGGAAACACTTATTCAGAAAACCCCTACTGTATCCTGATTTGTGTGGAAGAAAATATTTAAACCAAGATTCAATTTTGCATAATTTTGACTTTCAGATTACACATATCTTCAAGCACATGCACAAGTGCCTTTTTGTGATGGGTTAAAAGAAATGTCTCAGAGGGCTTAAAATCTAACCCTAGAGCTTCCAGAAAATACTACTTATCCTGAAAAACTCTGACAAAATCTTTTCTTCTGCAACTAAATAGAGTTTCTGAAAAAAATTTTCATAAACTGTTCTATGACAAAGATAAAATACCCTGGGATAAACATCACCTGCTTATAAAAATATGGGTTAATCATTGGTTGATGGGGGGTGGACTGGCTAACCTATACATATGCTCTAATGACCATTCTTTTTTCAATAAGAATACCTTCATCTCAATGCTTTTATTAGAAAAATGTTATCACAGTTGTGAAATATCCCCTGGGTTAAAAACTGACAAGAATTTGGCTCACACAACCTATTGAAACTTCAAGTTGACAGCTTTGATACCCCAATCAAAACATTTTAAAAAAGAATCCAGAATATAGAAAAGTTGTTGTTGTTCTTTTTACACAGGCAAGCAAGGGTCAGATGACCCTTCCAACCATTAACCATAGAACAGGGTGAAGCTGAGTAGAATTCTCTTAAACTTATTTCTCCAACTTTTGTTTTCTTTTAAAATTATTGAAATAAAAATAACAAGGGAGTGGGTAAGCGAATTATAACATTGTCTGATCCTGCAAAAATAATGAAGACTCCCAAATACGCCACTTTGGGACGTGTATTATTATGAGCTGAAGGCAATCAAGGCCTAACAGACTCAGGAAGAATTGTTAGGCAAAGAAGTAGAGCAAGTATTGATAACTCATTCCAAACACTTTGCGATAAGAGAAACAAAGAAATGGGGAATTAACTATAGAGGAAGATAGAAACTAAATTTTTCAGAGAAAGTAAAAAGTCTATCTGGTAAGTTTTTTTATTTTTATTTTTATTTTTGCCTCTCCCTTAATTGCCTAAAAGAATTTAGACAGGGAGCCTGTGCTGGGAAGGGAGCTATTACCAGAGAAAACTTTTTATATTAGAAAGGCTTATCTGCATGGCAGGGCAAGCATTTGTTTAGTAAACATTTGCTCTTCCCATCTTCCTGTGATTTCTCTTCCTTCCCTATGAATTACCAGACCCTTACATTCTTCTCCTTAGTTCAGGATGGCTTTTGGGGAGCCTCATATCTCTGGGGTTCCCACATGTACATTTTCTCCTGTTAATCTGTCTTACGTCAATTTAATTATTAGACTAGCAAAAGAAGGGAAAAGATTTCCTTACCTAGAGTTTTGGCATCCACTGTGGGGCTCCCAACTGGCTGGACACTGCTGGCCTGGGGGTGCTGCAGCTGAGAGATCCTGGGACCTCTGACAGATAATCAGAATTCATGCCAAATCAGTCTCTCTCCTGGATCTCTCTCTGCCTATAGGGTCTGGTGGAAGCAAGAGTGGTGGGAGTCCTTTTCTTTTTCTAAATTTAAATTAGCAGAAGAAAATATTTGTGTGAACTAGTTCCTTTGGTTTAGTGACTTTGGAAAAGATTTGTTATGAGTACTCTTGTTTCCTACTGGTCTCTTTCCTCCCAGAGATGATCAGTGTTTTTATTTTTCTCTGATTTGTGTAATTTGTCATAAGGAGGAAAACCACAGGGTAGAATGCAGATGTAGGCCCTATAAACCTGCTGTTCAAGCTGGCCTCACAGAGTTCATGATTCTCCCAAGATTGACGTCTGCTTAGACAAACTCTGCTGTGAGTCCCCTATGTAAAAACCGGATAAGGTTTTCCTTTTGTTTTGTTATACATCCAGAAAGCTTTGTGACCAGTGGGAGTATTTTCTCTTGTCGTCTCCATATACAGAAGGTGTATGTGCCGGTGTGTGTCTGGGGACCACAGTTGAATAGACTGGGATTCTAAGACATAATTCACAAGCAGCATCCCCTTTGTCTGGCTGTGCCTGCTCTCTGGGAAGTCTGTCATAAGTGGTCCCAGTCCACAAGGGGTCTTTGTTATCTCAACCTTCACTGCCTTTTTTTTTTTTTTTTTTTTTTTTTTTGCGATACGCAGGCCTCTCACTGTTGTGGCCTCTCCTGTTGAGGAGCACAGGCTCCGGACACGCAGGCTCAGCGGCCATGGCCTACGGGCCCAGCCGCTCCATGGCATGTGGGATCTTCCCGGACCAGGGCACGAACCCGTGTCCCCTGCATCGGCAGGCAAACTCTCAACCACTGTGCCACCAGGGAAGCCCCTCACTGCCTTTTTAGTGCTGGAAAAATCCCATTCCAGTAGCGCCTGCCTGGTGTCATAGATTAGTGGGTCTGTGATTTGTTCCGCCTCATGTTCCTGTAAGACACTGGAGACACCATTTGCGCTACACCATTCTTAAATCTCTGACAACAAAGGTCTTTGTTTTTGTAGACTAACTCTGGAAGTGAACTTTCTGGATTTTGGGAGGGCTGCATCTTTTGCACTTTCTTTAGGATGCCTCTTGCATTCATGGTTAAGCCATAAAAAAGGTCTACTGGCTTGAGTCCCTATCAAGATTAATATAAGATTCTACTCATTTAATGACCAGACAATGGATTCTTTAAATTGGCTATATTTAAAAGAAAGTTTTTAAAGGGCTCTCTTCCTAAATAATTATCTTATTGGTACCTGTGGAAAAACCAAGTTGAAAAGTGTATACAAAGGAGTACTGCAGCTAGCCGCAGGGACTCCCTTAACAAGATGAAAAAACAGAGATTAGATGTAGAACAAAATTTAAAGTCCACATCCAACATAAATTCTTCTTGAAATCTGGGCCTGTCTTCTCAGCAAATTCCCTTAGTTCCCCAAACTCCTCCACCTTCCGCAGAAAAATTCCATAAACACCCAGCTGCCTATATTAACTTCCCTCTTCTTACAAGATTTACAGAGAGCACTCCAGCCTAACTTCTTAACCCAGAGTATACAGGTCACTCATGTAAATGCTGAAAACCAGGAAGTGAATTTAGCAGAAGCACCTGAGATGGGCAGTAAAGCTTGCTTTGTGGGGTCCTATAATCAGGCTCTGCCACCCTCAGGCCTTCCTATTCAATGTCCTTTGCAAATAAATCCTTGACCCCCACCCAAGGAATTCATGTCCCCTGGCCAGAAGCAGATCTTTTAAATTATAAAGTCCTTTTTACCTCCACTTTTAGAAGATCCTACCAAATTTAAAGAGAAATTTAAAATATGAATGGCTATTCACAACCTAATTCACAGGAACTTTGTTTGGCAACTAAGGGGTGTTCTTAGTTTCCTTTTCAGGGGTTTCCTGCAAATGATCAGGAAATAGCTCAGCTTGAGGCTGATATTCAGGGGTTGATAAAAACATTAGCAGAAGCTTTCCCTTCTAAGATGAATTGGTCCAAGGTTGAAGTGTGCACTCAGAAAGAAGGCCTTTGTTAAAATGCTTTATACAGACTTAACAAAGGCATACTGCATTAAACCCTGAGGCTCCAAGATATAGACATTTTTTGGTTTCCATTTTAGTTGAAAAACTTCTCCATGATATAAAGCAGCAAATTGAAGATAATGCAGTTGGTTGGCCAGATAAGCCCCTTGATATTATGTATGCTGAAACCCAATTCTTGAGGAATTAAAAGCAACTGTACTTACTTTACAAATCTTTACAAAACCAGAACTGCAGTTCAGAAACAATTCAAAAGCTACCTGTATTTACCATACCCCCAAACTCCCCTATTCACTTCAAAATGCTTGTAGATATTGTAAAAGATTGGGACATTGAATTGTTCTAAAATGAAGGAACAATTTTAATAGTGATTACCCTGATAATAAAGAAATGTACCTCAAAACTCCTAGGAAAAAACTTACATTATCTCTTGGTTCTTTGAAGATGTAAATCTTACCATGTCTTTAAAATGCAAACAACTCAGGAAATAACTAAAACAAAGCCATACTTGCAAGAAACCAAAGACAAAAATGGGAGGGAAAGAGGCTTTTTAAAATACAAACTGCTATAAAAGCTCCCTTACCCCAAGCTCATCCACAGCCTCCATTAGATTACTTGTCAAGGCAAATACAAATCTTAAAAATCTTCACAAGTAGTAAAAAGCTTTAGCCACCTGAGTGGGTAAACAACTTATTCCAACTGCTGTTTATCTAAACTAGTGAGTTTTATATTGTTGTACCTGATTCATAGCTAAAATTTTGGAACAGAAGCTATAGGATCTCTGTTTCTGTCTGCATGTTTACATATGTCTATGTGAAACTGAGCAGAACACTGTGCCCCTCCCCGCAAGCACAAAGGCCCCTCCACGTCCCCTGCCTCTTGTTTGTAGAAAAGCTGAATTCTCCCAGGCCTCCCTGAATCACAAAAGAGCAGGCTCAAGTAGTTAATAATTAGGACAAAGAAGTCACAGACTTTAGCCATGACATAAGCTGCTCCATCTTGAGCAGTACTGAATCTATGGCTAGCACAGTTCCAAGAACTGGACTCAAGAGAATGGGATTAATATGATTGCTCATAATAATCTATATCTTTGTGAGCATCAAAATAATTATAGCTTGCTCTGCCCACATGTGTAAGCAGGCAACTAAAACTGTCAGCAAAGAGAGCATGTCGACATCTTTCACTCTGAGAATACAGCACCCTATGTCAGCATAAAGCAGTTACAGAAGACAGACCTTCACCCCTAGTCCCATAGAAATGGAATGACATTTGACAAATGGGGATTGGTAAGCAGCTTTTTTACCCCTTTCCTATTTGCCCATTTATGTTCCCCTCAAAACTTACAGAAATGAAATCACTGGGCAACATTTAACCTAACTCCTGCCTTATGCTCTACTGAATGCACACAATGCCTTGCCTAACCTGTTGATTCTTTTCCTAGATTAAAAGAAGTAGGAATGAAGAGTTAAGTAAAGAATGACTAGCTCTTTACTCCCAGCAGGTCCCCTTAGCAATGCTGCAGGCTGACCACACAGAAGAGATAACATCTGAAGAAAGATCATGAGGCCTCATTGAGCCTGCCTGCACACAATAGAAAAGGCAGAACCTAACCTTCTGCCTCAATGGTTAACTGAGATTACTTCCCCTTTTTTCCCTTTAAAAACTGTCATGGCTGAACAGAATCTCTGAATTTGGTTTGGGGACATGAATCCACCTTCTCCACAGAATGATGTCTCTCTGACTTCAGCAACTTTCCTTTCTACCAACACTTGCCTCTCAAGTATTGGCTTTTGAGTGGCAAGCAGCCAAACCTGAATTCAGTAACATATGCATGCGTGTGTGTGTGTATGTAATTTTATATGCATATGTATAATATGCCAACATTAATTTGTAAAAGAGCTCTATTTGGCTTAAAATTAAACACTTATGAATTAAGTATTCCTAAAATTTTCAAAAATATAGAAACTAACCCAAATGTTTTTCAAGTTCACATAATCTAAGATAATTTTCAGTAAATAAAAGCTAGTTTAAGTATGTTAGTTTAATTAATACAGATAAGTCTTTAGAGTTATCAGCATTAATACTTTTATTCTACCAAGGTTAAATAAAAGTCAAATAAGCTCACGTTATCTGTATAAAATTTGTCAGCAAGAAAAACAACTTAAGATGATGGCTAACTGCTTTAATGTCTCATGAAATTTTCATGAGTAATCAAAGTATAATTGCTGAAAACAAGTGAATTAGATAGATGTAGGTGAGATAAGAATTTAAAAGTGAACTTTTTCTACAGTAACTATGTTTTATGATACGCCTATTTAAATGGTTTCTCAAGTCTCTTTGGTAACTTACACCTTTGGAATTTTTCTAAGTTAAATTAAATGGAGAGAGATTCATTAAATATCTAGATCATTTTCAAATAAGATAAAACACAGAAATATTAATTATTGTACATAAATTTGTCCACTTTTGGTTTCCTTTTAAAGACAAACTAAAGATATTTGGATATATTAGTAAACATGTATTTTGCCATATTGAAAAACTGTACTATGAAGAAGAATTCGTTTCTAGAAATTATAAAATCTATTCATAAATTTGCCAATCCAAAGAAGGTGAGTGTAACAGTTCACCATTGCTAGCATCTTAGTTTTCACTAGAAATTCAGGTCTAAGGGCTAAGAATTCTAATTAATACAAGTAATTAAAACTACTAGAAATGATAAGAAAAATTTTTATATGCAAATAAGTATCTCTATATGTGTGTTTTTGGCTAAAAGAAAGGTATGACAGATGGAGATGAATTTTTGTTGAGGAAAAAGAAAATAATTTTGTCCTAAAGTAAAGTTGTTATTTCAGAATGGAAAAGAGAGCAAGGTACAAACTAAAATGGACATAGAAAATTGTACAAAGTTTATGAAAAAGGAATCTTGGAAAAGGAATTTTATGTGTGATCAAGCTGGCTATGATTGAAATGGACTTAATTAAGTTAAAAGTTAAATAAATTTTACTATCAAAAGTACACTGGTACAAAACTAGAATTTGATTTTCTCTCTCTGTAAAAAGGACAAGTGTTCTCCAATTATTGGTCTGCTCTTAATAAAACATTGAGTTTTTTTGTTTGTTTGTTTTCTTTTACCTTTTAAGTAATATGCCTAGGAATCAAATATTTTGTGTTTTATAAAAATGATTTCCTGTCCTTCATGTTACTTTTATCATCAGGTCTTTGATTACTTAAGTAAACAGAGACTTCTTGATATTAAAATAGCTAGTTTTTGCTCAGAACAATGTAAGCTTTTGTATTTGCCTTCTAAATCTTTTTGTCATTTTTGTAAAATGGATAATTAAGTACTGTGATCTTATTTGGTCAAGTGTCCAAAACCTTTTGGTATTTTTGACAAACTTCTCAAAATCAAATTATAAATAAAGTTTAAATAAAGATTTTCGACCTCAAACTAACTTTGGGATTATCTGGAAGGCACCTGGAACAAAAGATTTGTTCTCTCTGCTTATTAAAAAAAGACGAAGGTCAAGGAGAGATGCTAAGCTAACTAGGCTTATTTGATATGCTCAATTACATGGAAAACATTGTCAAATAAGTGATGCTAAGCTTTCTTTTTGTTTTCTTTGTATAGGTACATATTATAAGTGTTCTAGAAATTATATGAATTTCCTAAAATTCTGATATGTCCTTGTACAATATTATCACTTGTAATTCTGGTTATTATCTTGGAATGTGAGTCATAGAAATAACCAAATTTCCTTGCTACTGCATTGTAAAGAACTCTAATCAGATTTTTAACCATGCCAAATTTTAAGTCTTTTATCATTTACAGTTATTGTTTTACTCTGATGCATTTGCAAAAGTGTTCTGCAAAAGTGCTTCACCTTGAGAGATTCATGAAAATAACTCTGACAAGTACTCTAGAATATAGGTTTCTGGTAACTTGAAAATCATTAAATTTAACTGGGTAAGAATTTCCAGAGCTAATGGAAAAACTAGATTCAATCAGAACAAATATTAACTACATGGAGCTAAATGAACTGAAGAGGATGATTATAATATTTATGACATTTTTGTTTGAAACACTGCTGGTTCTTTAATGT